>NC_059106.1:105228139-105544389 GCF_020740685.1 Jaculus jaculus
CTCATTCTAGGCAATGGGCTCTATCATTAACTATATCCCAGTTCTTAGTATTGAGTTATCATGTTATAATCTTAGCTGCCTCCCTTCTTCCCACAGCAGGAGATAAACCCTTTGTTCCTTCTTCTCTTTCTTCCTTTACAGGGCTTCAGTATCTCAGGCTGGCCTCAAACTTCTTATATAGCCAGGAATGCCTCTATCTTCCAAGTGCTGGGATTTCAGGCATATGGTATTCAGTGCTATGGGTGGAACCCAGGGTTTTGTGTGCTAGGCAACTGAGCTATATCTTTAGCCTTTCCAGCCCCCCAACCCCCCGCCCTTATATATATATTTAGGGAATTGCTATAGCCCAGAGTGGCCTAAAAATTACTGTGTAGCCTCTGGTTGCCCTTGAACTCAGTGGTCCTCCTACCGCAACCTTCCAAGTGCTAGGATTAAAGGTGTTTGCCACGACACCTGTTTTTTTTTTTTTTTTTTTTTTTTAGGTTCAGTCTCTAGCCCAGGCTGACCTGGAATTTTCTCTGTAGTCCCAAACTAGCCTTGAACTCACTGTGACCCTCTTCTCTACCTCCTAAGTGCTGGGATTAAAGGCATGTCTTTTATTTTTTCAAAGTTTGTTGGGGGCCAGGGGGTAGGAATGCTCTCTGGCTTCAGATAGTTGGCTGAGAAATTGAACCCAGGCTGGCAAGCATTACAAGCAAACACCTTTATTCCCATAGCCACCTTTCTAGCCTTGTCCTCCCCCCCCCCCCCCCCCGTGCTTATTTATTTTGCAAACACAAAGAGAAAGATAAAGACGAGAGAGACAGTGAGAGAGAATGGGCATACCAGTGCCTCTAGTTTCTGCAAACAAACTCCAGATGGGTGCACCACTTTGTCCATCTGCCTGTACATGGATACTAGAGAATCAAACCCAAGCTGTCAGACAATTTAAGCAAGCATCTTAACTACTAAGCCATCTCTCCAGCCCTTTGTCTTTGTTTTATTTATTTATTTTTGGGTTTTCAAGGTAGGGTTTCACTCTAGCCCAGGCTGGAATTCACTGTTTAGTCTCAGGGTGGCAAGGACAATCAGCCCAATAGCAAATTTAGACTAACACAATCCTTGTTGTTGATCCTTGTAGCCAAAGATAATGGAATCAAATGACTTATGCAGTTCTTCTTTTTGGTTTTCAAAGTAGGGTCTCACTCTAGCCCAGGCTGACCTGGAATTCACTAGGTAGTCTCAGGGCAGCCTCGAATTCATGGCGATCCCCTTACCTCTGCCTCCTGAGTGCTGGAATTAAAGGCGTGTGCCACCATACCCAGCTGTCTTTGTTTTTGAGACAGGGTTTCATAGAACCCAGGCTGACTGGAAACTTGCTGTGTAGCTAAGGATGACCTTGAACTTCTGATCCTGACTGCCTGCCTTCACTTCTCAATTGCTAGCATTATAGGTGTGTGCTACTGTATCTTCCTTTTTTTTTCTTCCTCTTCTCTCCTTTTTACTTTTCTTCTCTTTGTCTCGTGGTATAGGGATTAAACCTAGGGTCTTGGTCATGCTAGGCATATGTTGTTATCATTGAACTATATCTACAACCCCAATCAATATTTTATTTATTTATTTTTAACAATTTCCATATGTATATGCAACAAACCATGATAATTCTTTCCCTTCACCTTCATTGTCCTGCTCCCAAATCCACTATCCATTGAATCTCTTCTTTTTTCCAATTAGTCTCTCTTCTATTTTTATGTCATCATTTTTTTCCTTATTATGAAGGTCTTGTGTAGGTAATAGTATCAACCACTGTGAGGTCATGGATGTCCAGGCCACTTTGTGTCTGGAAGACAGCATTGTAAGCAGTCCTACCCTTCCTTTGGCTTTTACATTCTTTCTACTATCTCTTACACAATGAACCCTGAGCTTTTGGGGGTGTTATAGCGATGTCTCAGTGCTGAACACTCCATTGTCACTTCTTCTCAGCACAATGGTGAGTTTTAAGTCACCCCAGTGGTCACTGCCACCTTTCAGAGAAGCTTCTCTAGCCCAAAGTGAGAGTAGTATTAATAGACATAAACATAAGTGTTTAGAGGGTAATTTTGTGGGCATAATACATGCATTTAGTCAGACATCAGTAGTCATAACTCCCTTAAGGGCTTATGATTTCCCAGCCATAGGCTTTTGACTAGGTTTTCGGTATCAGACCTATATTCCCTCCTGTGGAAGAGGTGAATTATCCAATCAAAGAGAAGTTGGTTTCCCCCATAACAGACATACCACTATTGCCCCTGTTGGCACATTTGACCTCCTTCCTTTACTCTATCCCTTCCCCTGATCCCATTTAATCCATTCCATCCCCAGTAATCTGCTCCTCTGCTTACATATCTATAATACCCTCCCTTCCTCTCATCCCCCATTCAAAGCCCTTTTCTTGATTTCCTGGCCTCTAATACTGACTTTTACTCCAATTTACATACAAATCTAAACATTTGAAGCTAGGGTTCACATACGAAAAGAGACCATGTGACACTAAACAGTGTTTTAAGTAATTTTGAACTGGGCATAGTAGCACAGGTTTGTGTGAAGTAGAGGCAGGAGGATCAAAGTCATCCTAGCTACACAATGAATTTGAAGCCATCTGTGGGTATATGGGATCCTGTATCCAAAAAAAAAAAAAAAGAGACAGAGAGAGAGAGAGAAGTAGGTCAGGCACATGCCTTTAATCCTAACACTTAGGAGGCAGAAGTAGGAGGATTGCTATGAGTTCAAGGCTACCCTGAGACTACATAGTGAACTCCAGGTCAGCCTGAGCTCGAGTGAGATCCTACCTTAAAAAAAAAAACAAAAGAGGGGAGCTGGGCGTGGTGGCACATGCCTTTAATCCTAGCACTCAGGAAGCAGAGGTAGAAGGATCACAGTGCATTCAAGGCCACCCTGAGACTACATAGTGAATTCTAGGTCAGCTTGGACTAGAGTGAAACCCTACCTTGGAAAAAAAAAAAAAGGGACTGGAGAAATGGCTTCATGGTTAAGACGCTTGTGTGCAAAGCCAAAATTCCCAGGTTCAATTCTCCAGGATCCATGTAAGCCAAATGCACAAGATGGCATATTTGTCTAGGGTTCATTTGCAGTAGCTAGAGACCCTGGTGCACCGATTCTCACATTCTCTCTCAAATAAATAAATAAAAATTATATATATGGCTGGAGAGATGGCTTAGCAGTTAAGGTACTTGCCTGCAAAACCAAAGGACCCAGGTTTGATTCCCCAGTACCCATTTAAATCCAGATGCACAAGATGGCACATGTGTCTAGAGTTCATTTGCAGCAGCTGAAGGTTCTAGTGCACCCATTCATTCACTCTCTCTCTCAAATAATTAATTAAAAAAAGAGAGAGGTAATTATTTAGTTTGTAAAGCAAAGTTTTATGGTACAGAATTTCCTATTTGTGGTATCATGGTATCATTTTAAGTTTCAGATTTTGAGCCAGGCATGGTGGCGCACGCCTTTAATCCCAGCACTCAGGAGGCAGAGGTAGGAGGATGCTGTGAATTAGAGGCCACCCTGAGACTACATAGTAAATTCCAGGTCAGCCTGGACTAGAGTGAGACCTTACCTTGAAAAAAAAAAAGTTTCAGATTTTGGATTGCAGATTTTAGATTAGGGATGCTGTGCTTGCACTAGCTACATGAATTCCCACATAGGCCTGAACCCCTCTGCTTGCCTCTGTTTTCCCATCTGTAAAATGGAGGCAAACACACAGCATGGGCCTAATTCATCATAAACTCAGTAAGTGTCTAAAAGAATGAACAGAGGGCAGCCCAGGCCTACAACCCTGCACCCAGTCCCTCAGCAACTCTTGTTCACATCTCCCATCTACTCCTCTGCAGTGGCTGAAGGACCCTGGGCCCCGAACAGAGAAACGGACCTTGTGCTGTGACATGGTATGCTTCCTGTTCATCACACCACTGGCTGCCATCTCAGGCTGGCTGTGCCTGCGTGGAGCCCAGGACCACCTACGCCTCCATAGCCAGCTGGAGGCTGTGGGGCTCATAGCTCTCACCATCGCCCTGTTCACCATCTATATCCTCTGGACTCTGGTGAGTGGCCATAGTTGGAGAGGAAGGGCTCAGTTGGGAGTAGCTGGGCTGTCTGGGGGTGTAGCCCCAGATGGATTGGATCTCTTCTGCTCCCCTGTATGTTGTGAACCTCCAGATTCAAAGTATGATAGGGGTTCAAGGTAGCCTGGAACCAGATAAGAGCCTTATGCTCCCAGGTTATAAGGGCACCTGATCACCCATTCTGAGTCTTGTGATGAGGTTGGAAGGAGAGAGAGAGCAAGAGAAGGAGGTAATGGGATGAGTAGAGTAGGACTGGTACTATGGCTCAGTCAGTAGAGCACCTGTCAGGCAAACCTGAGGACCTGCCCAGTTGGTGAGCTCTGGGTTCAATGAGAGACTCTGTCTCAACAAATAAGAGAGCAGTTGAGGAAGACACCCAACATCAACTTCTGCCCTTTGCACATGTCCACACATACACACATATACAAAAAAAAAAAAAAGCCAGAAAAATAAGGCTGAGCAAAGAAGAAACTATGATAGAGGTAGATAAGAGGAGAAAGTTGTTAAGAAATTGAGCCAGAGTTCAGAATGTAGCTCAATGGTAGAGCCATTTACCTAGCATGCTCAAGGACCTAGGTTTAATCCCTAATACCATAAATAAAATAAAACAAAAACAAGCAAGCAAATAAAGGTGTGGTAGTTCATACTGCCTATAACCCTGAATTTAGGAAGCTGAAGCAGAAGGATTTCCCAACTTTGAGGCCAGCCTGAGCCATAGTGAGTTCCAGGCCAGCTTGGACTACATAGTAAGACACTGTCTCAAAATAAAAAATAATTAAGAGGAGAGATGTAGATTAAGAAATTGGGGCTGAAGAGATAGCTTAGTGGTTATGCGCTTGCCTGTGAATCCTAAGGACCCCAGTTCGAGGCTTGATTCCCCAGGATCCACGTAAGCTAGATGCACAAGGGGGCACATGCATCTGGAGTTAGTCTGCAGTGGCTGGAGGCCCTGGTGCACCCATTCTCTCTCTTTCTCTCTCTGCCTCTTTCTCTCTCTGTGTGTCTGTGACTTTCAAATAAATAAATAAAAATTTAAAAACAAAGAAATTAACTGAGATGGGAGTGACAGTTCACACTCATAATTTCAGCTCTCCAGAGGCTGAGGTAAGAGGATTACCATGAGTTAGGGCTAACCTAGGTTAGAGTGCATTTCAGGTTCCAGGTCAAGCTGGGCTGGAGTGAGACCCTGCTAAAAAAAAAGAAAAAAAGGGGGAAAAAAAAAAGAAATAAATTAGGGAACCAGGCACAGTAGTACATATCTATAGTCCCAACTGTTCAGGAGGCTAAGGCTGGTGGATTGCTTGAGTCCAAGAGTTCAGGCTCAGGTTGAACTGCAACATAATGAGAAGCTATCAAAAGAGATTTGAGGACTAGAGAGTTAAGGCGCTTGTCTGCAAAGCCCAAGGACCCAGGTTCGATTCTCCAGGTCCCACATAAGCCAGATGCACAATGTGGCTCATGCATCTGGAGTTTTTTTTTAATTTTTATTTTATTTATTTATTTGAGAGTGACAGACACAGAGAGAAAGACAGATAGCAGGAGAGAGAGAGAATGGGCACGCCAGGGCTTCCAGCCTCTGCAAACGAACTCCAGACGCATGCGCCCCCTTGTGCATCTGGCTAACGTGGGACCTGGGGAACCGAGCCTCGAACCGGGGTCCTTAGGCTTCACAGGCAAGCGCTTAACCGCTAAGCCATCTCTCCAGCCCCATCTGGAGTTTTTTTTGCAGTGGCTAGAAGCCCTAGCACACCCATTCTCCCCCTGTCCCCCATTGTCTCTAATAAATAAGAAATTACAAATAATTTTAAAAAGATTTGAGTAGCAAACAAGAGATTGAAACCAAAAGACAAAAAGACAGGAGATGTGGCTCGGTTGGTAGGCTGCTTGTCTAGCATGCATAAACCCTGGATTTGATCCTCAACCCTGCATAAACTACGCAATGGTGGCACACACCTGTAATCTCAGCACTTGTGAGGTAGAGACAGGAGCATTAGGAGTTCTAGGCCAGCCTGCACAACAAAGTTCAGTGCCAGCCTGGGTTCATGAGCCCATGTCTTTAATACATACATACATACATACATACATACATACATATATATATATATATATATATATATATATATATATACACACACACACATATCACTACCAACAACAACAACAAAAAAAATCAAGAAAGATTATGTGTGAGAGAAGTATTGATTGAGAAACTAAGGGCTGGGGGTATAGCTCAGTGGTAGAGCACTTTCATAGCATGCATGAGGCCAGGAAAGCAAACAAACAGAAAATGAGACTGAAAGGGGTACCCCATAAAAAATTTACATGTATGTTTTTATATGTCAGTGAAAAAAACAAACTTAAACTAAAAAAAAAAAGTTGGTAAGGGAAACAATAGAAAATAGGAGGAAGAGAGAGGAGTGAAAAGAGAGAGAACTGAGACTAAGGCTGTGAGAGAGACAGAAGCAGTAACTAAGGTCAGGTGAGGTTGTAATTCCAGCATGTGCTTGAACCTTTGCTTAATGAAAGAAAGTCCCACACACTTGTCCCTCAGATACAACCACTGTGGGGGACATCCCAGCACCACAAAAAGTTGTTTTCTTGCATGTGTATGTGTATATTTGCATGTTCCCTATGTGCATAGGTGCATGTGTGTGCAGATATGCAGGAGCTACCCTAGTCCTTAGTCCCATCCCCTTCCATGGCATTTTGGAGACTGGATTTCTGTATGTAGCCCAGGCTGAACTAGAATTCATCATTTAGCTCTGGCTGGTCTGTAAGTAGATATATAGCACATGTTGGCCTTGAATTCATGGAGATCCTCCTGCCTGAGACTCTTACAGACATGAATTTCCATGCCTGGAATAAAAGGATTTCCTTTTTTTTTAAAAAAAAAAGAAAAAGAAAAAGATATTTATTTGAGAGAGAGAAAGAGGGGGTGGGGGGAAACTGGGCAGGTCAGGGCCTCTGGCCACTGCAAACAAACTCCAGATGCATGTGCCCCCTTGTACATCTGGCTTATGTGGGTCCTGGAGAATTGAACCAGGATCCTTTGGCTTTGCAGGCAAACACCTTAAGTGCTAAGCCATCTCTCCAGCCCTTTTTTGGTTTTTTTTCAAGGTAAGATCTCACTCTAGCCCAGGCTGACCTGGATGTCACTGTGTAGTCCTCAGGGTGGCCTCAAACTCACAGCAATCCTCCTACCTCAGCCTCCTGGGATTAAAGGCGTGTGCCACTACACCTGGCTCAGGATTTCTTAAAATAAACTGGGCATAGTAGTGTGCCCCTATAGTCTGAGGTATGTGGGAATTTGAGGCAGGAGGGCTGCTTGAGTTCAGAAGTTCAAGAGCAGCCTGGGAAATGTAGTGAGAAAGAGAGAGAGCCAGCGAGTGCAAGAGCGTGCACTTAAATAGGATCTAATGTAGCTCAAGCTGGCCTTAAACTTGCTATATATGAGGATGACCTTGAACTTCCATTTTGCATTCTGCCATACTGGGGATTAAACCCAGGGACTCGTGTATGCTAGGCAAGCACTCTCCCAACTGAGCTACATCCTAGCCCTTTTTTTTCTCTTCCTTCTCTTTTTTCTTCCTCCTGTCTCCCTCCTCCTCCTCCTCATCTTTTCTTCCTTTCTTTCCTTTTTTTGTTTTTTAAAATAGGGCTTCACTCTGTAGCCCAAACTGACTTTTTTTTTTTTCTCATTTTTAGACTGGGTCTGTCTAACCCAGGCTGACCTGGAACTCACTCTGTAGCCCAGGCTGGTCTCAAACTCATGGCAATCCTCCTACCTCAGACTCCCAAATGCCAAGTGAGCCATCAGCCCTGGGCCCATAGCTTATATTGTATAGTGATGTCCTAGCCATTTTAGATTGTGTAACTATTCTCAGTGTTTGCACTGTGATGAAGTTGCCCAGTGATGGAATTCTCAGGATTTATTCTTGTGGTTAAGTGACATGTATTTTAAAAAATATAAATAGCATGAAACCATAGGTCGTGGTTTGCAGTTGTCTTGTTTAACTTTGCTAATGTCCTTTAAAAAGAAAAAGGGCAGCCACCCAGATGGTATTGGTTGTATGAGTATACAATATTTGTTTAATCAATCCCTTTTGACACACACTGGGATTTTTTTTCCAATGTGGGTTTTCTTCCTTCATTTTCCCCCTTCTTTCTATTATGAAATCCCTTTTCTCCCTCCTTTTCTTTTTCTTCTCTCCTTTCCTTCCTCCCTCCAGCTTTCTCTTGCTTCCTTTTTTTTTTTTTATGTTGTTGTTGTTTTGAGGTAGGATTTCACTCTAGCCTAGGCTGACCTGGACTTTACTGTGTAGTCTAAGGGTGTGCCACCAGCCCAGCTTGTTTATTTTTTTGTTTTCTCAGATTACCTTGAATTTGCAGAGATCCTTCTACCTCTGCCTCCCCAGTGCTGGGATTAATGGTATTTGCCACCATACAGGGCTTCCTTCCTTCCTTTTTCTTTTCTTCTCTTTCCTTTTCTTTTTTTGTGACAGAGTTTCATGTAGCTGGCCCCAGCAGCTACCTAGCTGAGAATGACCTTGAACTCCTGATCCTCTTGTCTCTGCCTCCCAAGTCCAAACTATAGGTGTGCTCTACCACACCCAGTTTGTGCTGTGCTGTGGATTGAACTCAGGGCTGTCTTTACCCACTGGCTCCATTCCCAGTTTCTAGGGCATATTTTTCATTGCTTTAAAACTCATCTGTTCTCTACTTGTTCTTTTCCACTATGTCTAATGGCCACTAATCTTTTAACTGTTTCCAGTTTCGTCTTTTCCAGAGTGTACATGGAGTCATACAGCCCTTCTCATATTTGCCTCTTTCACATAATTAAGTGCATTTAAGATTTCTCCATGTGTGTTCATAGCTAGATGACTCCTTTTTTCCAAAACCCCAGTATTGGGGACTGAACCTAGAACCTCAAGTGCTCTATCACTAAACTATTTTTATTTTTATTATTTATTATTTTGATTTTTTGAAAAAGGGTTTTGCTCTAGCCCAGACCCACCTGGAATTCACTATGCAGTCTTAGGGTGGCCTTGAACTCACGGTAATCTTCCTAATTCTGCTTCCTGATTGCTGGGATTAAAGATATGTGCCACCACCTGGCAGATTTTTTAAATATTTATTTTTGCAGTACTGGGGATTGAATCCTGGGCCTCATTTATTCTAGGCAGGGCCACTATCACTGTGCTATATCCCCTATATCAAATGATTTTTTTTTTTTTGAGACAGGGTCTTATGTATCTGAGGCTGTGTTCAAACACACTATGTAGCTGAGGATGATCTTAAATTCCTGATCCTCCTGCCTCTATCTTCTGAATGCTAGGATTACAGGTGTATTGTATGCCACCACACTCATTCTATGTGGTGCTGGGGATTGAACTCAGAGCTGCATGCATGCTGGGCAGGTACTATGCCACTGAGCCACATCCTCAGTCTTCACTTATTTTTAGCACTGAATAATATCCCATTGTCTGGATACACCATAATTTTTTTATCTTTGTACCTATAGAGGAGCATCTTGGTTGCTTCCAGGTTATACAATTATATGACTGCTTGATTTAATCCCAGGAGACAGTATGACCATTCCCATCAGTGACAGATCTGGAGCTTCTTGCTCTCTGCTGGGGTATGGGTGGAGGGTCCCTCACTTTTACAGGACTCAAAATGGATGTGAAGTCTTGCCAGTGGGCCCCTTTTCATTTGGGGTGGAGGCTATCTCTACCTTCCCACCCACTGCAGGACTGCCCCCGCAGGTCTCTTTCCGCTACCATTGCCAGCTGTACTCTGAGTGGAGAAAGACCAATCAGAAAGTTCGCCTGAAGATCCGGGAAACAGATGGCTATGGGGACCCCCACCATTCCCCTCTGGCTGCTGGACTCTTGAAAAAGGTGACAGAGGAGACGCCTGTGTGAGAGCCAGGCTGGCAGGGCATCATTGATGATTCAGAGGCCAGAGCCTATTGATAATGGCTCTTGGAAGGACAAAAGGCAACTGCCTTTCCTCGATATTTCTCAGGCCAAGAGCTTCACCAAGCCAGAGCCTGCTCTCTGATTCTGTGTCAATATATTTTCAATGTTTTTGTTTTGCACACTGTTTTACACAAAGACAGATGGATGTGGTCTTAGCTTTGGATGGAGAGGTACCCCGATCTCATTGTGAGGTCTGGCACCTCCTGGGCCAGCAACTGGGGCCCGCAACTGGGTGTGACAAGGGCAACCATTGGGCTGGAAGGTTCCAGCTAGCTTCTTGCATTATTCTGTACTTGGCAGGCTCGCTTTCCTGGCTCTTAACTTTACAAAGTTGCACTGCATTTCAAAATCTCACCCCTGAATGAATAAAAGGAGCCTTGCTGGATAAATTGGACTAGTCAGTTAAGTTTTTAAATTGCTCAGGGTGAGTGATTCACTGGGGGTGAAAAAGAAATAAAAGAGTCTGGGGAGATGTCTTAGTGGTTAAGGTGCTTTCCTATGAAGCCTAAGGACCTAGGTTCCATTCCCCAAAACCTACCTAAGCCAAATACTCATGGTGGCACATGTGTCTGGCGTTCGTTTGCAGTGGCTAGAGGTCCTGGTGCACCATTCTTTCTCTTTCATAAATAATAATTAAGAAAAAGAAACAAAAGTCTGAGTTTCAGGTAAGGAACAGGCAGCAGGGGTTATAATGATTTTTTTGTTTTGTTTTTTTGAAGTAGGGTCTCACTCTAGCCCAGGCTGACCTGGGATTCACTATGGAGTCTCAGAATTGCCTCAAACTCATGTTGATCCTCCTACCTCTGCCTCCTGAGTGCTGGTATTAAAGGCATGTGCCACCATGCCCAGCAAATTTTTTAAATTCTTATTTTTGCAGCACTGGGGATTGAACCCAGGGCTTCTAGGCAGAGCCACTATCACTGTGCTGTATCCCTATATCAAATGAAATTTTTTGGTGAGAGAGCACATGTGTATATGCATCTGATGTGCATATATATGTATTTTCATGTGTGTATGGGTACATGGGTGTGTGAGGATGTTTTTACGTGTGTGTGTGTGTGTGTGTGTGTGTGTGTGTGCATGTGGAAGCCAGAGGTAGACATTGGATGTCCTTAGTTGCTCTACACCTATTTTTTGAGAGAGTCTCTAACTGAACCTTGAATTCACCTGTTTGGACAGACTAGCTAGCTAGCAATCCCTAGGAATACACCTATGTATTAGTTATTTTCTCGTTTTTCTGACCTGATAAGAAGAAAATTAAGAAAGGTATATTTCAGCTTACAGTTCCAGGTCCCAGTTCATTGTGGTGGGGTGGCATACCAGCAGGAATGTGAAACAGTTGGTCACATTTAGTCCACAGTGAGGAAGCAGAGAGGGATGAATGCTGTGCTCAGCTCTCTTTCTCCTTTGTATTCAGTCTGGGACCCCTGCCCATGGAATGAGGTCACCCACAGTAGGTCCTCCCTCCTCAACTAACCTAACCTAGAAAATTACTCACAGACATTCCCATAGATTTGATTCCATGCTAATTCTTGTTTTGTGTGTGGGTGTGTCTGTGTGTTTTTTCAAGGTAGGGTCTCACTTAGCACAGGCTGACTTGGAATTCACTATTGTAGTCTCAGGGTGGTCTTGAACTCAAGGCCATCCTCCTACCTCTGCCTCCTGAGTGCTACGATTGAAGGCATGCGCCACCATGCCTGGCTTCTATAGCGATTCTAAATTCTGTCTGTCAAGTTAATAACCAGAGATTTACTGTCATAGCTGTGTCTACCTCTCCAGTGCCTAAAATTTTTACATGGATACTAGAGATCCCAACTCCAAGTCCTCATGCTTGTATGGCAAGAACTTTATCCATTGAGTCCTCTCCTCAGCCCAATAGATATTTTTTGTTTGTTTATTTGTTTTTGTTTTCCAAGGTAGGGTCTCACTCTAGCCAAGCTGACCTGAAATTCATCACGTAGTCTCAGGGTGGCCTCAAACTCACGGCAATCCTCCTACCTCTGCTTCCCAAGTGCTGGGATTCAAGGCTTGCGCCACCACACCTGGCTCCAGTAAATATTTTTAAGAATATACAAAACCAGCTGGGCATGGTGGCACAAGCCTTGAATCCCAGCAGTTGAGAGGTAGAAGGATCACTATGAGTTTGACACTACCCTGAAACTACATAGTGAATTCCAGGTCAGCCAGAGCTAGAGTGAAAAATTTTAAAAATACCAAAAAATAAAAAACAAAAAAGACTATACAAGGGCTGAGAATGTAGCTTGGTGATAGAACACAAACTTAGATTAGCATATACAAAGTCCTGGGTTCCATTCCCAGCACCACTAAAAATAAGGTTATGTAAGAACAGTTTCCCCTCATTTTACATCTCCTACTGGACAGGCTCCATATACTGAATCTCTTATATTAATAACTAATGTTGATGCCAACTACATCTCCTACTGGCCAGGTTCCATATATCTCTTATATTAATAACTAATGCTAATGCCAAACATACTTGCTCAGATCACCATGAATGAGGCCCACTTCTGGGCCTCTCCTCCCTTGTCTGACTCTTGGCCTTGTCCTCTGTGGAGAAGGAACCAGATATTACCTTCATTTTATAGGTGGGAAGATTGAGGTACAGTGTAGGAAAACCTTTATCTGAGGTTCCACAGCCTTAGGAGGCAGAGCCCCTAGATCTGTACTTCACCAGTACTAAGTTTTGTAGCCCCTCCCGTGAAAACTCAGAAAAGATACAGAATATGGTCATACTAATCACAGCTCCTTTCTTTTTGTGTGTTTGTATACATGTGAGCACATGTGTGTGTGTGTTCATGTGCACTTGTGTTCAGGCCAGAAGTTGATACTGACTGTCTTCCTCAATTGCACTTCCCCTTATTTTTCAAGACAGGGTATTCACTGAACCTAGAGCTCATCAGCTAGACTAGGTAGTCAGCAAGCCCTGAGGAATCCTTCTGTCACTGCTGCTCCAGCTCTGGGATTACAGATGTGCACTGTCACACCTGGCTTTTATGTGGTACAGGGGATCTGAACTTAGGTCCTTTTGCTTGTGTTACAGTCAGCCTCATGTTGCTGGCAGAAAACACCCTACCAACAGAGGCTTGTGGGAGGAAAGAGTTTATTTGGGCTATGGACTCAAGTGGAAGCTCCATGACAGCAGGGAAAAACAATGGCATGAACAGAGGATGGACATCACTTCCTGGCCAACATCAGGTTGACAACAACAGCAGGGGAGTGTGCCAAACACTGGCAAAGGGAAGCTGGCTATAACACCCATAAGCGCGCCACCAACCATATACTGCCTCCAGGAGGCTTCAAATGTCAAATTGCCACCTAGCATTCAGAACATATAAGTTTATGGGGGACACCTGAATCAAACCACCAAATTCCATCCCTGGCCCCTATAAACCGAAAACCATCCATGATTCAGTCCAACTCTAAAAGTCCCCATAGGTTTTTATTTGTTTGTTTTTTTAATTTTTTTTTTCGAGGTAGGTCTTGCATCTTGCTCAGGCTGACTTGGAATTCACTATGTAATCTCAGGGTGGCCTCAAACTCTGAGTGATCCTCCTACTTCTGCCTCCTGAGTTCTGGGATTAAAGGTGTGTGCCACCACACCCGGCTTCCCCATAGTTTTTTTTGTTTTTGTTTTGTTTTTCGAGGTAGGGTCTCACTGTAGCTCAGGCTGATCTGGAATTCACTATGTAGTCTCAGGGTGACCTCGAACTCATGGTGATTCTACCTCTGCCTCCCGAGTGCTGGGATTAAAGGTTTGCGCCACCACACCTGGCCCCATAGGTTTTTTTTATTTGTTTTGATTTTGTTTTAATCAATCCCAACATGTCCAAACATTCCCATAGTCCAGGATCTTTTAACTGAACCATAATGCCAAAAAAAAAAAAAAAAAATAACACCATAATGACACAGCATACACATTCACACTACAAAAGATGGCACTGAGCATAGCAAGGAAATATTCAACCATCAGCACATCCCTCAAACAATTGCAGTTGAATGGGCAGAAATTTCAGCCCAAAGATTCATTTTCTTCCTGTGCCATATCCCTCTGTTTACACCAATCCTTTTTTTTTTTTTTTGGTTTTTCAAGGTAGGGTCTTGCTTTAGCCCAGGCTGACCTGAAATTCACTGTGTAGTCTCAAGGTGGCCTTGAACTCACATCCATCCTCCTACTTACGCCTCCCGAGTGCTGGGATTAAAGGCCTATTCCACCACGCCCAGCTTACACCAGTCCATTTCTACACAATGCAACCCTGCACAAGTTCTCAGGACTCAGGCATAAAAGCAAGCCTTTCATATAAACTGCTCAGTCCAGACAAAGCTTTCTTACCCTCACAAGCCAAACCTCATGGTCCATAGATCTTACAGCATTCAAGTTTTTCAACTCTGACCAGAATAATCCAAGGTGTACCTACAGCACTGCAAGGTATCTCTTTGGCCAAGATTTCAAATTCATCCACATTCCTCCTGCAAAGCTGTTCCAGAAGGCCAAAAGTCACACAGGTTTCTGGCAGTAATCATACCACTTCCCAGTACCAACTTTACTGTTGCAGTTAGTTTCAAGTTGCCACATAAAACACCAGACCAAGAGCAGCTTGTGGGAGGAAAGGGTTTATTTTGGCTTATAGACTTGAGGGGAAGCTCCATGGATGGCAGGGGAAAATGATGGCATCTCAGCACAGGGTTGACCTCACCTTCTGGACAACATCAACAGGAGAGTATGCCACAGACGGCAAGAGGAAGCTAGCTATATACCTATAAGTCTACCCCCAACAATAAACCACCTCTAGGAGGGTCCTCCAATTCCCAAATTGCCACCAGCCGAAGATCTAATATTCAGAACACATAATTTTATGGAGGTCACCTGAATCAAAACACCACAGCTTGCAAGGTAAACACTTTATCACTGAGCTGTTTCCCTAGCTTCTTTTTGTTTGTTTCTTTTTACAAAAATGATGGTATATTTTTAATGTTTATATTGAATAATGCCTTTAAAGTTGAATATAGTGCCACAAAATATTCTATTCATATGATAATTACAGGATTTATTATCTTAATTCATGGTGCACTACAAGTGGTATGGTTCAGAGCCAAAGGGGCCTGTGCCAACCTTTTGCCTCCTCCTGCCACATCCACATGCACCCCTAGGCATGCAAACTCAGGGTAGAGCAGAGCCAGGAGGCATCGGGCATTGGACAAGCCCAGAAGCTGCTCCCCTAGTTTCTTACTGCTTTCCCAGGCTCCATTCCAGGTCGGATCAGGCCCACTGCACAGAAGGCACATACACCCTGACATTCTTCCCGTGAGGTTCTTCTATTTTCTAATCCAGTTTAGTGGATTTCTGCCACTGGTGAGCCATGAAACATGATCTGGAACACCCTGCAAAAACCTTATATTCATATTTATTTGACCTGGAATTCACCATGTAGTCTCAGGGTGGCCTTGAACTCACAGTGTTCCTCCTACCTCTGCCTCCTGAGTGCTGAGATTAAAGGCGTGTGCCACTATGTTGGGCACTCTTCTTTTTTTGAGGCAGGGTATCACTGTAGCCCAAGCTGGCCCTGAACTCACAGCCATCCATACACCTCAGCTTCCTACTTGCTGGGATTAAATGTGAGCGTCACCACACCCAGATTAGGTTTTGTTTTGTTTTGAGTCTGGGTCTTACTGTAGTCCAGGCTGCCTCAAAGTCAGGGCAATCCTTCTACCTTGTGTGAACCATCTTTAAATCGAATATTTTCAATTGCATTGAGGAGGTTTGGGTTGATGCTAATTTTTGTTTAAGAATCCACAAGGGCTGGAGAGATGGCTTAGCGGTTAGGCGCTTGCCTGAGAAGCCTAAGGACCCCGGTTCGAGGCTTGGGTCCCCAGGTCCCACGTTAGCCAGATGTACAAGGGGGTGCACGCGTCTGGAGTTTGCTTGCAGAGGATGGAAGCCCTGGCGCGCCCATTCTCTCTCTCTCCCTCTATCTGTCTTTTTCTCTGTTGTCTGTAGCTCTCAAATAAATAAATTTTTAAAAATTAAAAAAAAAAAAAAAGAATCCGCCAGACAGAATATTCTCTTCCCCTTGGCCGCAGCTCTGGTTACAGAAAGTTGGAAGTGATTAACTACAGGTGTGTGCATGTAAACGTGGGTAAAAGATGCCTCGCCCAGCTGAGGAGGATCGCAGTGAGTTCGAGGTTACCCTGAGACTACATAGAGACTTCCAAGTCAGCCTGGGCTAGAGCGAGACCCTACCTTGAAAAACCAAAATAAATAAATAAATAAATAAATAAGTAAATAAATAAGTACAAAAATAAATAAAAGATGCCTCCCCTATCAAATTTGGAAGGTGGGCGGAGCATGGGACGAGCGTGGCAAGTTGGTCGCGGGAATCTACAGTAGCGAGTTTGCGCCTGCGCGGGCAGAGAGGCTTGTGCGGAGGCGCCAGCGAAGGAAGCGGGAGCCGGTCGTGGCATGCGCAGGCGTTACTGGTCGTGCCGGGTCACGTGAGCGCGCAGGCGCAGTTTCCCTTCTTCACACAAAGCCCAGACGCGGAGAAAATGGCGGCAGGGGTCGAAGCGGCGGCCGAGGTGACGGCGACCGAGCCTAAAATGGAGGAAGAGAGTGGCGCGCCCGGCGTGCCGAGCGGGAACGGAGCTCCAGGCTCAAAAGGGTAAGTGTTTTAACGGTTCGTTTTCTCTTTCCGTGGTTAGATTCGCACGATGCGGACGGCGATAGCTCTGTTAGGTCTGTTATCCCCCCTCCTTTCGTCGCCTCGAGCCTTTCCCGACCCAGGGTTGAGGGTAGCCGAGGCTATGGCGACGGAGAAGCCTGGAGAGACTCACGGATCGCCCCTTGCCGACCGGCGTCGGGCCTTCAAGCCAAGTGCGACGTCGTGGGCTAAGGCCTCCGGCCTGGCCTAGGCCGTCGGCTGATATCGCGCAGGCCGCGGAGCCTGAGAGCCGAGGACCCGGAGTCCGCTGCGCCGCTTGCGGTAGAGCCACCTTGGCTGTGCAGTTTCACCCTGCCCTCTCCTAGCATGCCTTCCCGGGACTCAGTTTCCCGATCTGAGAAGTGGGGTGGGCAGGCAGTGCTCGCGCCGGACGTCGCGTGTGCGCTCATCCAGGCAAACGGCAGCACCACCGGGGACGTGCGGGTAAAGGCTTGGAGTCCGGACTGGGGCTCCTGCTTAGCGCTCTTTCCTCGTGCTCCTCGCCCGGATCCCGCTGGAGGCGTTTGTCGTTTCCGGTCCCCCTCTCCAGGTGCGTAGTAGGTTTCGTGGGGAGATCAGCTCTGTTCCTGCTCCAGTATTCATTTACCATTAGCAACAGACCAGAAGTGCGTGTGTAGGGGTTCACTTAGTCAGTGTTTCAGGATCACTACAGTACTCCACCTTTTCGAGTCCTGCTGAGCGAGAAATGTCTGTCTAGGGTCTTTGGGTTTTTGTTTTATGAGGCGGGCTCTGTGTAGTTCAAACTGACTTGTTCACTCTGTAACCCTAAGTGTTCCCGAACTCCTTAGCCATTTCCTACCATACCCTCCCATGTGCTGGGGTTGATAAGTTTGAGCTTATTGGGTCTATAGCCTTTGGTTTTGAAAATATGCTAGCTGGCCCTGTTGGCTCAGTACTGTAATCTCAGCTGCTGGGGTACTGAAGTAGGATTGCAAGTTAAAGGCCCTTAGGGGCAGTTTTATTTAGACCTGGTCTCAAAGTGAAGAGGGCTGGGGTTTGTAGCTAAGTGGCTTAGCACGTTAGTGTAGCTTGGGTGAGGTCCTGGATTAAATTTCTAGTATCTTTCTCCCCCAAGAAAAGTTTCCTGAAGGAGAGCCGGGCGTGGTGGTGCACGCCTTTAATCCCAGCACTCGGGAGGCAGAGGTAGGCGGATTGCCGTGAGTTCAAGGCCACCCTGAGACTCCATAGTGAAGTCCAGGTCAGCCTGGGCTAGAGTGAGACCCTACCTCGGGAGAAAAAAAAAAAAGTTTCCTGAAGGAGGAAAACATAAGCTTCTGCTCCTGAGGAACCCAACTCAAAGGTACAGGAGAAACATTTTGCCTCTAAAACCAGCAGTTTATGTGAACTTTGTCATCCCTCAAATTCAAGTGTACTTCAGTACTTAACGTTAATGAGCATTCACTAAGTACAAGCTATGATTACAGATCTGGGGAAATTTCCAAATCCTTTCTTTTCCCTAGGTGGGGTGGGAAAGAAACTTCATAGGTTCTTGGAAGTCAGGAAAAAGGATCTGGCCCTATAATCCCACAATTTGGGAGATTGAAGCAGGAGGATATGGCGTTCAACATGAGATCCTATCTTCAAAAAAAAAAAAATCAAGAGAAAGGGCTGGTAATGTAGCTCTGTCATAGTGCACTTGCTCAGTATGTACAAGGTGCATATACCCCCAATACGGCCCCAAAAATGTGTGTGTGCGCCACCACTTTATTATGGATGGGAACCTGTATAGGAATGTTTGTTTTGACTTTTGTTGTTGTTGCTATAGGAAGCCAGGGCCTTAAGCCTGCTGGTGAAGCTGTACTACTAAGCTACATCCCCAGTCTCATTTCTTTTTCCAGCCTCAGTCCAACAAAAGCCTTGCTGTGTGTGTGTGTGTGTGTGTGTGTGTGTGTGTGTGTGTGTGTGTGTTCCCCCTCAAGGTAGGGTCTCACTGTAGCCCAGGCTGACCTGGAATTCACTATGTAGTCTCAGATTGTCCTCAAACTCATGGCAATCCTCCTACCTCTGCCTCCCAAGTGTGGGGTTTAAAGGCATGTACACCGCCATGTCCGGCTATTTCTTTTGTTGTTTTTGTTTTATTAAGCAACTTGTAACTCCCAGCCTGATCCTCCTGTCTACCTCTGCTGCCACCATCCCCAGCTCTGAAGGATTATTTGAAGGACCTTAAGATATATTTATTTCCTCCATATAGTGTGATGGAGTGCTGCTAGAACCTGCAAGGTGAAAGTGGAATTAGTTGCAGGTTATAGCACTAGAACTGAGTAGTACTTCAAATTTTCCAGTTCATTTTCAAGTAGCCATCTTGTGACTGAGCCATTTTTTATTTTTTTTTAAATTTGTGATAAATATATATATATATAAATATATTTGCCTGGGTAGGGCACACCAAGGATGACTGAGCCATTTGACAAACATAACATGTATAGAAAATTTCAGAGAGTAGGATAAAATATTCTTTGTTGGCAAGAACTCAGGTCTGGCTTAATGTAGGATTTTTGGGGGGGGGGTTGTGATAAGATTTGACTGTAGCCCAGGCTGACCTGGAATTTACTCTGTAGTCTCAGGGTGGCCTTGAACTCACAGCAGTCCTCCTACCTCTGCCTCCCAAGTGCTGGGATTAAAGGTGTGCCCCACCACGCCCAGCTCAGGGATTTTTTTGTTCTTGAGGTAGGGTCTCACTCTAGCCCAGACTGACCTGAAATTCACTATGGAGTCTCAGGGTGGCCTCAAACTCAGGGCAGTCCTCCTATCTCTGGCTCCCAAGTGCGCCACCACGCCCAGCAGGATGTTTTAGAAAAATAGCAACACAAATCTTTGTGTGTGAGCCTGTGAAAAGTTTTTTCTTTTTTCTTTTTTTTTAATCAATTTTATTTGCTTATTTGAGAGAGGTTGAGAATGTGCACTCCAGGGCCTCCAGCCATTGCAAACAAACTCCAGACGCATGTGCTACCTTGTGCATCTGGCTTACGTGGGTCCTGGGGAATTGAACTGTGGTCCTTTGGCTTTGCAGGCAAATGCCTTGACCACTAAGCCATCTCTCCAGCCCCAGCTTTTATTTTTACTTTTATTTTTTGTTTTTCATGGTAGAGTCTCCCTGTAGCCCAGACCTGGAATTCACTCTGTAGTCTCAGGTTGTAGTCTCAAACTCATGGTGATGATCCTCCTACTTCTCTGCCTTCCAAGTGCTGGGATTAAAGGCATGTGCCACCATGCCCAGCTGCTTTTCTTATTTTTATGTAACAATATTTTGGAGTCAAAATTCTTTATTTTTTCGAGGTAGGGTCTCACCCTATCCCAGGCTGACCTGGAATTCGCTATGAAGTCTCGGTGGTTTTGAACTCATGACAGTCCTCCTACTTCTGCCTCCTGAGTACTGGGATTAAAGGCATGTGCCACTACACTCAGCTCCAAATTCTTTAGATGCTTATACCCAGGTAAGAGACTGATTAACCTGTTTCTAGGAATTATGCGTTAGAAATTGATGATGTGTTAAGAAGCAGCAGGATAAAAAGCATGGAAGAGGACCTCTCCCTCCACCTTTTGGGGCCAGTATTCCTTTCTCCTGAAGAAGGTTGGGTAAGGAAATGGTTGAAGTGAGGCAGAGTTTAGTGAACCAAGATCCGGGATTTGGCCATATGTTTTATGTTTAATAGACTTAATTTAAAAAAAAAAGTATTTGCAAGGAGAGAGAAAATGGGCATTCTAGGGCCTCCAGCTGCAGACAAACTCCAGATGCATGTGCCACTTTGTGCATCTGGCTTTATGTGGATACTGGGGAATCAAACCTGGGTCCTTTGGGTTTCCAGGTAAGTGCCTTAACCACTAAGCCATCTCTCCAGCCCCTTAAACTATTATTGACAACCTCTGTGCATATAGATGATATACCATGATCAGTCATAGTCTCCTTCAGTCACCCCTACCTTTTTCCTCCTCCCCATTACCCCTTCACTGAATCTCTTTCCAACTAGCCCATCCTCTATTTTTATTTTGTTTTGTTTTGTTTTGTTTTTTTAGTTTTTTGAGGTAGGGTCTCACTCTAGCTCAGGCTGACCTGGAATTCACTACGGAGTCTCAGGGTGGCCTTGAACTCACTGCGATCCTCCTACCTCTGCCTCCCGAGTGCTGGGATTAAAGGCGTGCACCACCACACCCGGCTCCATCATCTATTTTTATACCCTCCTTGCTTTTTCTCCTATTGTTTCTTTCCTACTGCTATGCAGGTCTTGTATAGGTAGGTTTAATCACTGTGAGATTATGAATACCATAGCCACTTAGTGTTTGGAAGACAGAATTTCAAAGCATTCCTCCCCTTCATTTGGCTCTTAAATTCTTTTTACCTCTTCTGCAATGGTCCCTGAGCTTTGGAAGGTATAATAGAGATGTCTCAGTGCTGAAGACGCTTCTGAGCACTTTGCTGAGTTTTGAGTCTTCCCCAGTGCTTACCATAATCTGAAAAGCAAAGTCTGTCTTACTAAAAGTGAGAGTAACAATAATATGAGCATAACAAAGTGGCACATGTATCTGGAGTTCATTTGCAATGTCTGGAGACCATGGTGTGCCCACTCTCTCTAATAAATAAATATTTTTAAAAAATAATATGAGCATAAACATAAGCATTTAGAAGGCAGTTTTGTGGGCATGATGTATCTATTTAGCCAGACAAGTTTCCCCACTAAGACTTATGACCTTAGCCACAGGCTTTTTTTTTTAACATTTCATTTATTTATTTGAGAAAGAAAGAGGTACATAGAGAAAGTGGGCAAACCAGTGCCTCTAGCCACTGCAAATGAATACCAGACACATTTGCCACCTGGGTCCTTTGCCTGTGCCAGCAAGCACCTTAACCACAAAGCCACCTCTACAGCCCAGCCATGGGCTTTTGACTAAGTTTTCAGTACCAGGGAAGAAATTCCTCCTGTGAGCTGGGCATGGTGGCACACACCTTTAATCCCAGCACTTGGGAGGCAGAGGTAAAGGATCATCACTATGAGTTCAAGGCCACCTGAGACTACATAGTAAACTCCAGGTCAGCCTGGGTAGAGTGAGACCCTATCTCCAAAAAAAAAAAAAACTTCCCTCCTGTGGACCCATGCAGTAGGCCTCAAGTCCAATCAGAGAGCATTTGATCTCCTTCATAATAGATATACCACCATTGAACCAGTTGGTGCATTTGGACTGGCTGGCCAGCCATAAAGCTTGCAGGGACTACTGATGCTTAATAAATACCCTTAATGACTTTTCTGTCCCAAGAAGTTGCATAACTCTTTCAAGCATTCTGACTGCTAGTCAATAGGGAGGATGCTTCTAGTTCAGCTCCAGCTTGATTTCTCAGTGTCTTACAGCCCCCAAATATGTGTTATTCTTCAGCAGTAGGGTCTTAACCATCTAGTTTTGGGGACATCAGGTGCCTCCCTTGTCCAGTAATTCACTGGAAGGTATTCCACCCTTGGCACTGACTTTTTCTTGTAACAGTCTATTTAATAGACTTTTTGAGTATGCATGTGGTGCTGTGGGGATTGAACTCAAGACTTTGTGAGTGCCATGAGCATATCCCAGTCCAATGCTTTAAGAACTGAAATTGGGGCCTGGTGGTACACCCTTTAATCCCATCACTTGGGGAGCCAGAGATAGGAGGACTGCTTGTGAGTTCCAGGCCACCCTAAGACTACCAAGTGAATTCCAGATCAGCCTGGTCTACAGCGAGACCCTATCTCAAAAAACAAAAACAAAACCTAAAATTGGGGGCTGGGTAAATGGCTCAGTGATTAAGGTACTTGCCTGCAGAGCCTAACGATCTGGGTTTGATTCCCCAATGTGGTGGTTTGATTCAGGTCTCCCCCATAAACTTAGGTGTTCTGAATGCTAGGTTCCCAGCTGATGGATATTTGGGAATTAATGCCTCCTGCGGGGAGTGTATTGTTGGGGGCTGGCTTATGGGCTTTATAGCCAGTTTCCCCATGCCAGTGTTTGGCACACTCTCCTGTTGCTATGGTCCACCTTATATTGGCCAGGGGGTGATGTTCACCCTCTGCTCATGCCATTGTTTACCCCTGCCATTGTGGAGCTTCCCCTCGAGCCTGTAAGCCAAAATAAATCTCTTTTTCCCAGAAGCTGCTCTTGGTTGGGTGATTTCTAACAGCAGTGCGAACCGGACTGCAACAGTAAAGTGGTACCAGGAGTGGGGTTGCTGCTAGACACCTGACTGTGTGGCTTCAGCCTTTTGTAGCTGATTTTCAAGAGGAAAGTGGAAGGAGTTGAAACCTTGGCCTAAGAGATGCCTTGCAGTGCTGTAAGTACAGCTTAATGGACTATCCTGGTCAGAGCTGAAAGACCTGAAGGCAGTAAGAACTATGGACTGTGAGGTTTGGCTTATGAGGGTGAGAAAGAGCTGTGCCTGGACTGGGCTAGCAGTTTGTGTGAGAAGCTTGCTCTTGTGCCCATGTCCTGAGAAGTTGTGCAGGGTTGCTTTGCGTAGAAATGAACTGGTGTGTGCAGAGGGATATGGCACAGAAAGAAAAATCTTTGGATGAACTGCTGCCCGTTCAGCTGTAACTGAGAGATTACAACCTTTGAGACTGGGCTAGCTGACCTGTGCTGGGGCAACAGAAAGAATGTAGACTCTTTAGAAGGGGCCTGGGTGCTCAAGGAGTGTCCTGTTCTTCAAAGTCTGTTTTAACCCCCCCTGGATTAGCAAATTGGCACCCTACCTGGTATTGTGGAGTATAAGAAATGCTGGAAAGAGGGTCATTGAGTTTGCAACACGGTCTTGTGTTTTGAAAATGGCCATGGGCAGTGTGAAGTGGGTTTGCTGGTTGCCTGCATGGAGACCCCATGGGGCCATGAGGGTGAACCGTGGCTTGCAGTGGAGACCCTGTGGAGATGCCGGGACCATGAGATGGCTGCCGAGGAGCTGCCGGCCCCGATGAAGTTTCCCAGGACTGTGAGTAGCCTAGCTGGAGGGGCGGAATTGGAATGCCAGAGACTTGTTGCTGGTTAGAATTATCGGACTTGAAGATTTATCACTGGCTAGAGTTGCTGGGCTTAAAGCTACAGAGTTTGATGTTTGCCCTGGTTGTTTTAAATCTTGTATTGGTTGAATATTTCTTTGCTATGCCTAATGCCATCTATTGCAGTATGAATATTTATTCTGTGCCATTATGGGTTTTTTGAGGTTGTTTTGGTATTATGGCTCAGTTAAAAGACCTTGGACTATGGGAATGTATGAACATCATTGTGATTGATAAAATCTATGGGGACTTTTAAAGTCAGACTGAATGCATTGTACTTTACATCATGTATGATTATCAGTTTATGGGGGCCAGGGGCGGAATGTGGTGGTTTGATTCAGGTGTCCTCCATAAACTTAGGTGTTCTGAATGCTAGGTTCCCAGCTGATGGATATTTGGGAATTAATGCCTCCTGCGGGGAGTGTATTGTTGGGGGCTGGCTTATGGGCTTTATAGCCAGTTTCCCCATGCCAGTGTTTGGCACACTCTCCTGTTGCTATGGTCCACCTTATATTGGCCAGGGGGTGATGTCCACCCTCTGCTCATGCCATTGTTTACCCCTGCCATTGTGGAGCTTCCCCTCGAGCCTGTAAGCCAAAATAAATCTCTTTTTCCCAGAAGCTGCTCTTGGTTGGGTGATTTCTAACAGCAATGCAAACCGGACTGCAACACCCAGTACCCACATAAAGCCAGATACACAGAATGCATCTGGAGTTCATTTGCTGTGGCTGGAGGCCCTGGTGTGCCATTCTCTCTCTTCTCTCTCTCTCCTCTATCTCTGTTGGCAAATATTTTTAAAAACGTTTTTATTATTTATTTGAGAGAGAGAATGGGCACATCAGGGCCTCCAGCCACTGCAGATGAACTCCATATGCATGTGCCCCCTTGTGCATCAGGTTTACATGGGTTCTGGAGAATCGAACCGGGATCCTTTGGTTTTGCAGGCAAATGCCTTGACCACTAAGCCATCTCTCCAGCCCTGCAAATATTTCTATTTTTAAAGAACTGAAATTCAGCCCTTGGGAGGCAGAGGTAGGAGGATCACTGTGAGTTTGAGGCCACCCTGAGACTACATAGTGAATTCCAGGACAGCCTGAGCTACAGTGAGACCATGTCTCGAGACCCCCCCCCCCCCAAAAAAAAAAGAGAACTGAAATTGGGCTGGAGAGAGGGCTTAGCGGTTAAGGCGCTTGCCTGCAAAGCCAAAAGACCTCGGTTTGATTCTCCAGGACCCACACAAGGGCACCATATGCATCTAGAGTTTGTTGCAGTGGCTGGAGGCCCTGGCATGACCAAACTTTATCAAATAAATAAATAAATTTAAAAAAAAAAAATGAACTGAAAGATTGGCATACTTGGCAGCCTACTCAGCAGTGAATTTCTACCTAAAGAATTACCATGTTTAGGAGAGCTAGCAAAGTTTTATTGAGAAGCAAGTGTAAACTAATACTCCCTACAGTATTCCTAAAATGACTTACCCAGAATTTGCTTATTTATTTATTTTGTGTGTGTGTGTTTGTGTGTGTGTGTGGTTTTTCAAGGTAGGGACTGGCTTTCTAGCCCAGGCTGACCTGGAATTCACTATGTAGTCTCAGGGTGGCCTTGAACTCATGGTAATCCTCCTATAAGCGCTGGGACTAAAGGTGTGCACCCCCGGCTCCAGTTTTTCTTATTTATTTATTTATTTATTCATGTTTTTTGGGTGGGGGATGTTCTCACTCTGGCCCAGACTGACTTGGAATTCACTATGTAGTCTCAGGATGGCCTCGAACTCATGGTAATCCTCCTACCTCTGCCTCCCGAGTGCTGGGATTAAAGGCATGCGCCACCACGCCCGGCTCATTATTTGCTTACTTATTTTAAAATATTTTTATTTATTTGAGAGTGGGTACACCAGGGCCTCCAGCCATTGCAAATGAACTCCAGACACATGTTCTACCTTCTGTATCTGGTTTATGTTGGTCCTGGGGAATTGAATCTGAGTCCTTTAGCGTTGCAGGCAAGTGCCTTAACTGCTAAGACCAGAGGTTTTTTTTGAAGCCTTTGCAAGATGGAAGCAAAAGAGAAAACTTTCTGTCTACCAGGAGAGGGATATGTACTATATAGACCAAAAAGGATGTGAGCCAGTAAGCTTGATAGATGATCCCAGCTTGGAAATCATGTTTCACAGTTAACTTTTCTCATGTGTATGAGAAGTGATTAATTTTTGTTTTGAAGATTTTTTTTTTTTTTTTCTATTTTGAGGTACTCTTAACTCTAGGCCAGGCTGGCGTGAAACCTACTCTTTAGTCCCAGGTTGGCCTCAGACTCACAGTGATCCTCCTACCTCTGCCACCCCAGTGCTAGGATTAAAGACATGCACCAGTATGCCCAGCCTGAAGAAATATTTTTAGAAGGATTTAGAATTAGAGTATATTTGCTCAGGAGGTAAAACATTCCTTGTAAAGAATTTTGTTTATTTATGTGGTTGTGAGAAGTGGAGTCAGAGCCTCCCAAATGGTAGGCAAGTGCTGTATCAGTGAGCTATCCCCAATACACTCTCTATTTTGAACAGGGCCTCATGAAATTATCCACAAGTTGACTGACATTGAACTCACTATTCCATGCAGGCCTTAAACTTGGACTTCTCTGCCTCAGCCTCTGAGTTAATAGGTATTATAAACCACAAATCTGCACTACCTAGCCTGGCCTAACTTGTTTCTTAATTCTTTGTTTTCACTTATTTATGAGAGAGACAGAGAATTGGGTGCACCAGGGCTTCTAGCCACTGTAAACAAACTCCAGATGCATGTGAACTCCAGATACATGTGCCACCATGTCTGGCTTATGTGAGCACTGGGGAATTGAACATGAGTTCCTAGGCTTTGCAGGCAAGTTCCCCAACTGCTAAGCCATCTCTCTAGCCCGTGTTTTTTTTGTTGTTGTTTTTTGGTTTTTCGAGGTAGGGTCTCACCCTAGCCCAGGCTGACCTGGAATTCACTATGGAGTCTCAGGGTGGCCTCGAACTCATGGCAATCCTCCTACCTCTACCTCCTGAGTGCTGGGATTAAAGGCTTGCGCCACCATGCCCGGCTTTCTAGCCCATTTGTTTTAAAGGTAAAGATGTGTATATATTATGAATTTCAAAGGAGCTACTGTTAGTGTTAACTCTTTTTGTGATTAAGATGACTTATTTGTGTGTTTGCAAGTATGTGTGTAGAGACTAGGGGTTGACATTGGATTTGATGTTTTTCTCAGTTGCTCTCCACGATATTTTTTATTTTTTAAATATATTTTATTTATTTATTCGAATGAGAGAGAGAGAATGGGCACACCAGGGCATCTAGCTGCTGTAAACGAACTCCAGATGCATGCGCCTTCTTGTGCATCTGGTTTATGTGGGTCTTGGAGAATTGAACCGGGATCCTTTGGCTTTGCAGGCAAACACCTTAACTGCTAAACCATCTCTCCAGACCTCTATTTTGTTTTGATGTCATGATCTTTTCCTCCTGTTATGATGGTCTTGTGTAGGTAATGTCAGGCACTGTGAGGTCATGGATATCCAGGCCATTTTGTGTCTGGGGAGAGCATATTGTAAGGAGTCCTACCTTTCCTTTGGTTCTTACATTCTTTCTACCACCTCTTCCACATTAGACCCTGAGCCTTGGAAGGTTTGATAGAGATATTACAGTACTGAACACTCCAGTCATTTCTTTCCAGCACCATGATAACTTATGAGTCATCCCAAGGATACTGCCATCTGAAGAGAGAAGATTCTCTACCAAAAGTGAGCCCTGTTTTAAGTTTTCAGGGATGTATTCCCTCCCATGGAGCAGGCTTCCAGTCCAGTTAGAGGGCAGTTGGTTTCTACCATTACAGATGTGCCACTATTGCACCTGTTGGCTCATTTGGCCTGGTTGGCCAGATATAAGGCTTGCAATATCCACTGGTCATTTCTCTTTCTCCCATTGAACTGCATGCAGAATGGCTTCTTCCAGCTTTCTGTCAGCTGGTCTACATGGAGGAGGTTATCAGCTCAGTTCCAGCAGGATTTCTCAGTGACCTTGCAGCCCAAGTATGTGGAGTCTTCAGCAATAGGGTCTTACCATCTATTCCTGGTAGGAAACCAAGGGCCTTGGCAATGGCCTGTGATGTTTTGGGAGCTTCAGGGACCTCCCTGGCCAACAACTCACTGCAGGTATCCCATCTTTGGCACTGAAAATTTTCTAGTAACAATCTACAGCTCCTGAGTGTTCCGTTGTCCAAAAAAGTAGGTTTCCATATGATTTATTTATATCTTCTTGGAGTTTGATTAGCCCTTCCTCCACCTTTCCTTTACTCAGTCTCTTCCCCTGGCCTCACTTTGAACCTTTTCATCCCCATTAATCTATTCTACTTAGATATATACAATACCATCCTATTAAGTACCCCCTCCCTTCCTTTCTCTTCCCTTTATATCTTTTTGCATTTTTTTAAAACTTATTTGAGAGAGGCAGGCAGAGAAGAGAGGGAGAATAGGTATGCCAGGGCTCCTGGCTGCTACAAATGAACTCCACATGCATGCGCCACCTTGTGCATCTTACTTATGTGTGTTCTGGGAGATTGAACCTGGCTCCTTTGGCTTTGCAGGCTAGTGCCTTAAGTGCTAAGCCATCTCTCTTCAGCCCTCCATGCTTTTTTTTAAAAAAAATTGTTTATTTGCAAGGGGGTGGAGAATGAGAATGGGTGTGCCAGAGCCTCCAGCCACTGCAAATGAACTCTAGATGCAGGTGCCACATTACACCCTGGACCAGAAAGACCCAGGGATTCTCCTTTGTCTGCCTTGGCGGTGCTGCAATTTCATGTTCTTCTACATGTGGATACGGAAGGGCTGAACTCAGATCCTCATGTTTTACTGATTGAGATATCTCCCCTGCCTCTGGGATGGTGGTGTGTACCTCTGATTCTACCATTTGGGAAGCCTGGGCTGGAATTACAGGCATTGCACTGCTGAGCTACATCCCTCCTGAAAGGCTTTGGGTGGGGCATGGGAGCAAGGTTTCAGCTACCTGGTTCAGGCTGATGCACAGCTCAAGATCCTGCTGCCTCACCCTCCTGAATGCTAGAATTATAGATGTGCACCACAGTATACAGCCAAGAAAACTTTTTGTTTGTTTGTTTTTCGAGGTGGGGTTTCACTGTAGCCCAGGCTGACCTGTAATGTAGTCTTGGGGTAGCCTTGCACCCAGAGATCTTCCTACTCCTGCCTCCGAGTGCTGGGATTAAAGGAGTGTACCACCACACATTGCTGCAAGAAACTTTTGTAAAGAAAACAGGTTAACTACCTTGACACCAAAGCCCATGCTACCTTAAAAAAAAAAAAACCAAATATTTCATTTATTTATTTGAGAGAAAGAACCATTTACAGAATGGGGGAGAGGGAGAATGGGTGTACCAGGGCCTACATCCACTGCAAACGAACTCCAGACTCATACCCTGTGCATCTGGCTTAACATGAGTACTGGGGAATTGAGCCTAGGTCCTTAGGCTTCGCAGGCAAGCATCTTAAATGCTAAGCCATCTCTTTAGCCCCCTCCCCCTCCTTTGTTTTGAGTCTAGTCCAGGCTGACCTGGAACTCACTCTGTAGTCCCAGGCTTGCCTCATACTCACAGCAATCATCCTATCTTTACCTCCTGAGTGCTGGGGTTAAAGGTCTGCACTACCACACCTGGCCCAGTCTCTTGTGATAATAGTACTATGGTTACCACTCATGTAGTCATTTAAATTGTTCTATTTAGCCCCCAAATTTAAAAAAAAAATTTTTTTTATTTGATAGAGAAGGGTAGAGACAGAGTGGGTGTGCCAGGGCCTTCAGGCACTGTGAATGAACTTCAGACGCATGTGCCACCTTGTGTATCTGGATTATGTGGGTCCTAGGGAATTGAACCTGTGTCCTTTGGCTTTGCAGGCAAGCACCTTAACATTAAACCATCTTTTCAGCCTTTTATAGTAGTTAATTTGACAGAGAAGGGAGGGGAAGAGAGAATGGGCAGGTCAGGGCTTGCAGCCACTGCAAACGAACTCCGGATGTATGCACCCCCTTGTGCATCTGGCTAACGTGGGTCCTGGGGAATTGAACCTGGGTTCTTTGGCTTTGCAGGCAAACACTTTAACCATTAAGCCATCCCTCCAGTCCCTAAAATCCAAATATGTTTTGTTTTGTTTTGTTTTTGAGGTAGGATCTCACTCTAGCCCAGGCTGACCTGGAATTCACTATTTAGTCTCAGGCTGGCCTTGAACTCAGTGATCTTCCTACCTCTGCCTCCCAACTGCTGGGATTAAGATGTGCATATACACTTTTTTTTTGAAACAGCATCTCACTGTAGTTCAGGTTAGCCTTGAACTTCTGATTCTTCTGCTTCCGAGATGCTATGATTACAGGTGTATATTACCATGCCCTACTTTATTTGCTTACTTGAAAAGTGATCATATACTTGGTAAAAACAATTTTTTGAGTTGCATTAGATTGTTATCTCAAGATTAGAATAGCAGGCTCTGAATTACTTCAATGCATGTTGTTAGCCTTGCTGTCACTTTGATTTTATTCACTGTTAGGGAAGCATATGAGCCTGCAAAGGTGAGTTCTTTAAAAACCTTTTTTGAGGGATTCTCAAATGAGTGCTCATATTACCATATTTTGCAGGCCTAGAATCGCCTAGGTTTCTTTAGAGATGGTTGGAATACTTTAAAGCCTGATGAGTAGATGCAATGTTCAAAGGCCAGAGTGAATACAGCTCCATTTTTACACCTTTCAATAAAACTATCATTGCCACAAGACAACTGTTGTGCTGAACTTGTCCTTTACATTTGCGAATATAAGCAATGGCCTGTATTTATGAAGGAAAGAATAGAGGTCAGACATGCTGAGTGACCCCAGCTCTTAATTACCTGCAGCACTGCTGCTTTTCTTTGAGTCCTAACACCTGTCAGCCTGCTTTTTCTTTCTTTTTTTTTAAAAAAATTATTTATTTATTTGAGAGTGACAGACACAGAAAGACAGATAGAGGGAGAGAAAGAGAATGGGTGCGCCAGGGCTTCCAGCCTCTGCAAACGAACTCCAGACACGTGTGCCCCCTTGTGCATCTGGCTAATGTGGGACCTGGGGAACCGAGCCTTGAACCGGGGTCCTTAGGCTTCACAGGCAAGCGCTTAGCCGCTAAGCCATCTCTCCAGCCCAGCCTGCTTTTTCTTAGGCTTTTCTTGGTGTGTGTCTTTTTTTTTCCCCCCTTTGGTCAAGGTAGGGCCTCGTTCTGTAGCCCAGGCTGACCTGGAATTCACTGTTTTGTCTCCAGGTGGCCTCAAACTGGTGGTATCCACCTGCATCTGCCTCCTGAGTGCTGAGATTAAAGGCGTGTACCACCATGCTCAGCTAGGTTTTAAAATTTTTTATTCATTTATAGGTTGTTTGCATGTCTATTACTGCTGTAAATGCCCATCTGTCTTTTTGTGGATGGCTGGGCAGCAGGCTTTGCAAGCAAGCATCTGTAACTGCTGAGCCATCATCCCAACTGCTGTTTTTGTTGTTTTTGTTTTGTTTTTTTGTTCTTGTTTTGAGATGGTATTGGTACATGGCACTCCTGCCTCACAGTGTGGGGATTACAGGTATGTACCATTATGCCCAGCTTCCTATTTTGTTGATTCTGTTAACAAGCCTATGTGCTACCATGGCTACAGGGTATGCTCATTTTCCTGGAAAAGAGCCACATAGGAAGCTGAGCACGGTGGCTCATGCCTTTAATCTCAGCACTTCGCAAACTGAGGTAGGAGGCTCGCCTGTGATTTCCATGCCAGCCTGGGCTTTAGAGTGATCTTACTGCTACTGTTTTCCAAGTGCTAGGATTACAGACTTGGTAGGTAGGTTTTATGGAATACACACCTGACTTTAGCTTAAATGTGCTAAATCAAAACCAGTATTGGCCTTGTGTCATGTAACTGTGTGGAATTAGTGTTGTTTACATTGTACAAATACAAACCCTGTATTTTTTTTCTCTTTTTTGAATTCAGTGAAGGAGAACGACCTACTCAGAATGAGAAGAGGAAGGAAAAAAACATTAAAAGAGGAAGCAGTCGCTTTGAGCCATATTCTAATCCAACTAAAAGATACAGAGCCTTCATTACAAACATACCTTTTGATGTGAAATGGCAGTCACTTAAAGACCTGGTTAAAGAAAAAGGTAATGGTACTGGTGGTGGAGTAGGGTAAGAAGGTTGGTGTATCATCTTCTCTGTGTCTAATTTCTTGGTTATTTTTTTTTGTCAGTGGAAGCTGCTCTGGGAAGAGCATGTGTTCTGTTCACATTTAGAGTTAACCCTGCCCACTTTTTTAAGTCATGCCTACATGTCAAATATGATAAGCTCCTTGGCCTACAAATGATTTTACTGGCTTGGCTACAGTTTATTAGGGCTTTGGTTATGTTTGAGGGGAGGGTTCTTTTTAAAAAAGAAATGCACTAAATCCATTACATTATCAGTTTTTTAAATTTTTTTAAGCTTTTGAAAAATTCTAGCAGGAAGGTAGTTTTAAACTTTGTGGAGTAAAAATTTGGTAGTTGGAATGTGTGCTGCTTAGATTCCAAGCTATTAAATAGTAGCTTCTGTTTCAAGTGTGAGGCTTTCTCCCTCTGGGAAACAAGGAGGGGCCTAGTAGTTAGAGAGCTCACAATCTATGGTGTGATGTGGTGCCTTAAGGGTGCACTTTGTCCTAGCTCGGGTATCCAAATCCAGGCCTAGCACATCAGAAACAACCAAGTGCTGTTGCCATCAGGAGGAACTGCCTCACCTCTGTGCACTTGATTGTATTGTCCCTCCCTCTCCTTCACTCCTCCTCTGGTGTTGTCTTATTGGTCCTGATGCTTGGCCCTGCTGGTGGCACTCGGGGCTGAAGAGAGTGTGCAGTCCTGGTTTAGATATAATTATTGACGGGGAACATTTTATATGGTGCCTTAGGCTCCCATCTCCCCCAAGGGTATCTAGGATCAAGTCACTCTTCATGGAGTCTTTGAAGGACTGAAAGGTATTGGTTTTCTGGAGCATTCATAATGAAAAGAGGTGTGAGCTTGATTTGTCAAATGTTTAACATTTCAGTGACAAAGATGCCACTTAGGTAGGCCATTTTGGTATGTGTACTGGTGCTCCCAGCAATTTGGTTTTGAAACTGAATGGCCACTGCCATCATTATCCCATCATTTACTTGTCTGAGACATGCAAGAAGCCCTAGTCACTTGTGAACCTGCACTGTCATGTGTGCTGCACCCATGTGTATTTCTTCAGACTAAACAGAAGGAAAAATGTTTTGGTGTGAGATTGGTTTTCCTGCCTTGATCAGCCAAATCATTCCTGCCAATGCTCCTAGTGCAAGAGTGAGGTTTCTTTTGTCTGAAGGGAGTGTCATGTGGCATCCCAGATGCATTGTTCTTGGTTTTTGGGACTGCTGCTTTAATACATAAGCTTAGAATTTCTGTACAGTACAGTTGGGTCTCATTCGATTAGTTTTTGGAGTAACCCCCAAATTTGTGCTCTTGTGATGTGGTTGAACTGCTGAATTGCTATTCATTGATAATAAGGTATAGTAAGTAGTTCCAAGAACCAGGAATGTGGCCTGAAAATGCAATTGTTAGAATTCTTTAAGAGATTGTAGGCCAAATTATTTTTTTCCCTTTTAGGAGTGTGTGAACCAGTTTTGGGACATGATGGAAAAGTAGGTGACATTTTTACTGCTTTACCATTCAGTAATTCAGTTTGGGGAGCCTTAAAGCTGGTAGCAGCAGCAGCAGCCATGACGTTTCTGATGCAGAAGCAGTTCACACCTCCATTTACTATTTTGCACTGTATTCAGTGTGGAGCCAACCTGGTGGTCTATGTGGGTACTTCCAAACTGGTTCTCATATTCCTCTGGCATACTGCTATGAATGCCGGTGCTCAGCCCTCTCAGTGTATTTTTGGTGGTGTAATTTAGAATTACAGGTGTGCAGTAAATCTATTATTTTTAATGAACCTTAAAATGTTCTTGTCTAAAGCTCCCTGTACTGGTTAAGTTTATTACTTTGCTGTTTAGTTATTAGCAGTATTGGATGGTAGGTAACAGTGATTCATAAAAGGCTAATCTCGCTATAGTAGTGCTACATTTAGTGTATGAGGTCTGAAGAAATTTACTGTTTGCATACATGTGGCTTCTTAAGAAATGTCCATACTCTTTATTAGGGAGCTTAAAAATAATTTTTTGTGTTTTGTGTTACAAAAAGTAAGTCTAAATGGTGATTTTTCCATTTCAAATAGTTACCTGAAATATGGTGACAATAACTTGTAAGGTTTTGGAAAACTAAATGGCAGATAGAGGTACCTACCTATAACCTAAATGTTACTTATTTATAGTCTTGCTCAAATAACCACAAGTGAACATAATCAAACCATTCTTTCCCAGTCTGCATTTTAAATCTATCCCTGATGAAACCTTAGTTCCTGTGGAATAAGAGAATTGTCTTCTACTTGCATTTTCTGTGATTGCAGCATTGTCTTATTTGCAGCCTCTGAACAAAAGTACATTAGCTAAGGAGGGGTGCTTTTCTAAAGGTATTCATGGGTAAGATCATCTCATATACCACCCCTGGTTCCTCATCTTCTCCTTTGACATGAAACATATATTTTGTCTCTAGGTATACCATTTAGGCAGCATTTTGGGGGCATTGTGTTAATAATATATATTATGAGACTTGATCACTTTCACCTTTCCCTTTGGATAGAATCACAAAACTTATTTGGCACTGTCATAGAATCAACATGCCAGTTTTTGTTTTTTTTTTTTTTTTTTTTCGAGGTAGGGTCTCACTCTAGCCCAGGCTGACCTGGAATTCACTATGGAGTCTCAGGGTGGCCTCGAACTCACAGCAATCCTCCTACCTCTGCCTCCCGAGTGCTGGGGATTAAAGGCGTGCGCCACCACGCCCGGCATCATGCCAGTTTTAAAGGGAAAACATTTGGAGACTACTGTTTTCCTTTGAGCCATGCTGCTGTCTTGCTCAGCTGTCTTCCAGCAGGGTCCCTGAACACCACCTCCTGCCTGACTTTTCCTTTTCCTGCTTTACATTTCCCAGTGGGACAAAGAGAAGATTACTCATTTTTTCCTTTAGACAATGCTTATTTAACTTGGCTTTTTTGTTGTATTTGTTTTGGGCATATAAATTTTTTATTTACAGTTTCCATAATCACAGGCAATAAACATTATAATTCCCTTCCCTCACTTTCCCCTTCACATCTCTACTTTCCATGTTCCCTCCCTCACTTATCAGTCTCTGTTTTGTTTTGATGTCATCTTTTCCTCCTAGTATGAGGGTCTTGTGTAGGTAGTGCCAGACAGTGCAAGGTCATGGACATCCAGGCCATTTTGTGTCTGGAAGAGTGCACTATAAGGAGCCCTACCCTTCCTTTGGCTCTTATATTTTTTCCACCACCTCTTCCACAATGGACCTTGAACCTTAGAAGGTGTGATAGAAATGTTTCAGTGCTTAACACTCCTCTGTCACTTCTCAGCACTGTGGTGCCTTCTGAGTCATCCCAAGAGGTCACTGCCATCTGAAAAGAGAAGCTTCTCTAACAAAAAGTGAGAGTAGCAGTAATATATGGGCATGAACGTTAAGTAAAGTGCTTACCAGGAAATTTGGTGAGCAGAATACTTGAGTTTAGCCAGACACCAGCAGGTGTTAGTTACACCCCTAGGGCTCATGACTTACCCCTGTGTGGGTTTTCAGTATCAGGCATGTATTTCCTCCTGTGTAGCAGGCCTGTATTCCAACTAGAGAGCAATCGTTTTCTCCGTAACAGACATGCCACTTTTGCACACATTGGCTCATGTGGCCTGGGAGGACAATCTTAGGGCTTGCAGTGTCCACTGTTTATTTGCACTGTTGAGTTCTCCCAAGGAGCTGCATGGAGCATAGCTTTTTCCAGCTTTCTGTCAGCTACACAGACAGGCTTGCTAGGTCTACACCGAGTAGGTTTGCAGCCCAGCTCCAGCAAGATTACTCAGTGACCTTGCGGCCCATCAGCAATAGGGCCTTACCATCTATTCCTAGTGGGAAACCAAGAGCCTCGGCAATGGCCTATTAATGTTTTGAGGGCATCAGGGACACCCCTGGCCAACAACTTAGTGGAAGGTATCCCATCCCTGACATAAAAATTTTCTAGTAACAATCTCTGGTTTCTGGTTGCATCATTGTCCAAAATAGTAGGTTTCTATGTGACTTACTCTTAACCCTTCTTTACTCAATCGCTTCCCCTGACCTCACTTAGCCCTTTCTACCCCCTTAAGTCTTCCCTTCTCCTCCCTCCCTTATAGCCCCTTTCTAGCTTACTGGCCTCTGCTACTGAGTTTTATTACAACTCGCATACAAGTCCAAACATTTGTAGCTAGGATCTATGTATGAGAGGACATGCACGTAGTGCTTGGCTTTCTGGACCTGGGTTACTTCACTTAGCATAACCTTTCCAGATTCATCCATTTCCCTGAAAATTCTTTAATTTCATTTTTCGTTACTGCTGAATAGAACGCCATCATATAAATGCACCACATCTTCATTACCCACTCATCAGTTGAGAGGCATCTAGGCTGGTTCCATTTCCTAGTTATTGTGAATAAAGTGGCAGTAAACATGGGTGTGCAAGTTTCTCTAAGGTAGTGCAACAAGTCCTTAGAATATATATAGGTCTAGGAGTGGTATAGCTGGGTCATCAAATTTTAGCTATCTCATGAACCTCTACACTGATTTCTGTAATGGCGGCATCAGATTATGTTCCCATCAACAGTGTAGAAGGGTTCCTCTTTTTTTGCATCCTAGTCTACGTTTATTGTCGTTTGTTTTCTTTTTTTTTAAGATTTCCTGAGTAACTGGAGTTATATTCAGAAAGTCATTACTGGTGCCAATACATTGAAGGGTTCCCCCAACTTTGTCCTCTACCAGTTTCAGAGTTTCAGGTCTGATATTAAGGTCTTTGATCCCTTTAGACTTAATTCATGTGCATGGAGAGAGAGAGAAGGATCTATTTTCATCCTTCTACATAAAGAAATCCAAGTGCCTTAACTGGTAAGCCATCTCTCCAGCTGCTCTTACTTATTGTTTTGTTTTGTTATTCAAGGTAGGGCCTCTCCTTAGCCCAGGCTAACCTGGATTTCACTCCAGACTCAGGCTAGCCTTGAACTCACAGCAGTCCTCCTACCTCTGCCTCTCAAGTGATTGGATTGATGGTGTGCACCATGTCTGCTGCTTCTCTCTCTCAAATAAACAAGTAATTTTTTTTCGAGGTAGGGTTTTCCCTCTAGTCCAGGCTGACCCAAAATTCACTATGGAGTCTCAGGGTGGCCTCAAACTCATGGTGAACTTCCTACCTCTGCTTCCAGAGTGCTGGGATTAAAGGCGTATGTCACCATGCATAGCTAAGTAAAATATTTTTTAAAAAATTTGTGGGCTGGAGAAATTGCTTAGTGGTGAAGGCTTTTACGTTCAAGCCCAGAGGACCCAGGTTTGATTTCCCTAGGCCAGATGCATCTGGAGTTTGTTACAGTGGCTGAAGGCCCTGGCCCGTTCATTTTCTCTCCCCCCAACCTCTTAAACTCCCAAATAAAATTAAAATTAAATAAAAATTGAATTTTTAGAAGATTAAAAATCAAACCGGGGGTGGAGAGATGGCTTAGCAGTTAAGCGCTTGCCTGTGAAGCCTAAGGATCCTGGTTCAAGGCTCGGTTTCCCAGTACCCATGTAAGCCAGATGCACAAGGGGGCAAATGTGTCTGGAGTTTTTGCAGTGGCAGGAGGCCCTGATGCGCCCATATTCATATTCTCTCTCTGTGTTGCTTTCAAATAAATAAATGGAAATAAACAAAAAAATTAATAAAAAAATCAAGCTGGGCGTGGTGGCGCATGCCTTTAATCCTAGTACACAGGAGACTGAGGTAGGAGGACCACCATGAGTTTGAGGTCACCCTGAGACTACATAGTGAATTTCAGGTCAGCCTGAGCTATAGTGAAACCCTATCTCAAAAAACCAAAAAAGAAAGATTAAAAATCAATAAATTTAGACAAAAATAAAGGTAAAAATTTTGTACTGGAGATTGCCAAACAACATTAAGTAAGTGACTTAACAGCCCAGCTATTCAATTGCATTACAATAGAAAATACGATACATGACAAAGTATTTGACTGAAAGGACTGGGCATTTTAAACCTACAGTAGTGTTAGAGACCATAACATCTTCTGAAGAAAGTTAGATGTTGGGCTTAGTTTTTGGCCTAACCAGAGAGCCAACAGCATGGAGGTGAGGCAGCTGCTACCCAAGCAGGACTTAACCTGCACCAGTGAGTAAATAGAATGTGAGGAAGAAAGGAAGGTCAGTGGTATGTAGTTTGCTTTTAACATCCTAAGCTCAGCAGCAATCAGCTTAATTTGTGTAAACAAAGCTTTCTTTAAGCTTTTAATCCACCTATTATTTATCACATCACTTTAAGTAAATTTCAACTGCTGCTGACAGAAAACTGAGGCCCAGAGGGCAAGTATAGACAGCCTATGCTGATTTTTCTAGACAGTTCACAAAAGCAGTACATTTTTTTTTTGATTAAAATAAATGCCTAAGGGCTGGAGAGATGGCTTAGTGGTTAAGCGCTTGCCTGTGAAGTCTAAGGACCCCGGTTCGAGGCTCGGTTCCCCAGGTCCCACGTTAGCCAGATGCACAAGGGGGTGCACGCGTCTGGAGTTCGTTTGCAGAGGCTGGAAGCCCTGGCGCGCCCATTCTCTCTCTCTCCCTCTATCCTCTCTCTCCCTCTATCTGTCTTTCTCCCTGTGTCTGTCGCTCTCAAATAAACAAATAAATAAATAAAATTAAAAAAAAATAAATAAATGCCTAACCAGTCTGCTTCATGCTTTCCTACTGGAAATTTAGCTGCATTTATTTTTTCAAGGTAGGGTCTCACTCTAGTCCAGGCTATCCTGGAATTTATAGTAATCCTTTTACCTCTGGGATTAAAGGCTCGCCAGCATGCCCCCTGCTTTATCTACATTTTGAAAGACCTGTTATGCTTGAAGTACTCAAATGTGTCAAAAACTGATACTGAATCCCAGCCTCATACCCTGTGTGGCTTAACTGTGGTCTTTGGTGTAGGGAAACAGGTTGGGGCTCATCTGCTTCACCATGAATTGGGCTTACTCAATTTCTGACGTATTGTGTGAAGTAATTAGTTTATCATGTTTTCTGATTTATTTTTATTTATTTATTTAAGACTGTGTGTGAGAATGGGCACGTCAGGGCCTCTAGCCACAGCAAATGAACTCCAGATGCATGTGCCACCATGTGCCATCTGGCTTACGTGGGACCTGGAGAATTGAACCTGGGTCTTTAGGCTTTGCAAGCAAGTGACTTAACCACTAAGCCGTCTCTCCAGCTCTTAGTTTACCATGCTTGAATTCTTCTAGATAAAGAGGAGGAGGGCTGGGTGTCATGGTTTAGAGGTAGCAGGATTGCTGTGAGTTTAAGTTCTGCCTGCTAAAATGAAGACAGAAGCAAGGTAAAGCCCCTGAAGTTGTTTTTATGTCAAAAGAAAAGCTTATTAGGTAACTATTAGTAAGTAAAGCATATTTGACATACCCTGATTACACATATGACACCCTTTTAAAAAAATGGTAGCTTATACTTTTAATCCCAGCACTTGGTAGGCAGAGGATCCCTGTGAGTTTTGAGGCAAGTCTGAAACTGCATAATGTATCCCAGGTCAGCCTGGACTAGAGTGAGACCTTACCTCAAGTCGGGGGGGTGGGGGGAAGAGAAGGGATAGTCTTGTGAGATGGCTCCACATTTTTTAAAAAGCCTGCTGCCCTGGGTGTGTTTCCCTAATACACCCATGTAAAGACAGACTCATACAGTGGTACCTATATCTCGAGTTTGTAAGAGACCCTGGCAGACACCTCCCTCCCCCCACACACACTGAATGAGTGAGTGTGTGTGTGTCAGATATCTAAAATGTGAAAGGCCTGGTTTGGTGGCACACAACTTTAATCCAGCAGAGGTACAAGGATTGCTGTGAGTTCTAGATCAGCCTGGGCTAAATAAAGTGAGACCCTACCTTGAAAAACCAAAAAAAAAAAAAAAAAAAAAAAAAGTTAAAGGAGCTAGTCGCACTTCTAATCCTAGCACTTGAGCTATAGAGATAGGAGGAGGATCAGAAGCTTAAGATCAGTCTTAGCTACATAGTGAGTTGGAAGCTAGCCTGGATTATATGAGACTGTGTTTCATAAAAACCAAAAATTGCAGCATTTGGGGGCTAGAGGTAAAGTTGAATGGGTAAAATGTGTGGTTGCGAGAAACCCTCGGTTCAAGCCCTAGCCTGCAATGCACACATAAATTATAGGCCCAGTACCACACAAATTCTCTTTGGTGAAGCTGTGGCCTCTTGTGGATTTGTTTTTGTCCATTTCAGACTTGGACAGTAACTGGAACCACAAAAACAAATAATCATTGTGTTACAATTTTGCAGGAATAATAATGTTATTTTTATTACCGATACTATTTAGTTAGACATGGTCTCTATGTAGCCCAGGCTTTCCTAGAGCTCACTGTGTAGCCTAGGCTAAATTTGAATTCATAGCAACCCTCTTTCTCAGCCTTCAGAGTGTTACAATTACAGGCATATGTACTACTATGCCCAGCTGAGAACGTTAAATCACAGTAGCACCAAACTGCCTGAGTTCTTTTAGAGTGAGTGACCCTCAGAATATTTTATAACTCTTAAATGTTGGTTAAAATTATTGTTGGAATTATTTGAACATGACTAGGGTGATATTTGGCATTGCATTTTTTTTCAGTCTAGTTTTTATCATGTAGGCATTTTGATGTTAACAGTCCATGTTCAGAGGAAGGACCAGTGTTTCTTTAACCACTGCAAATTCCAATTGAGGCTTCTGTCACCCTCTAACTGATCTGCACTTAAACTTTAGTTGGCAGAGGTTTTGTTTCATTTTGGTTTTGGGGTAGAGTCTCACTCTTAACCCAGGCTGACCTGGAATTCACTATGTAGTTTCAGGGTGACCTTGAACTCATGGTGATCATCCTACCTCTGCCTCCCCGGTACTGGAATTAAAGGCGTGCGCCATCATGCCCGGTTTAGTTTGCAGGTTTTGCCTTCATATTCTTGCTGATAGTTATACTGACCGCACAAAACAGATCTTTGGAATACTAGAACAAAGGAGGAAGTAGTCTTTTTTTATTTTATTTTATTTTTAATTTTATTAACATTTTCCATGATTATAAAATATATCCCATGGTAATTCCCTCCCTCCCCACCCCCACACTTTCCCATTTGAAATTCCATTCTCCATCATATTACCTCCCCATTACAATCATTGTAATTACATATATACAATATCAACCTATTAAGTATCCTCCTCCCTTCCTTTCTCTACCCTTTATGTCTCCTTTTTAACTTACTGGCCTCTGCTACTAAGTATTTTATTTATTTATTTGAGAGCGACAGACACAGAGAGAAAGACAGATAGAGAGAGGGAGAGAGAATGGGTGTGCTAGGGCTCCCAGCCACTGCAAACGAACTCCAGAGGCATGCGCCCCCTTGTGCATCTGGCTAACGTGGGTCCTGGGGAATCGAGCCTCGAACCGGGGTCCTTTGGCTTCACAGGCAAGTGCTTAACCACTAAGCCATTTCTCCAGCCCTTGTTTTTGTTTTTTGAGGTAGGGTCTCACTCTGGCCCAGGCTGACCTGGAATTCACTATGGAGTCTCAGAGTGGCCTCGACCTCATGGTAATCCTCCTACCTCTGCTGCGATTAAAGGCATGCTCCACCACGCCTGGCAGGAAGTAGTCTTTCTAAGCTTTATGATTATCATCCTGTAGGGTAAATATGAGTTGGGAACAATTGCACATCTCATAAAGACAACCCATTCAGTGTTTCAGGGTACCTGAATAGGAATGTTAGGAACTTTGTGAGGACCATGGTTATTACTGATTGTGCTGCAGGATAGAAGTGCTTATGGCAGAAAAACAAGATAACAGCCAGAAGAAGGAAAGCCATTACTAGTGCACACAGTTGAAGTTGGGTACATGCCACACTAGAATGTCAAGTGGGAAAAGCTGTAAATTCTTAACTTTGCTTTTTGTTAAAATGGTCATGATTGGAAATAGATTTGGATTGGGCTTGTTTACTAGGTTGCAATAACATCTTTTTGACTGAAGTTTCTGTGGACATAGGGTAACAATTTTAAATGCGAAAGTGCTGGTATTCTGTCTTGAGGTGGATACTGTGATTCTTATTTCTTTAAGGTTATTCGGCAATAGTTACAGATGGTAGGAGATAAACTTGGGGGGCTCTTCACCCTTTGACACTAGACATTGTCATCAGTGGAGATGAGCTGTTGTTCCTTGAATGGCTGCTGCTGTTGAAATAAATGGCTTTTAACATGGTTTCAGAAATGGCCACAAAGTTTTCTGAGCTGCTTTTAACCTTTTCTTTCTTTCTTTTTCTTTTTCTTTTTCTTTTTTAATAAATCCAATTTGTATAACTTGGCTGTAGTATTGTTTGACCTCACCGTGCGTAACTCCAAGTTAACTGTACTGGCCCCTCCTATTTCCTTTTCTCAATACTTTGCACTAATTCTCCTTGGGAAATGCCAGTTCAGTAAAGGACAAGGAAGGTGAGGCTATTAACTCTGTGAACACTTGGCCTTTAACCACTATAAATCCATTAATACATATATGTCTTTGAAAATGCTCATTTTGTTTGAGAAATAATTTTATCTTGTTTTCCATGTGAATCTTGTGTTGATTTTTTTCAACAAAGGAGTTAGAATAGGCAGGGTCTGCCAAGGCCATTTTTACCCTTACACTACTAAACCCAAGTGAGGAGAAGGCTTTAGTATCATAAATATCCACCCAAGGAGAGAGTATTTACTGCAAATAAAAGCCTCCTACCCCTTCTTTAAACTTTGGAGGGTTGGCTTAGAGATTGTTTTCTCTAAATTAATACTTTGAGCCATCTTCAAGTTCAGCAGCCATTTTGGTGGTTGTCTTGATGGATTCTAACATCTGGTCATGGTGGTCATGAATTGGCAATCCAAACCATGAGGAATATCTGCAGACATTTAAAAAAAAAAATCTTTGGTATTTTTCCCTTTGTGTGTAGCTTAGAATCAATTGGAATCTTCAACTCTGTCTAGTTGCCAACTGAGCCCTTAAATTTGAATTTGTGTCCTTTTGTGGGAAGCAGCAAGAATAAAACCTGGCTTGATGCACCAAAGAGAGTCTAGATGCTGTTCTTGTTTTGTGATCATATATTCAAAAATACTTACTCAAACCTGTTTCTAAGCTGTGGAGCCTAGTACCTTGAATGGGACTGGCTATGCAGATTTTGTGGCGGGGGAGGGGGGTGGTCACTCAGAAAAAGTTAGGTGCCTTCTTCCTTGTTAACAAATTAAAAATTTCTAGATGGCACTAATAACATTGAAGCACGGAGTTGTATGTTACACAGGTTGCATACTCACAAAGTTGGCCCTAGGGCTGTGTTCTATGCCTTTTAATTTATGTATAGGTGCATTCTTGTATTTGAGGCATGTGAGCTCAGTTCAGTGGTGTTGCAACCTGTGTGCTATTTATCTGACTTGACCAGTAAGAGTGCATGTGTAAAACTGTTTTCTTCCCTTTCCTGGAAAAGTGAATCATGCAGACTTCTTCCTGCAGATTTGGATTGCCTTTAGTCATTAGTGAGCGTTCCAGACAGGGAAATTGATAATGGAAATCTGTGGAAGTAGCTTGTTTGTGGTGGGAGGAAAATCAAGGACATATTGTTAATGAATTTTGACCTATTTTACTGCACACCTGTAATGTCTAATTTGGTGGTTTAGAGAATATGGAGTGTTTCTGGGCTTTCATATTAAGGCAGAGGCTCCATACAGGTTGCTGATGATTGTTCTAAATTCCCATTGTTTTCTTGGCTTTTCTCCCTTGGTTTATGTGTCGTCTGGAAACTGATTTGTAGTTGGTGAGGTAACATACGTGGAGCTCTTAATGGACGCTGAAGGAAAGTCAAGGGTAAGTGTCTGAGAGAATTTCTTCTGTGGATTTACAACATGACAAATGTAACTGTATGGTGGCGTGGACTCGAATGCAATTAGGAAGGTAGTGAGTGTTCATGTTATAGTAGCTATGTTTGATTTTGCCAACATTCTAGTTGGGTGGGAGGGGGTTTGCAAATGGGAGTCCCGCTTTTCCAAATGGCTGGCCAAAGAGCTTTTTGGTATTCTGTTTGGATGCCCAATTTGGATAACTGGGGACCAATAGTAGCATTGTCTCTTTGTTAACAGGAGTTGGCTGTGTGTGAATTATGCATGGAATTTTAGTGGTGGTATAATTAATGTAAAACGTGTGTTCTTGTTTAGAAAATGTTACTCTTGGTTGTTTGCTGAATTTGAAAGTTGTGTGAACCAAAGATTCTGAAAAGTTGCCTTTGTGCCAGTAAAATTGTAAACCAAACATTACAAACCTGAATGTTCACAATTGGCCTAGTTTAATGAAAATAAACTATTTTCTGTTGTGCAATAGAATGGCTTAGAATAATCAAAAGGATGAGCTTAATTTATGGAAAAGGATGGACTTAGTAGGAGTATGGTAAGACATTGATTGAGTACAGAGGGAAGCAAATCTAAAGCTTGTGTGATTTCTTGGAGAATCTGAATTTAGGTCTTCTCATTATAACTTTAGCAGCTATAGTGCAATGCTGGTGATGTGTAGGGAAAGAAGATATATAAAGGAGCCCAGCTTTTTATAAGGAAGGCTAGGTCATGCACTTCTATCAGCTTCCCTTTAGATGGGCAAATTTCTTTTTAAAAATCTTAACTTTGTTTACATAAGTCATATCTTTAATTCCTTTATAACTATCATTGATGTTTACTATTTTTTCTCCCCCCCCCCCTTTCTTGCTCATCTGACTGGTCTGGCTTCTATCCAAAGGGATGTGCGTAAGTATGGTCTAGTTACTTGTTCATATTTGAGTTTTCCAAGTTGTAGAACTGGTTTTATTAATTTGCTTTTGATTCTTCATAGTGTTGTTGAATTCAAGATGGAAGAGAGCATGAAAAAAGCTGCTGAAGTTCTAAACAAGCATAGTCTAAGTGGAAGGCCACTGAAAGTCAAAGAAGTAAGCTGTTTCTCTCCTTTTTTCTTCCATTTTTTTCCCTTGATGTTGTGCAATGGAACCTAGGGCCTTGCATGTGCTAGGAAAGCAGTCTACCATTCAGTTACATCCCCATAAATTAGGTCTCACAAATTAGGTCTTCATTAACACTTTGCATAGCATGTATAATAGTATAATAATAATAATGGTTCTTGACTAAATTTTACTGAGCAGACAAACCAGTTGTTTTTATTTGGTTGGTTGTTTTTTTGTTTGTTTGTTTGTTTGCTTACTTTTCTCAAGATAGGATCCCATGAAGCACAAGCTTGTCTTTTTTAAAATTATGAATTAAGTTTATTTAGGGACAAAACACATAGTGGGGTTTATTTTAAGGAGATTGGAGTCTAAAAAGGGGAGACTGGAACAGAGTCAAACAACATGGTAAGTAGGAAGCACACTTAGGCAGAAAACATTGTATAGTTCATAAGGTCCATTTAGGAGAAGTTGAGGCTTTCAAAGAAAGACTAGAGTGGAGCCACAAGCATGTGGAGGACAGAATTTGGGATCTTGTATAGGGAGATTAGAAGGAACACCCATGTCATGTGCCTTGTGTTTTCCCATGGAGGAAGAATAAGGGAAATTTAAAAAACAGACAAATATAGAGGAGAAGTAATGAAGAAAGTTAACACTCATGGTTACCCTGAGTTTAAAAAAATTACACAGGTAGCAGGCCTGGAGGTGGAGAGATTATATCTACACGAGATTATATCCACGTAGTAGATCTAGAAGGTAAGGGAAATATGCATGTGGTAGATTGAAAGACCAGAAGAAAGTCATGCATGTAATCAAATTGAGAAGCTATCTCAAACGATAAAGCAGAGGCTCTCCTTCCTGAATCTAGAGAGAGCTCCACAAAAAGGAAAAGGCACGATAGGAAGGTGAGATCCTTTATATTCAAGGGAAGGACTTGGTTTGTAGATTTGGAGGGTGGATCCCAGAGTGAGACCCAACAAGAGCAGGCTTATCTTGAAATCACTGGGTAGCTTCCTGATCTGCTTTTGCCTGAGTTCACAGATTACAGTCATGTACCTTGCTCGGTCTGTAGTTTGTTTTCAGTGTTGGTTCCCACTGTTGCCCTGACTGACCTGGAATTCACTATGTAGTCCCAGGCTGGCCTCAAACTCATGATGATCCTCCTACCTCTGCCTTCAGGGTGCTAAGATCAAAGGTTTGTGCCACTGCACCCAGCTCAGTGTATATTTTTAAATGAAGAAGGAAGGTTAGTCCTAGGTGTAAGAATTTGGCAATGGTGACCTGTAACCTGGACTTTTTGGTCTTACTGTTAAGTCTTGTTGTAAGAGACTATATGGATGTTTGACTAGTTTGGGTCTTAAACTTGATAATCCTATTTTAGCCTCCTAAATGCTATGATTAGAGCTAGCTCTTTTTGGATTTTTTTTTTTTTCCCCCCGAGGTAGGGTCAGCTCAGGCTGACCTGGAATTCACTATGGAGTCTCAGGGTGGCCTCGAACTCACGGTGATCCTCCTACCTCTGCCTCCTGAGAGCTGGGATTAAAGGCGTGCGCCACCGTGCCTGGCTTTTATATCTTTTTGGATTTTTTTAATGTGAATTTCTTACTCAAATCTTTACTATATCCAAACCAAGAAGTTTTTTTTTTTTTTTTAAGAGGTATTGTCTCACTGTAAATCAGCTGGCTTTGAACTCACAGCAATCCTGTCATAGCCTCCCAAGTGTATGGTGTATGATCCACCATGACAGGTATAAATACTTACTTGTGGTGCTGAAGAACAAACCCACGGCTTTATGCTTTGTGCATTAGTTAGGCAGGCATTCTACTGCTGAAATGTCCCTGGCCTTCAGGAATATTTTCTTCCACGCAGAGATTGAGTTTTTGTTGTTTTTAGAACATTTCATTTATTTGACTCTATTGTCAGGATCCTCCTGCCCTCAGCTTCCTGTGTGCTAGGATTAAAGGCATGTGCTACCTTTTTACTTTTTAAAACAAAGCAGTAAAGACTCAGAGGATAGGGGTTATAAGTTACTTTCCATGTGCTGGTGGTAAATGACAGGGGCAGAGAGTTCAAGAAAAAATGAATATTTAGGGGCTGGAGAGATGGCTTAGCGGTTAAGCGCTGGCCTGTGAAGCCTAAGGATCCCAGTTCGAGGCTCGGTTCCCCAGGTCCCACGTTAGCCAGATGCACAAGGGGGCGCACGCATCTGGAGTTCGTTTGCAGAGGCTGGAAGCCCTGGCGCGCCCATTCCCTCTCTCTCCCTCTATCTGTCTTTCTCTCTCTGTCTGTCACTCTCAAATAAATAAATAAATAAATTTTTAAAAAAATGAATATTTAGTATCAGATCTCTACAATGTTGTCCAGATGCTAATATACTGCTCAGACCATATGTACTTGAATCCCAGGATGTAGAGCACTTAGGGGTGGAGAGTCAGGATTATCAGGCTATTCATGTAAACTGTCATTGATGAGTTTTGTAGAAATTATATACATATTGTACTATATTAGTAAGATTCAACCATACCAAGTCCACAAGATCTTGTTTCAATCTGGAATATTTCCCATCAAGTCAGCTAATCAGGTCATCCCTCATTATTTCATTTTAGTTCACTTGAGGTCTGTATTTTCTGCACTAAATTTTATGTTCTTTTGTTTCTTTTTTGTTTTTTTTCGAGGTAGGGTCTTGCTCTAGCCCAAACTGACCTGGAATTCACTATGTAGTCTCAGGGTGGTCTCAAACTCATAGCGATCCTCCTACCTGTCTCCCAAGTGCTCCGGTGCCACCACACATGGGGTTCTTCTGTATCTTAACTGTTGCTGGTTTTAAATTTCTTCTGGGTTACTGGTTTATTTTACTTTCTTGCTAATATACACCTGAGAAATGCTTTCTAAATAAATAGTCTTTCATTCTCTGAAGTTTTGTGTGTTTGATCGCAGGTGGAACTCAGCATAATGTATGTTAGGCAAGTGCTCTACCGCTGAGCTATTTTCTTAAAATGTCTTTTTATTTACATGTTTTTATTTGTTTGAAGAAAATTAATGTGAGAGAAAATAGGCATGCCAGAGCCTCTGGCTACTGCAAGCAAACTATAAGCATGTGCCACTTTGTACATCTGGCTTTATGTACATACCGGGGAATGAAACCAGTAATAACCTGGGCTGACAAGCTTTAGGCTTTTCTTTTTTTTAAAAAAAATTTTTATTAGCATTTTCCATGATTATAAAAAAAATCCCAAGTTAATTCCCTCCCTCCCCCCCAGCTTTAGGCTTTTCAATAAAGTTGCTTTAACCACTGATGCACCTCCCCAGACCTATATTTTACTTTTTTTTTTTTTTTTTGGTCTTTTCAGGGTAGGGTCTCACTCTAGCTCAGGCTGACCTGGAATTCACTATATTTTACTTCTTAAAAAACAGATTTATTGGGGCTGGCTCAGTGGTTAAGATGGTTGCCTGCAAAGCTTAATGACTCGGATTTGATTCCATAGTACCCATGTTAAGGCACATGCACAAAGTGGCTCCTGTGGCTGTGAAGGCCCTGGTCTCTCTTCTACCTCTCTCTGCTTCCAAATAAATTTTAAAAAAGAAACAAACAGTGCTGGAGAGATGGCTCAGCGGTTAAGGCGCTTGCCTGCAAAGCCAAAGGACCCAGGTTTGATTCTCCAGGATACACATAAGCTACATGCACACGAATTAAAAAAAGAAAACAGATTTATTGAGTACACTCCAAGGAGTATCTGGCTAAACAGTAAGAAGAGTATCACCTATAGCTTCCTTTTACTTTTCAGTTTAAAATAGGTGATTATTAAGTTGTCTAGGCTGGCCTTGAACTCATTCTGTAGCTCATGCTGACCTTGAACTTGTGATCCTCATATAGCATTCTAGTGCTGATATTACAGGCCTGTGCCACCATGACTCTGCTGGAGATTGTGTGTGTGTGTGTGTGTGTGTGTGTTTGAACTTGAGAGTGCTAGGCAAGTACTCTACCACTTGAATTACATCTCTAGCCAGGAGAAAGCTTATGGTATTTTGACAATGTCACTTGTTTTGCAGGCCCACTTCTGAATGTCAAGTGTGTTCAGTGTAACACTTTTGTGCTTATTTCAGGATCCTGATGGTGAACATGCAAGGAGAGCAATGCAAAAGGTGATGGCTACGACTGGTGGGATGGGTATGGGACCAGGTGGCCCAGGAATGATTAATATCCCACCCAGTATCCTAAATAATCCTAACATCCCAAATGAGATTATCCATGCATTGCAGGCTGGAAGACTTGGAAGCACAGTATTTGTAGCAAATGTAAGTAAATGGAAACATTGTCTAAAGTAGAAACATCTACAAGGCTTTATGATCTTTACTGTTACACAAGTAAATTAGGGTTAAGTTCTTAATTTTGCTTTTAAGTGGGTCTGGGGGTTTGGAAAGGTGTTTTAATGGTTAAAGTACTTGCTTGGAAAGCCTGACAACCCAGGATAATAAAATTTCCAGTACCCTTGTACAGTCAAATGCAGTTTTGCATGCATCTGGAGTTTGCAGTGCCAAGGGGCCCTGGCATGCCTATTATTCATTCTCCTTCCCCTTCCACTCCCTCAGCCCCTCCTCACAAATAAATATTTTATAATTTTGGTGCAGGGCAAGAATAAACCTGGGCGGTATATTGAAACCTGTTTCTCCTTAATTGTATTTGGGGTAAATGATACCTTCATCATCTGCAAGGAATTTTAAGAAGACAGTGGATTTGGAAAAGATGGAGAACCTTAGCAGAGGAATGACTTTGTTAAAAAATGACTTAGTTTAAAGAATATAAAAAGACTTAAGCTGTGCCTCTTAAGAAAAGAGACAGTAATACTGCTGTTAAGGCAGGCTTCATAGTCCTGTTTGGAAAATTCTACTGCACTTTGATTAGTTTTAGGACACCAACAAAAGTATGTCTTATTTATAGAGTCAGAATGTGTTTGTTTTTCTGAAGATGTTTACTTACCTTAAGATTTTTACTTTCTTTCAATTAGCTGGATTATAAAGTTGGCTGGAAGAAACTGAAAGAAGTTTTTAGTATGGCTGGTGTGGTAGTTCGGGCAGACATTCTGGAGGATAAAGATGGGAAAAGTCGTGGAATAGGCACTGTGACTTTTGAGCAGTCCATTGAAGCTGTTCAAGCTATATGTATCCTTGCATGGGAAGTCAAGTCATGGTGAACAGGGTAACCATCACTGTTAGGCAGTAATACATATTTGTGTAGGAAAACAGTAACTATATTCATATATTCCCTGTGACTATAGGAAGTGAATTGCTGTAGAATTTGAAAGTTTTTGGCAGGGTGGGGGTTAATTTAATACAGTGTGATGAAAGGTGTAGTTGAACATGTGCCACCTAGGAGATTTTAGGGTGTTTATTCAATTATACTGGTCTTACAGGACCCTCTTCCAATGAGTAGACATAATTTAAAGAGGCACTTATCCCTACTCAAGGTTTATAGTGGAGTGTGTCACACATGATCATAGGCATTAATAATGTTCAGGTAAACTACTTCTGAGGGTCTTACACAGAAAACATGGAACTTTAGAAAGGGTGGAACCCTTGACCTTGATATGTACAGAAAACTGACTTTAGCTAAGGTCAGAAATAAAGCTTGCATGCCTGAAGAGTGAGCTCAGGTTTGCTTTCTATTCCCTTCAAGTTTCCTTCCTTGTTCCTTTAATACCTAAGAAATACAAGTATAATGAAGAATTGAAATTGCTCATAAATTCATTACTGGGACTGGTAGCTATAGAGTTTTTCTTGCTGTACATGCTTTCATAATTGTAAATGGAGATGAGGAAGGGGGTGGGTAACCAAACTAAGTATGTAAAGAATTGTGAATAAATATCCTTAATTGTAATATCAGCTATGTTTAATGGCCAGCTGCTGTTTGATAGACCAATGCATGTGAAAATGGTAAGTTAGTAGATCTCCCCCCACCTCTGGAATATGTTCAAATAATTCTAGCAAAAATTTCATTTCTAAGCCAGGCATGGTGGCACACTCCTTTGAATTCAGCACTTGGGAGGCAGAGGAAGGAGACAGGGACTACAGAGCGAGTGCAAGATCAGCCTGGGCTAGACTGAGAATCTACCTTGAAAAACAAATGAATTACTAATATTGTATATAGGCATCTAAACTTAGAAATTAGTCTGTTTAATTAGACTCCAATGTGTTGAGCAAGTACTGCATAGAATGTTTGGTTAGCATAACCACACTGACTCACAATCAAGTCTTGGCTCAAGCAGTTTTTAAAGGTTAATTGGAGCATTTCCATCTTCAACATTGGCCCTGCTGTAACAGTGCCAAAGATAACAATAGCACTGGAACGTGCTAAGAGCATTCTGGCTAGGATTCAAATTCAGGAACAAGAAAAAAAGGTATAAAGAATTTTTTTCAATTTAATTGTAAACATACAATTTAGGTTTTTTTCGGGGGCTGGTTTTTTGAAGAGTCTTGCTCTAACCCAGGCTGACCTGGACTTCACTATGTAGTCTCAAGCTGTCCTTGAACCCACAGCAGTCCTACCTCTGCCTCCTGAGTGCTGGGATTAAAAGTGCACCACCATGTCCAGCTCCAAATTAGTTTTTGAGTAGATAATGGATTCATATGACTCAGATCAGAAAGTGTGAAAACAGCCAGGTGTGGTGGCACACGCCTTTAACTGCAGCACTCCAGCAGAGGTATAGAAAGATCACTGTGAATTACAGGTCAGCCTGGGCTAGAGTGAAGATCCTACCTCAAAACAAAACAAGTACAAGAATAAAGAACTATTAAAGGAGAATGCAAGCCTCCTTAATACTTTTTGCTCAAGTCCTGGCCATCCCCAGCAATAACTCCATCCCCAGCAATAACATGAAACACATGAAACAACCCCCCCCCCCACCCACACACACATACCCATAAGGTTTTGTTGTAGCCCAGGCTGACCTGGAATTTACTGCGTAGTTTCAGGGTGGCCTCAAACTCACAGTGATCCTCCTACCTCTACCTCCCAAGTGCTGGGATGTGCCACCGTGCCTGGCACTCTCATACCTTTGTCCTTCCCTTTGACACAGAAGGTTAAAAAAAAAAAAAGCAGGCTGTCATGTGCTTTGTGATGTTTGAATGGCTTGAATGCACCTTAATTTTTAAACTCTGGTTGTTGTTTTCTTTCTTGTGGTTTGTTTTCTCTGTGCTGGGGTTTGGACCCAGGACAATGCTCATGTTGGATAAGTGATGGACCTCTGGGCTGTAACTTCAGATTTGACTAGGTGGTTTTTTTTGTTTTGTTTTGTTTTGTTTTGTTTTGTTTTGTTTTGTTTTGTTTTGTTTTGTTTTGTTTTGTTTTGTTTTGTTTTGTTTTTGGTGGTGGTTATTACAGGGTCTCAGGTAGCCCAGGCTGACCTCAAACTTGATAGGTAGCCAAAGCTGGCTTTAAATTCCTAATCTTCTTGCCTTGGTCTTCCAGGTGCTGAGATTACAAACATATACCCTCACACTTTGCATCTGACTAGTTCTTTGTTGATGGGGATTGTGTACCTTTTTGCTGTTGATAGTACTGCAAAGGATACTGAGATGCATTCATTTTCTCTTTCAGGATGAGAGGGCCTTACCAAAGGGAGATTTTTTCCCTCCTGAACGTCCACAGCAACTTCCCCGTAAGTGATGTGATTACATGATTACATATTACACTTAAACTTGTGCCAGCTAGAGTCTGGGGCTTTTCTCTTATACTTTTTTGTTAAGAAACAAGCAGAGACATTCACAACTTACTGTAGTCAGTTTCACCTTTTTGGGATGAACATCCACCAAACCAGGCAGTTTAGAGAAGGAACAGGATTTATTTCAGCTTACAGATCCAAGGGAAGTTCTATCAGTGGCAGAAGTTGGCTGTCTTTCACAGATTCAAGCACAGAAACACAACCATCACTCAGCAGCAAGCAACCGCTTGTGGGCAGCAAACAGTAGGGTGAACCCTGGCAGAGATCAGACTATTCTGCGTACCTTTGGGCTAGAAATCAGATTAGCCCCCAGCAAGTTTTTACACCTGAGTCTATTGAAGGACATATAATCAAACTACCACACAACATAAGAATGAATTTTAGATTACTTTGTGGTGAGGCAGGCTGTTTGCTATGTTAGGCCTTCTTGGTTTTGTTGAGGTAGTCTTACTCTGGCCCAAACCTTGGTGGTGCACACTTGCAACCTTATGAAGTCTGAGGCAGGAGAGTAACGAGTTCAAAGCCAACATTACACAGTTAGACTCTGTGTCAAAAAAAAGGGGGGGGTGCTGGAGAGATGGTATAGTGGTTAACATGTGTGTCTGCAATGCCAAAGAACCTAGGTTTGATTCCCCAGGACCCACGTGAGCCAGATGCACAAGGTGGCTCATGCATCTTTGAGATTGTTTGCAGCAACTGAAGGTCCTGGCATGCCCATTCTCTGCCTCTTTCTTTCAGATAAATAAATACATATTTTTAAAAATTGAAATGATCTATTAGCTCATCAGTGGATAAATGTAATGGATAATATATTATCTAGCTATAAAAAGGAATACAGAAAAAATTCACCTGTAAGTACCCAGAACAGGCAAAGATGTCAGGGAAAAAAAGGTTTGTGTTTGCTAATAGTAGGGGAGAGGTGAGAAATAATGAAAATGTTCTGAAATTAAATGATGTGGTAGTTAATAGCTTTGACTGTTGCCAGAAGTACTAAATTTGGGCTGGAGAGAAGGCTAAGCCATTAGGCTCTTGCCTTCAGAGCCTGACAACCTGAGTTTGATCTCCAGTTCCCATATAAAGCCAGATGGATAAAGTGGCTCATGCATCCGGAGGCCCTGGCATGCCCATTCTGTCTCTCATCTCTCTGTGCCTGCAAATGAATGAATGAATGAATGAATGAATGAATGAATGAATGAATGGAAAAAAAATAGCCAGGTGTGGTGATTCATGCCTTTAAAAAAAAGTAACTAAATTTCATACTTAAATGGATGGTTTTTATAGTGTATGAAGATTTAACTGCGTAATTTTTATGAGGAGAAAAATTCAGAGTTTATCACAACATTGAGTTTAAAAACTGTCCTGTGTGGGGCTGGATAGGTGGCTCAGCAGTTAAAGGCACTTCCTCACAAAGCCTGATGATCTGAACTCAATTCCCCAGTACCCACATAAAGCCAGATGTACATGTGGCTCATGTGTCTGGAATTTGTGTTAAAAAAGAAAAGAAACTTCTGCAACTGTTAGTTGATTGGCCACTATAGGAGTGTTAGTGGACACATACTAGTGTGATGTTCTTTTTTTGTGTTTTTGTTTTTCGAGGTAGGGTTTCACTCTAACTCAGGCTGACCTGGAATTCACTATGTAGTGTCAGAGTATCCTCAAATTCATGGCAATCCTCCTACCTCTGCCTCCCGAGGAGTGCTGGGATTAAAAGCATGTGCTACCACGTCTGTCTTACATGATGTTATTTTTAAAAAATATGTTTTTACTTATTTGAGAGACAGAGAGAGACAAAGAATGAGTGTGCCAAGGCCTCTAGCCACTGCAGAGGAACCCCAGATAACTTGGGCCGCCACCTTTGGGGGGGGGGGTTCAAGGTAGTGTCTGGGATTAAAGGTGTGTGCCACGGCACTTGCGCCACCTTTTACATCTGATTTATGTGGGTACTGAAGAATCGAACCTGGGTCCTTAGGCTTCGCCGGCAAGTGCCTTAACCTCTAAGCCATCCCTCCAGCCAAGCATGATGTTCTTGGCTAGCAGGAGCTTGAACTCCAATAGCAGTATAAGTTTTGTATTAATGCAAAATCTTGGGGACATGATGATGCAGGCCGGGTAGTAGGAAGACTGGGGTGTGCTGCTCTAGTAGAAATTTTCTTGGCCACATGGGCACGGAGCTGTCTGGAGTATCAAGGAATACCTCAGGCAACAAATAGCTCTAGCCTTATATCCTGCTTAACTGAGATTAAATGAATGGGTGCCAATGTTTGAGCACCAAGTCCCTGCCACACAACTGAGGACTATGTAGCTCTAATAGAGACATAGCTAGCATGCAAGTACAATGCTTCAATTCCCCCAGCACTAAAAGGAATTTGTTGAAAGGCTCTATTAATTCCTTGAGATATTTATCTCCATATACCCATTTCCAAGTAAACGGTCATGGTGTTTCCCATGGTTCTTACGCTGGAGGAAGAGAGCTGAGGTCCAGGGAGCCTATTGTTCCTGGTTGTTGGTCTCCCAACATGATTCAGAGGGTTCAGAGTTCTGTGTGAGTAATTTGGGAGTAAGTTATCCTTGGTGGGCTCTTGGAATTGTTACCATGCAATTAAACCTGGCTGCTGTTAATCAGGTTAAATACTTGGAATTCTGTGGTGCGTTTTTGCTGTTATCATCCAGACCATGGCTATTCAGTATTACAAGTGTATGGCCACAGTGGCTGTTTCCAGATATTGGTGTATTGTTTTTCTATGGAGGGTATGAGTGTCAGGAGTTAGGATACCCTGCATGTGCTGCCATATGCACTCAAGAGGAGATTCAGAAGGATCTGGAGTTAGAGACCTGATCTTGTCTGGGAAAGAAGGGAGTGGGGGGAATGTGTGTGTGTACACTGGGTAGAGGAATATTTAACTACAATAGTTCTGTTGCTAAAACCACTCTACCTGGGCTGGAGAATTGACTCTGGTTAAGGCACTTGCTTTAAAGCCTAACAATATGGGTTCAATTCCACAGTACCCATGTAAAGCCATGTGCACACTCCCCCTCCCTCCTTCCCTCTGTCTATCTCTCTGTCTCTCTTTCTGTGTTTGCAAATAAATAAAAATGTTAAAAAATAAACTGTCTAATAAGAACAGAGATGTTCTCTTGGCAGACACTGAGCTATATACACAGCCTTGTTTGGCTGGCTTATTATAACAATTTTCATGTGAAGTTCAACAATAGGTACTTTGATAGATGTCTTGGTACATTTTTTTTTCTGAGGCAGGGTCTCACTAACCTAGAACTCACTATAGCCCAGGCTGGCCTCAAAGTTACAGCAGACCTCCTGAGTGCTGGGATTAAAGGGTAGTGTGTATGTGTATATATCATGGGGGGATTCAAGGTAGAGTCTCACTCTAACCCAGGCCAACCTGGAATTCACTATGTAGTCTCAGGCTAGCCTCGGAGTCATGGCAATCCTCCTACTTCTGCCCTCCAAGTGCTGGGACTAAAGGCATAAACCGCGATGTCCAGTTTTCTGTCTTTTTTGGTTTTTGGTGGTATAGTCTCATTCTATCCCAGGCTGGCCTGGATCTCAAAGTGATCCTCCTGCCACTCCCTCCCAAGTGCTGGGATTAAAAGCGTGAGCCACCATTCCCATCTTGAAGGGTGTGTATGAGGTAGGGTCTCCTGTATTCCACACTGTCTCTCAATTTGCTATGTAGCCTAGGATGGCCTTACACTTTGGATCCTCCTAAGCCCCCCAAATACTGGAATTACAGATGTGCATTAGCATACTCTGTTTATGCAGTGTTGAGGATCAACCCCAGGCCTTCACACATGGCAGGCATACACTCTACTAACTGAGGTACATCTCCAGCTATTTGGGTTTTTTTTTCTCCCCCCCGTCCAAGGTAGGGTCTCATTCTAGCTCAGGTTGACCTGGAATTCACTATGTAGTCTCAGAGTGGCCTCTAACTCAAAGCGATCCTCCTACCTCTCTCTCTCCTGAGTGCTGGGATTAAAAGCATGCTCTACCTTGCCTGTCTCAACTACTATAAACAAATAAAATTCTTTTTTTAAACTTTTTTTTTAACTTTTTAATTTATTTATTTGAGAGCAACAGACACAGAGAGAAAGACAGATAGTGGGAGAGAGAGAATATGGGCGTGCCAGGGCTTCCAGCCTCTGCAAACAAACTCCAGATGCGTGCGCCCCCTTGTGCATCAGGCTAACGTGGGACCTGGGGAACCAAGCCTTGAACCGGGGTTCACTCAAGTCCAGGGAAAGCTAGAACTCTTTGTTTTCTTTCGAAGTAGGATCTTGCTCTAGCCCAGGCTAACTTAGAATATTCTCTGTATTCTCAGGGGAGCCTCAAACTTCCTACCTCAGCCTCTCATGTGCTGGAATTAAAGGCAGCACCACCACACCCAGCCTAGAACTTACTCTTGTAGCCCAGGATGGTCTTGAACTCAGGGTTATGAGCCAACTCAACCAGCTGGGGCACTTTTTAAAATTTTATTTTTTTAAAATATTTTTATTTATTTATTTGAGAGAGAGAAAGACACAGGGGGAGAGAGAGAAGGTCCTCCAGCCACTGCAAATGAACTCCAGGCGGTATGCGCCACCTTGTGTATGTGGTTTACGAGGGTCCTGGGGTATTGAACCTAGGTCTCTTTGCTTTGCAAGCAAGTGCCTTAACTGCTAAGCCATCTCTCCAGCCCTTTTTTTATTTTCATATGGAATGCTTCATGAATTTGCATGTCATCCTTGCGCAAGGGCCCTGCTAATCTTTTCTGTATCGTTCCAATTTTAGTATAAGTGCTGCTGAAGCAAGTACTTTTAAAAAAATATTTTATTTTTATTTATTTATTTGACAGAAAGGGAGAGAGATTGGGCATGCCAGGTCCTCCAGCCACTGTGCATCTGGCTAACGTGGGTCCTGGGAATCGAACCTGGGTTCTTTGACTTTGCAGGCAAACACTTTAACCACTAAGTAATCCCCTTTTTAAAAAATATATTTATTTATTTATTAAACAGAGGAAGTGGGGTGGAGAGAGGTCTTTTTTTTTTTTTTTTTTTTAAATAGAGAATAGGTGCTGCACCAGGGCCTCCTACCACTGCATACAAACTCCAGACAAACGTACCTTTTGTGCTTCTGCCTTTATATGGGTTATGAGGACTTGGACCTAGGCCATTAGGTGTTACATACAAGCAAGTGCCTCCTTTAGCCAGCTGAGGCACTTTTTCTTTTCTTTCTGAAGATTATAAAAATTGGTTTATTGTAAAAAGAAATTCAAGAATAACCAGTCAAATCCCGCATGCTACAAAGAAGCATCATACACGTTTACTTTTTTTTTTTCCCCCAGATCAGTACAGGATGATCAATATGTAGTCTCAGAGTGGCCTCGAACTCATGGTGATCCTCCTACCTCTCTGCCTCATGAGTACTGGGATTAAAGGCATGTGCCATGCCTGTGCACTTACTTTTCTTAATGATTTAGGAAAACCAATAGATCTGAAGATTTTTTTTTTTCTGGGCATAAATAGGATCTTATGCTACAGCCCAGCCTGACAACTTTGATTTCATGGTCTTCCTGCCTCAGGCTTCTGAATGCTGGAATTACAGGGCTTGTCAGGATTCTTACCAAATGGGTTTTTCTTAGCTCTAGGCAACTCGCAAGTGACCTTATTTTTTAAACTGCCTTTGTTTTATAGGTATACATCACAGACTACCTGGTTATTGTGTGTAAAATGTTATGCCCTCATAACACTTCCAGTGTATAGGTGAAGTCCGAATTGGGCCTTGTTTGCTTGGGGTGAGGAATAGAGTGTAGCTGCAAAATACCAACTGTCTTAGCTTTCAGCGTCAACCTTTTCTAAGAAGGGAAATTCGTACTTCTGATTTTCTCTGTTTCTTCCAGATGGACTTGGTGGAATTGGCATGGGGTTAGGACCTGGAGGGCAACCCATTGATGCCAATCATCTAAGTAAAGGCATTGGAATGGGAAACTTGGGACCTGCAGGTAAGAATTATAGTATATATATCTGGTCTAAATATTTCTGGAGAAGTTTTAAGTTAAAAAGCATCATTGGAATAACTTGCATATAGGATATATTTAATTGTTCATCCCAGCTTCATGTTATATATACACCAGGTTATTATGTGTTTTTACTTTTGGTTTTTCAAGGTAAGGTCTCACTCTAGTCCTAGCTGACCTGGAATTCACTATGTAATCTCAGGCTGGCCTCAAATTCACAGTGGTCCTCCTACCTTTTCTACCTCTGAGTACTGGGATTAAAGGCTTGTGTCAGCGTGCCCTGCCCAACCTATGTGTTTTAACTGAATTAAAAAAAAAAATCACTTCATCTTCTCTTACAACATTCCGAATAGTCCATAATGTAAAAATGAGGTAAGCTCGAGAGTTGATCTTGCCCATGGTCACATTGTCAGTGACACTGTAGGGCTCCTGACAGTGGGGCCATAATGCTGCCCTAGGGCTCTGAGTCTTTACTTGGATTCTCAGTTGATATTGATAATGCCTTTTTCTAGAATTGGGGGCATTGGTTGAAAAAAGTTGTTTAGGGCTGGAGAGATGGCTAAGCAGTTAAAGGCACTTTCTTACAAACCTTGCCTAACTAGGTTCAGTTCCCCAGCTTCCCAGGTAAAGCCAAATAAATGGGTATTCATTTGCCAGGAGCAAGAGACACTGGGATGCCCCACCACCACCACCACATACACATGCAAATAATTAATTTTAAAAATGAAAGGAGCAGGCTGTGGTGGCACTTGCCTTTAATCCCAGCTTTTGGGAGGGGATCCTAGGTAGGAGGATTGCCTGAGTTTGAGGTCATCCTAAGATTACATAGTGAATTCTAGGTTAGCCTGAGCTAGAGCAAGACCCTACCTCCAAAAGCCAAAGTGTGTGTGGTGAGGGGGTTGAGGACCTTCTCCATGACAAAGCTTATGAATCATAAGGAAAAATGATGGGACAATGTTTTTCTTCAAACCAACAAACACTAATATGCAAAAGCTTAGAAGTGTATAATAAACTTTGCAGATTAGCCTTTTTTATTTGTTTTAGTTTATTATATTTAGTATTTCTATGCCAGTAAGGCGTATTTTGTTGTTTTAACTATTTTCTTCTTAATTTTTTTAAAATTTATTTATTTGACGGGGAGAGAGAATGGGTGTGCCAGGCCCTCCAGACACTTGTGCCCCCTTGTGCATCGGGCTAACATGGGACTTGGAGAATCAAACTTGGGTCTTTTGACTTTGCAGGCAAATGCCTTAACCGCTAAGCAATCCCTCCAGCCCATAATAATTTTATTTATTTATTTGAGAGAGAGAATGGGCATATCAGGGCCTACAGGCACTGCAAACAACCTCCAGATGCATGTTCCCCCTTGTGCATATATGGCTTACATGAGTCCTAGAGAATCAACCTGGGATCCTTTGCCTTTGCAGGCAAACACCTTAATTGCTAAGCCATCTCTCCAGTCCCGCATATTTTATTTTTATGAACTTAGACTGAAACTTTTTTTTTTTTTTTTGCAGTAGGTTCTCACTTGAGCCCAGGCTGACCTAGAATTCACTGTGTAGTCCCAAGGTAGCCTCTAACTGTGGGCAACCCTCCTACCTCTGCCTCGCAAGTACTGGGATTAAAGGTGTGTGCCACCACTCCTGGCCTTAAGTCTTTATTTTGTATAATTATTTGAAATTGTTTTATGGGCACTCTACTCTGTCACTGTCATTGTTGCATAACTTTGTTTTCTCTCAAAGTTAGCTGTAGACCATAGCCTTCAAATTGCTTTACTAACCTAAGCTACATACTCTGGTCTGATATTTAAATAATTTTGAAGACTCCTCTTTCAGGAACCATTTTAGTATGTTCTTATTTTAAGATTTTAACTTGAAGGTTTTCATTAAATATCCATTTCTATTTAACAAAGTTTTAAAATGCATGCTTACAAGGTCTGTGTCTGATAATTAAATTTCATGCTTAAATAATTTGCTTGAAATGTGATCTTTTGACTACTGAAATAAATGGTTACTCATCTTTAACAAAATATATCACCAGAAATTTGTATGTTCATGTATTGACTTTGGAATTCTGTACTTTTTAAGTTTCAATGTTACTAATTTTGACATATATTTAGTTTGCGTTGACTTTTTCTTTTTAAGGAATGGGAATGGAAGGCATAGGATTTGGAATAAATAAAATAGGAGGTAAGATTTTAAATGAAGTACAAATCACTTGTAGATACAGTTTTTTCTATTTCTGCTGTACTTTCTTGTCTCTTAAATCTTGCGTGACAACCTCATTTTGGGATCCCAAATGTTTGAATAGGCTGACCTGGAATTCACTATGTAGTCTCAGGGTGGCCTTGAACTCACAATAATCCTCCTAACTGCCTCCTGAATGCTGGCATTAAAGGTGTGTGTCATCATGCCCGGCTTACTTAAAAAAAAACAAAAAACTGACTGTCCATTCTGGTGAATTTTGGCTATTTTAGTTTTAATTTTTTTGGTGTTGGCCTTTTATTCTGACTTTTCCACTAACTAGCTTTGTGATTTGGTCAAATCGTTCCATCTCTCTGGACCTCTTTTTATTTAACTCATGTATTCATTGAGGGGGTTGAATCAAGTCAGCTTTTTGAAGATGATTTTTTAAAAAACAAAGGCAGCAACTTTTTCTTATCAAAAAGGTCTCAAACTTGGTAAGTTCTTGGCAGAAAATGCCAAAGGTGAAACATGTGAAAACACAAAATTTCTCTCTCCCTGATATATCTGAACAGATTTGTGATAGTGCTAAAGTGCCCATCTTTCTTGCAGGAATGGAGGGGCCCTTTGGTGGTGGTATGGAAAACATGGGGCGATTTGGATCTGGAATGAACATGGGCCGGATAAATGGTAAGATTAGTGTTTTCTCCGGTTTGTACCTGATTTTTGCCTGAGGGTTCTCTGGTATCATTCAGACTGTAGAACTGCTTTGGAATGATAATGAATCAGGTGTCTTAGGATGGCCTTTAAAAACTAGACTTGGGGCTTGGGAAATGGCTCAGCATTTAAAGGCACTTGATTGCAAAGTCTGTGGGCCCTGGTTCAATTCCCTAGCAGCTCAAGTAAAGTTGCAGGTGGATGTTTTTTGCAGTGTCAGGAAACACACACACACACACGTTTTAAGAGATTAAGAGAAGAAATTTAGGCTTAACTAAACTCGGGTTGCTTAATCACTGAATTTTTGAGATGTCAGTGGTGCCAAATTATCCCCATATTTGTGCCATAAAATTAGAAAACTACTTTATTGCCTCCAGTGTTCAAAAACATGTAGATATCAGTTTGGATGCTTTACACAGTTAAAACTGGTCTACAAAACACCTTTGGCATTCTTTGCTGGACTGCCTAGTTCGTCTGCTCTGATGGCTCCTAAGTTGTGTGCAAAGAGAAACATTAATGAAATCCAGCTATACAACACAACTCAACCTCATAGCAGACATACAATAATAATATTAGCAATATGTTGATTTACTTGGCCATCTGTAGTGGATACTATTGCAATAATCACTCAGGCTCTCCAACTCTCTGGAAGAGCTTCCTAATGTTCCATCCAGCAAGGAGATTTTGTCTGTATCCGATAGACTGGGATAAGCTGCAACCTGAAATAGAGAAGCAGAAGATATAGAAAGAACAGCTAATCTGGCTGTGGTGGCACATGCCTTTCATCCCAGCACTTGGAAGGCAGAGGTAGGAGGATTGCCATGAGTTAAGACCACCCTGGCATTACATAGTAAGCTCCAGGTCAGCGTGGGATAGAGCAAGACAATACCTTAGGAAAAAAGCGAGAGAGAGAGCAGCTAAATTCATTTTTTCATCTGGTCATGGGGCACTTTTTCCAGTCTACACTTTTGTGCTGACTGACTCCTTTGGAACAGAACACTCAAAGAATGGTTCTTGATTGCTCCTTTTGGGAAGAAGAATAAATTTAAGTCTCTTTGTTTGTTTGTTTGAGTTGTATGTTTATTTTTTAAATGCCTCTTTTTTATTTTGTTTATTTATTTGAGAGAAAATGGGTGCACCAAGGCCTCCAGCCACTGCAAGTGAACTCCAGATGTATGTGCTACTTTGTGCATCTGGCTTATCTGGATCCTGGGGAATCAAACCTGGGTCCTTTGGCTTTGCGGGCAAGCACCATAACCACTAAGCCATCTCTCCAGCACTTACTTTGTTTTTTTTTTTCTTAATGTTTATTTTTTTATTAGCATTTTCCATGATTATAAAAAAAATCCCATGTTAATTTCCCCCCTCCTCCCACACTTTCCCCTTTGAAATTTCATTCTCCTTCATATTACCTCCCCACTTACTTTGTTTTTGATGTAGGGTCTCACTCTAACTCAGGCTTACCTGGAACTCATTCTGTTGTCCCGGGCTGGCCACAAACTCAGCAATCTTTCTGCCTCAAATTTAAATCTCTCACCAGGTGTGGTGGTGCACGCTTTTAATCCCAGCACTTGGGAGGCAGAGGTAGGAGGATCGCTGTGAGTTCAAGGCCACCCTGAGACTCCGTAGTGAATTCCAGGTCAGCCTGGGCTAGAGTGAGACCCTACCTAAAAAAAAAAAAAAAAAAAAAGGAGCAACCAGCATAAAACAATTTTCAAAAACCAAGACTTCTAGTTTCTCAATAATATTGTGTTGGATCCAATTCCGAAAGATAGGTTCTGGCCAGGCGTGGTGGCGCACGCCTTTAATTCCAGGACTAGGGAGGCATAGGTAGGAGGATCACCATGAGTTTGAGGCCACTCTGAGACTATATAGTGTATTCCAGGTCAGCCCGGGCTAGAATGAGACCCTACCTGGGGGGAGAGGGGGTGGGACAGGACAGGATGACAGGCTCTGGAACCAGTCTGGGGTTCACTCCTGCCATCACCATTTCTTAGCCACATGACTTTAGGCCAAGTCACTCTGTGCCTCAGTTTCTAGCCAAATGGGGAGAATTCCTAGGTGCCATGTGGATCTTATGTAATGGCATGGTGGGGTTTTTTTGTTTGTTTTATCAAGCTGAGGTGTCACTCTAGCCCAGGATGACCACTAGGCTGACCTTGAACTCATGATACTCCTACCTCTGCCTCCCAAGCACTGGGATTAAAGGTGTGTGCTACCACAGCTAGGACACTTTAATAATAAATGAATGTATGTTCAAACTTATCTTTAGAGAAATATGGATGTTTTCTGCATCCCTAGCCAAGTAAGACATCTTGATACTTTATGTCTTGAGTTTTTATTTTGATGCATTTGAATCAGAGGCAATGTTATCCTTCCCCAGGAATCATTTTTATAAGGGAGAAGGGCAGGGAGAGAATTGGCAATGCAGGGCCTCTAGCCACACAACTCCAGATGCATGCACCACCTGCATGTGTGACCTTAGAAGTCCGGCTTACGTGGGTTCTAGGGAGTCGAGCTTGGGTTCTTAGGCTTTTCAGGCAAACACCATCTCTCTAGTCCCCCTAATGCAATCTTGATGTTTGTCTTCTAGTACAACAGAATCATCAGCCACATAGGCAGAGCCCAAGACAGTAGGTAGTCATCTGAGCTCTTGCTACAACTAATAACTTGAGCATGAGTCAAACTCCTCAGTAATTATAACAAGTACCAATGGTCCTACCCAAGATGTGGAGATGATCCCATCGACAGCCAGTTGTTATACTTTGACAAGAGTAAGTTAACACTACTGAAATAGGCTACCATAAGGTCTGTGAACATATTCTCTACTTGGGATACTGTTAGTCCTGACCAACTACTCCAAGTAACAGGTCATAGTAGTCTCAGGTGGATGACTTCTCTAATAAGGAGGTGTCACTCCTTTGTAATTGGTGCCATAAAGAGATTTATTTATTATTTTTTTTTCTTTTAGGTTTTCGAGGTAGGGTCTCACTCTAGCTCAGACTGACCTGGAATTCACTATGTAGTCTCAGGGTGGCCTTGAACTCATGGCGATCCTTCTACCTCTGCCTCCCGAGTGCTGGGATTAAAGGCGTGCGCCACCACTTCCGGCTATGCTGGTTGCTCTCTGATACTCACTCCCCGCCTCCCAGCTTTCTGGAAAGTGACTACTTTTATTCAGAAAATTTTTCTAGAACGAGAAGTCATTAAGGACTTGGGTCTCTTTGCCAGTCTGTAGTAACAATGTGTAAGTAATAGGGAGCAAGATGTTTTTGAGGTGCACACTGCTCTATCTCCAGAGCACACAGAGTTAATGTGCTTTCTTCATAGTGCCTAACCTAGACCATAGTGAAAAGAAGGGAGGCTATCTATCATCTTCAGTAATTCAGGAACAGGTCCATGTGCTTTTCAACATTACCTGCTACTCCTTTTTCCTGGATGTTTGATAAAAAAGTGAAAGTTTAAAATGTCTAGCTTTAGAGCCGGGCATGGTGGTGCACGCCTTTAATCCCAGCACTTGGGAGGCAGAGGTAGAGAATCGCCATGAGTTCAGAGCCACCCTGAGACTACATAGTAAATTACAGGTCAGCCTGGGCTACAATGAGACCCTACCTCGGGGGTGAGGGTCAGAGTCTAGCTTTATAAATTGGGAAATAAAAAGCACACATCAGGTTTGGAGGTTTTACTGAAGCTCAGGCTGACCTGGAATTCACTGTAGTTTCAGGAAGGCCTCGAACTCACGGCAGTCTACTTCTGACTCCTGAATGTTGGGGTTAAAGGCATGTACCCCCACATCTGACCACATAAGTTTTTATTGGGGAAAAATTTTGGCTATTGATCTCATGAGTGATAAAACTTAGTACTGTTGAAATGATATTCCTTGGGAAAGTAGGAGGCATAATCCAGCACTTTAGACTCAAAGTATTGGGAAAATGGTGTCTATTCTTAAGTTGTGTTCTAAATGAAGATGTCTTCTTTCTTTGTTTTCTATATAGCAGAGAACAGGAGCTTCTTCAGTCTGGGTCTATGTCCTTCTGACATTTGGACAAATTAAGCTCTGGAGCCCTTAGGTTTAAATGTAGCTGTAATAATGACATTTGTAAATAGCTGAGAAGGAGCAAAGAAACCTTCACTGATTAATCAAAAGACTTAAAGATGGGCTAGAGAGATGGCTTAGCAATTAAGGTGCTTTTCTGCTATTGCAGTCAACTTTTCGTTGCTGGCAGAAAACACCCAACCAAGAGTACCTTGTGGGAGGAAAGGATTTATTTTGGCTTACAGACTCAAGGGAAAGCTCCATGATGGCAAGGGAAAACAATGACATGAGCAGAGGGTGGACATATCCTGGACAACATCAAGTGGACAACAGCAGCAGGAGAGTGCCAAACACTGGCAAGGGTACACTGGCTATAACAACCCATTAGCCTGCTTCCAACAATAGATCACCTGCAGGAGAATCCAGTTCCTAAATTGCCACCAGCTGGGGACCTAGCATTCAGAACACATAAGGTTATGGGGGATACCTGAATCAAACCACCACACCTGTGAAGCCTAAGGACCCAGGTTTGATTCCCCAGTATCCATATAAGCCAGGTGCATATGGTGGCACATACACCTGGAGTTCATTTGCAGTGGCTAGAGGCCCTGGCTCCACCCCCCTCTCCACAAAAAACGTTTTAAAAAGGCTTAACGGTGAGCAGTAGCCCTATGTTGCTGTTCTGGGATTTCTGTTTGGCTACTCAAGCTGAGGGACTCTGCTCAGATCTGATCTATTTTCAGTGTACAGCAATGAATTACTCACCTCTGTCAGAGTTGTGGTTAAATGCTAGCCTGAGCCTGCTCAGCTTTGATTAAGGGAGATAATGGGGCTGGAGAGGTGGCTTAGTGGTTAAGTGCTTGCTGTGAAGCCTAAGGACCCCGGTTAGAGGCTTGTTTCCCCAGGACCCACATTAGCCAGAGGCTGGTGGCCCTGGCATGCCCATTCTCTCTCTTTTTGCTCTCAAATAAATAAATAAAAATAAACAAAAAAGTTTATTTTTTTAAAAAAGAGACATAATGCATATTTATTTCAAAGACTTTTTGTAACTTCATTCACAGCTTCCATAAATATAGACAATAAACTGATTATTCTCACTCACCTCCCTACTTCCCCCTTCATAAATTGAAACCTTTCTTTCCAGTTAATCTTTGAGAGAGTTTTTTCCCCTCCTAAAGGTATGCGGCACAACAACCAGCATTCTTTTTAGTTTTGTTTTTCCAGGTAGGGCCTCATTCTGACCTAGGCTGACCTGGAATTCACTATGTAGTCTCAGGGTGGCCTCAAACTCACAGCAATCCTACAACCTCTACTTTCCAAGTGCTGGGATTAAAGGCGTGCACCACTATGAATATTCTGGCCATGGGATTCTGACGTTCCTAGTATCAGGAATGAGTTCTCTCTACTTAGTAGAACTCGTGTCCATTTCAGAGGGCAGTTGGTTACCTGAAAAGGCACACATTTGAATCTTGCATGAGATGGATGTATAGGAAAAAGCTTCATGATCAGGCTTTGCTGAGCAGGTTCTGCTATGGTGGTCTTTCCTCCCACAGAATCTCGGTGGTTTTTTGTTTGTTTGTTTTTAAAGGCATAAAAATAACAAGCTGTTCAAATCCTCTAGTAAATGAGTGGAGAACTCTGTACATTGGCGTATTTTTCTGTCCTCTTTGGGTATGCTTTTGTATTAGCCAACACTCAGCTCAACACTTACCAGGCTTGTGACCTTGTTCATGTTACTAAAGTGATTTAAACCTCAACTTTTGGTGGGTGGGTGTGTAGAAGAAAAAGTAATTATCCATTTACTAGGTGTAGGGCTAGTTTTGGAGATTTAGTGAAATAATAGAAATAGAAAGCTCTGGCTTAGGTGTGTGTTAGTAGATGTTATCAGCTGCTGATTTTGGCATGGTCATCTGCAGCCTGCCTTTGACTTGGTGTGTACAACAGGTGACTTACTAGTTGTCAGGTATGGTTAGTAGTATGTTGGTGTATCTGCTGTGTAGTAACACTGTAGTAGAAGTTACAAGTTACAAGTAACACTGTAGTAAAAGTTGTAAGTCAACACAGGACTAAAGGTAGATTGCTTTCAGGGATTTACTTGCAAGGAATGCTTATAGAAGAGTTTTAGGCACTTGGCTTGGTGGTGACTACCAGATATCTTTAGGGTTTTTTTTTTTTGTTGTTGTTGTTATTATTTTTTTGCAGGGGAGGAAGGTTTTAGGAGGTTTTTTTGGTGGCAGGGTCTCACTCTAGCCCAGGCTGACCTGGAATTCACTATGTAGTCTCACAGTGTTCTCAAATTCAGCAGTTCACCTCTGCCTCTTGAGTGCTGTTATTAAAGGTGTGTGTCACCACACTCAGCTGTAGTTACTGTTTTATTTTTATTTATGAGAAGAGAAAAAAAGAGAAGGGTAGAGGGAGGGAATATGGGTGCTCCAAGGCCTCTTGTCACTACACACAAACTCCAGGTACATGTACTACTTCATTCAGGTACTAGGGAATTAAACCTGGGTTGTGCCATGCTTTGTAAGGAAGCACCTTTAATGGCTTTAACTGCTTTGGGATTCTGTAGTTTCAGGCTGACCTCACAGCAGTCCTCCTACCTATGCCTCCTGATTACTAGCATTAAAGGCATGTGTAACCAAGCCCAGCCTTTTTCTTTCTTTCTTTTTTCTTTTCTTTTTCTTTTTTTTATAAGTAATTATGAAAAACTTTATTCTGGAAAATGAAACTGCATTTGGAGCACATTATAGATGAGGAATGATCCATATAGAGTGAATACAAAACTTAAAGAATTCTTAGTGCCAGATGCTCCAAATTACCAATGCTTGAGTGAAAGCAAAACATGATTGGCCACACAAGACTAGACATGAAACATGGCAGAATTTAAACCAGCAGATTTTTTTTTAATTGGATTTTTCAAGGTAGGTTCTCACTCTAGCCCAGGCTGACCTGGAATTCACTCTGTGTTCTCAGGGTGGCCTCGAACTCACAGCAGTCCTCCTCCCTCTGCCTCCTGAGTGGTGGGATTAAAGGCGTGTGCCACCATACTTACCAGCCTCCTTTTTAATGACTGAAACATAATGGCTGTTCCCAGAAAGGTCTAGGATAATATTTTTTTTTCACCAAGATGGAGTATGTTTGAGAGAGTTTGTGAGAAATAGGAGTTCTTGTCTCCTAAGATTGGAGAGCCCCTTGGCAGAGGAGTGCACAAGAAGGACCCATGTAGGCAAGGTTGAGACTGTGAAGGCTCAGCACACACTGCTATAATGTCTTCTTGGGGAAAGTACAGGCTTTTATTGGCTTTTAAAAAATTGACTTGTTTGCGCTGGAGAGATGCCTTAGTGGTTAACCTTTTGCCTGTGAAGCCTAAGGACACTGGTTCGAGGCTCCGTTCCCCAGGACCCATGTTAGCCCGATGCACAAGGGGGCATACACGTGTGGAGTTCGTTTGCAGTGGCTGGAGGCCCTGGTGTACCCATATTCTTTCTATCTCTCTCTTTCTCTCTCTCTCTCCCTCCCTCCCCCCCCCCCTTCTTCCCTTCCTTCCTCTCCCTCCCTCCCTTCTGTCTCTGCCTTTCTTGCTCGTCTGTTGCTCTCAAATAAAAAATGAACAAAAAAGATTTTTTAAAAATTGTCTTGGGTTGGAGATACAGCTTAGTGGATAAGACATTTATTTGCCTGCAAAGCCAAAGGATTCCAGTTTGATTCTCCAGGACCCAAGTAAGCCAGATGCACATGCATCTGGAGTTTGTATGCAATGGCCGGGGTCCCTGGCGTGCCCATTCTCTCTCTCTCCTCCCTGGTAGTTTGTCTTTTTTTTTTTTTTTTTCAAATCATGCTAAATGGATGACCATCTCCCTCCAAAGCACCAAATAAAATATTCTTTATTTATTTATTTGGTTTTTCAAGGTAGAGTCTTATTCTAGCCCAGGCTGAATATGTAGTCTCAGCCTGGCCTCAGACTCACAGTGATCCTCATGAGTGCTGGGATTAAAGTCATACGCCACCACACTGGCTCCAAATAAAATATTTAATTTGGATTTTCATAGTAGTGACCATAGTAGTGGGTCAGTATTTGGATCCATTTTTTGGTCTCTTTCTATGTCATTGAGAGTTGAATCACCACACCACAGTCCTACTTTCTGTATCACCTCTTGCTCATATAGGGGCAATAGATCTTAGCACGTCTGTGTGTGAACAATCCTACTTACTGCTTTAGAGGTAGGTATGTGAATGTGTTAGTTACATCTCAGTATTGCCAAGAGGGTGCCAGAGGTCAGTTCATGAAACTGGTCTTTTTTTTTTAATTTTTAAAATTTTTATTAGCATTTTCCATGATTATAAAAAAAATCCCATGGTATTTCCCTCCCTCCCCACCCCCCACATTTTCCCCTTTGGAAACTGGTCTTAATGAGGAAGTGTGTGGAGATGTTGATTCCCAGCTGTGTGTGTATTTGTACTCAAAGGCAGTTGAAACTGGAGGACTGGGGGCTTGGGTTTGTCATAGGTGGTGGGTTTGTCAGCACAGGGCAGTGTCAGGTGTAGAGGTTTGGAGTCAAACGGGACATCAGCACAGGGACGCCTTTGGATGCTGGTGGACAGGGTTTGGCTTTTCTCTGCAAATGCCACACTGATGCTTAGGGAATGACTTGATCGAAGTACTATTCTTAGAAGCAAAGTGAGCCTAAGCCTGGCAATACCAGTCAACATCTTGGACATCAAAGAAGAATGAGCTGTGCACTTGCTGGTAAGCAAGTAGCACATTGTATGTCAGAATGCCTCATCTTCTCTAGCAGTTAAGTGGAATACAAAGAACAGTTATGGGCGAGGTTTTAGTCATTTGTGGTTATGGTGATAGTACACAATGCACTTTCAGGCAGTTGTCCAAGTTGTTATTAAACCTTAAAGTTTTCTTTCCACATAGCAAAAAACAAACAAAAAAAACCTGAAGAGACTAATATCCACATTACACAAATTTTAAGGAGGTTTGGACAAGCTATTGGCAAGCAAGCAACATTGTTCACTGAATGAGGGCTGAGAGCCTCTTGCTCTTGAGTTCAGGTCATAGATGCGTACTGTTCTCACTCTGCTAGACACATTCACACATGCCCTACAAAAGTAGACCTCAGCTGCAAGGAATTGTGACCCAAGGTCAATGACTTAACTATTTTCTAAAAGGGATGATCATGTTTGTGTGTTTCTCAACCCTCTTTTTTTTTTTTATTTATTAGTACTGTATTTCTGTTCTAGAATCTATAATGAGCAAGAATCTGTTTCCATAGAAAATTGTGGCTAATTATTTTTTCTTCCTGATTTCTTTAGAAATCCTAAGTAATGCACTGAAGAGAGGAGAGATCATTGCAAAGCAGGGAGGAGGTAGGAAAACATTTAGCTTGATGTTTTGAATTTTGGAACAGTCTCGTATCATGAGGGACACCATCAAACAATGTGAAAACCTGGTCCCTGACACAAACTACTCAGGGTGGGAGTAAACTCACTGATTGGCATGTGTCAAGTAACTTCCTCTTTGTGAAGTGCAGTATAATAGTACCCATCCTGGGGTTGTTGTGAAAAGTAAAGGAGCAAGTGCATGTAAGAATATTGATACAAGTGCTATGTTAATTACGTTAGCCGGTATCATTGTTAAAGTACTGACGTACTTGAGACTTTATTTCCTTTTCTTTTCTTTTCTTTTCTTTTCTTTTCTTTTCTTTTCTTTTCTTTTCTTTTCTTTTCTTTTCTTTTCTTTTCTTTTCTTTTCTTTTCTTTTCTTTTCTTTTTTTAAAGAGATTATAAAGCCAGGCGTGGTGGCGCACACCTTTAATCCCAGCACTCGGGAGGCATGGTAGGAAGATTGCCGAGAGTTCAGGCACCCTGAGACTACATAGTGCATTCCAGGTCAGCCTGAGCTACAGTGAGAACCCTACCTTGGAAAACCAAAAAAAAAAAAAAAGAGAGAGAGAGAGAGAGAGAGAGAGATTATAAAACTTAAAAGCATAAACAACAAATCCTTCCTACAGTGTACACATGTAGATTTAAGAAATGATGCAAAAAGTAATTATCTGCAGGTCCACTGCCCATTTTAATGCTGTAAACATTTTGGTATATGTCCTTCCATGATAGAGTTTTACAATTAGAAATAAATGGACTTTTTCTCCAGACTGTTGCAAGAGTCTGGACATTGCCTTGTCATTCCCACTTGCTAGGCATTTGTGTGGGAGGATGCTACAGAGTTCCTTCCTTCGCCTCCTACTATTGGCATTGGATTGACAAGCATCATTTCTGCTATTTTGGGCAAGTACTTCTATCTAATGTGAAGAAGTTAATTGCTGAGCCACATCTGCTCTGAAAGCCTAACGTTGTATTTGTTTTTGCCACTCAGTGTGCCTCCTTGCAGCCAAGGAAGTGGGCACAACAAAGAAATAGTGAACTGTGTTCCTTCATGGCTTTGGTCAGTTACAGAAGTTGCTGAATGTTCTCTTGGATTTGCATGTTGGGCTAGTAATTGGCTGGCTATGGGCAGGACAGAGGAAGGAGGGCAGTATGAAACTTGAGCCTTGTACATGGTTTGGTGTTGGTGCCAAAACCAGCCCCTCCCTATCCAGAGGTACAAGCACCATTGAGAAGGATCATTGTGTACTTGCTGACTGACCTTTGACTTCTTCAGAACCCACTCTGTAGTGCTGTTAACACTTTTTCCCCCTAGAGCCAGTGAGGTTACATACAAGGTAGTTGACAATTTCCCTGGTTGAGGGAAAAGTTCCAGGCAATGACCAGCTTGTCTGCTTTTTTATACACAGGGGAATCATTGGGGTTTTTTCAAGGTAGTGTCTCACTCTTGCCCAGGCCAGCCTCAAACTCAAGGCAACTCTTACCTCTACCTCCCAAATGCTTGGATTAAAGGTGTGAGTCAGCCCACGGGGGAATCTTTAATTTTTTTTTATTGACTTCTATACTTACAGATAATAGACCATTATAGTTCCCTCCCCCATTTTCCCCTTCACGACTTTGCTCTCCATCATATCTCACAGGGGAATCTTAATGGCTATTTTTTATTTTTTGTTCATTTTTTATTTATTTACTTGAGAGCGACAGACACAGAGAGAAAGACAGATAGGGAGAGAGAGAGAATGGGCGCTCCAGGGCTTCCAGCCTCTGCAAACTCCAGACGCGTGCGCCCCCTTGTGCATCTGGCTAACGTGGGACCTGGGGAACCGAGCCTCGAACCAGGGTCCTTAGGATTCACAGGCAAGCGCTTAACTGCTAAGCCATCTCTCCAGCCCTTAATGGCTATTTTTGTTTCTGCTTCATAACATGACTATGTAATTACTTCTGTGTTCTGAAAGTGCTATGGAAATGCAGCCAGATTGGCCATCAGCAGGACATCTTAACTTAGAGGGGGATAAGTTGGAAAAGATGAAGGTTTTGAGGCAACTGAATTGTCTCCACTAACTCCTATCCATTACCCTAACAACTATTGAGTGTAGGGTGTCCATGTTTTCTTGGGAACGTTTCTCAATGTCTTGTAGGGGTTCTGCAGAGATTTCAGAATTCAGTTAGTCATACATACCAACACTTCAGAAACAACATGGGAGTTTTATTCCTTTTAAAATTAGGGAACTTTCATTTGAGTGGGAAGGATGGTTATAGGAATCCCATCTATTCATTGCCTAGCTTTAGTAGTTTTCAAACTATTAGAAATGCCTTAATGGTAAATTACTGTGGGGACAAATTCCTGATTTGTGATTGATCTTATAAACTGAAGTTTTTAAGGCATGACATGACTTGAATCTATATCCATATTTTAGGTGGAGCTGGAGGCAGCGTTCCTGGGATTGAGAGAATGGGCCCTGGCATTGACCGCATTGGCAGTGCGGGCATGGAGCGCATGAGCGCGGGCCTAGGCCACGGCATGGATAGAGTGGGCTCCGAGATTGAGCGCATGGGCCTGGTCATGGACCGCATGGGCTCAGTTGAGCGCATGGGCTCAGGCATCGAGCGCATGGGCCCACTGGGCCTTGACCATATGGCATCCAGCATTGAGCGCATGGGCCAGACCATGGAACGCATTGGCTCTGGTGTTGAGCGCATGGGTGCCGGTATGGGCTTTGGCCTGGAACGCATGGCGACGCCCATTGACCGTGTGGGCCAAACCATTGAGCGCATGGGCTCTGGTGTGGAGCGCATGGGTCCTGCCATTGAGCGCATGGGCCTAAGCATGGATCGTATGGTGCCCGCAGGCATGGGGGCCAGCCTGGAGCGAATGGGCCCTGTGATGGATCGCATGGCCACTGGCCTGGAGCGCATGGGCGCCAACAACCTCGAGCGCATGGGCCTGGAGCGCATGGGTGCCAACAGTCTGGAGCGCATGGGCCTGGAGCGAATGGGCGCCAACAGTCTGGAGCGCATGGGTCCTGCCATGGGCCCAGCCCTAGGCGCTGGCATTGAGCGCATGGGCCTGGCCATGGGTGGAGCTGGTGGTGCTAGCTTCGACCGAGCCATTGAAATGGAACGTGGCAACTTTGGAGGAAGCTTTGCAGGTTCCTTTGGTGGAGCTGGAGGCCACGCTCCTGGGGTAGCCAGGAAGGCCTGCCAGATATTTGTGAGAAATGTAAGTGGCTCTTCAGAAATTTCTCAGTGTTTAGCAGGTGGAGGGAGGGAAGGAGACCAGTAAGATTGAGTGATGGTAGATGGGGGTCCTCTGAAAAGTAACAATGGGGAGCAGAACGGCTTTATGGCAAGAACAGTCTGGTGATTGTCTGCAAATGGGACAAACTGAGCTCAAGGATGCTGGCTTCTGATCCCTAGGCTTGATGAACACTAAATCTTTGCACAGTGATTCAGGGAAAGGTGGCTACATTTGTGAATTTCCAGTAACTTGGCCATCTGTAGATACTGCTGAGTGGCTTTGGGGGGTTACCCACTGTGCTCCCTGTTATGCCATCCCCACAGGCCAGAGGTAGAGCCACTGGAGTGAGTTTGTGCCACTTTATAATAATTCCAGATGGTTTTATTTGCTTCCTGCAGATTTTCTTAGTCTAGGCTTTCTAACTTCTCTGTACTGAGAAAATTTTTGTGTATGTGCAAGCATTAGGAGGCCAGCCCAAGAAATGCTATCTTTCTCATAGATTGTTTTGATAGTTGTTCTTAAAAGACTTGGTTGAATCACATATTGGTCTCTTTTTCCCCCTTCAGCTCCCTTTTGATTTTACATGGAAGATGCTAAAGGACAAATTCAATGAATGTGGTAAGTGTTAGGGTCTCTTCTCTAGGTGCTTATTGGTGGTACTGCTGAGTCAGTGAAAATTCCTAGTCTGAATAGCCAGTGTCCATCTGCTCTAGAGCACTGATAGGCTTTGCCATTGTTCTGCCCCTGCAGATACTCACACAGAATATCCTGTTATGTGTCATGCTTCTCTGGTTTTCTTTTTTTTCTTTCCTTCTTTCTTCCTTTCTTTTTTGTGTGTGTGTGTGTGTCCCTCCCCCCCAAGGTAGGGTCTCACTCTAGCCCAGGCTGATCTGGAAGTCACTATGTAGTTTCAGGGTGTTCTCAAACTCACAGCAATCCTCCTACCTCTGCCTCCCAACTGCTGGGATTAAAGGCATGCACCACTCCACCCGACTTAAGTGTGGTTATTGGATATAACTTAAAAAAAATTTTTTTTCTTCTAGAGTTTTTTTCAGACAGTCTTACTTTGATAACACACAGGCTGGTCTCAAATTCATGGTCCTTCTGCCTCAGCCTGCCTTAGCCTCCCATGTGCTAGAAATATGGGCATATGCTAGCACTCCAGACTTAATAGTTTTTTTAAGTTTTAAAAAGAACTTTTTAAAGTTTCTCCCTCTTTCTCCATCTCTCTTTTACATATGAGTTAGCAAAGCTATCCTTCCCAAGATCACATGGTTTCTAAGGGGTAAAAATAAGTATATCCAAGACAAGATTGCTTTTGCCCAACAAATGCCACAGTGGAATTTTTGTAGCTGTGTGGGATGAGAGTCTGGTTGTAGTTTAATATGTAAGACACCCCTCCTGGGAATGCTGCCCTTTGTGACTGAAATGAATTTAAGGTTTCTTCCCTTGCCCGCTTAATGACTGCTAGATCAGGGCCTCTGATTTTTCATTTCTTATTCAGGATGGCTTCCATTTCAGCATTCTTGGTCCTTCTCCCTGGTTATTTGGAGCACACTATTGAATTCCTGTCTTGCCTCTTTCTTTCCTCCTATTGCGGTTTCCACACAGTAGCTTTATTTTCTAGAAAGTCAGATTCAAATATGTTGCTTTGAGAAAATGCAAACTCAAGCCCCTTGAGTCGTGCTTGATTCCATCACCTCCTGTCCTTGAACTTGAGCCATATGAGTGTTTACCAGAAATGCTTCTGGCAGAAGTCTTTTCCCTTTTCCTTCCCCTCCACTCCTTCCCCTTTTTTTTAATGTTGTGTCTATCTGTCTCTCTCTCCCCCCCCCCCCCTTTGGAGACAGGAACTTCTGTACTCCAGGCTGGCTCCATACTAACTATATAGCCAAGGGATGACCTTTAACTCTTGATCCTCTGACCTCAGCCTCCTGAATACTGCGATTGCAGGTGTGTGCCCTGGTACTGGCAGGAATCTTTATTCTAGTGAATTTTTACTTAATCTCTTTCAGAACTTGACCATGAGAAGCCCAAGAGGTGTCATCCTTCCTCAGGCAGTTTGTGGCTCTGCCATTAGGGACCCTGACTATCTTTGCCCTTCACAGTAGAACCTTAGTCTCTATGACTTTTGCCCTATAGGCCTGTGTTTACAGTGCTCAACTCATACCTGGATGTAGGTATTTGAATGTGTGTAAGCTGCTCACTAATTACACCTGGCTTACACTGGGAGAGTATAGAAGAATCAGTTATATTGGTGGTTGTATATCAAAAATTGAGTGTCTAAAATTGTCACCTCAAAATGGCTTCCTGAAGTACAGAGGCAAGCATTTTAAGCCACTGGATAGGTCTTTCATAGCAGGTCAGGTCATTTTCTTGTTTGGAGAACAATGGCAGTGTGGTGGGAGGGACTGTATTGCTGGCACAGTGCGCAGTGTTCTGAGATTTGCACTTGATGCATAAGGGCCTCTCCTTTTTGTCTCTGTCACCCAAATCCAGCAGGTGATCTGGTCTGAGTGGAGCCCAGACTAAGGCTGAGCTCTGAGTTTGTCTGATGCATGTGGTCTCTTCCCTTCTTCTGCCAGGCCACGTGCTATACGCAGACATCAAGATGGAGAACGGAAAGTCCAAGGGGTGCGGTGTGGTTAAGTTTGAGTCTCCAGAGGTGGCTGAGAGAGCCTGCCGGATGATGAATGGAATGAAGCTGAGTGGCCGAGAGATTGATGTTCGGATCGATAGAAATGCTTAAGCAGTTGCCTTTTTTAAACATCAATACCAGACCTCTGAATTTGTATTTTTTCTTGTTAACCATTTTAATTTGTTGGCTGGATGTATAAAGATGTTTAAAAAATTCAGTTGCTTTTTGGGGTAATTTGAATTACTTTTTTAATGACTGGGGTTTCATTTGACTGTTTGCATTGAGATTGCAATGTGCACAATTTTTTTTGTAGTTGTGGCATCTTGTTGACATCGAATATGACTTTGATAATAAAGACCAGTTCCTGAAAATGGTTTGTTTTGCATGTGTATGGGGGGTGGTAGCCATCTCTGGTTTAGGTAGCTCGAGCTGTTTGGTCTTTCCCCAGAACACAGACTACCAGTCGTCGTTTCACCCCATTGCTACTTATGTTTGGGCACCAAGGGTAAGGGATGAGGAATCTGGCCACACTATGAATACTGTAGTATAGAAACCTTGGTTCTCTAAAGGGTCATTTCAAAGAAGTAAAAGTAGAATATTTTAGAGTCATCTATAAAGCTCTACTCCCTGCCTCTTACAGCTCTTTTATGTGGGGCACACTGTTGGGCTCACTTCAGTTTGGCTTTTCTTTGCTTAAACAGACTGAGTAATATGCCAAAGTTTGAGTTACACTTGATTACTGAGGTCAGGCAGGACCACCCACCAGTGAATGCCATCATAGACTAACGCGGTGAGACTTGTTTGTAGCCCACAGGGAAAAGGCTGAGTGCTGAAGCCTAATGGTCTTCAGGGTGTGTGGGTGCAGAGTGCACTTGGCAGGCAGCTGGTGCTTGGTAGGTACCTCTCCTAACAGTGTATCAAGAGGAAAAGAAGACAAGCAAGGATGTTTTAAAGAGATTTTATGTGGGCTTTTTGCCAAGCTGGGGTCCAGGGTTCCTGGGTTAAAGTGGCTAGGCTAATGTACTGTCCTGGTACCCTTCTCGGCCTTACTGTCCCTGGGGAAATTGTTGTCTATCCAGAGTCTGCAAGGAAGAATGAAATTTCAAATGATCTCATTCCCCAGAGGTATGATAGCAAACAGCCTGTAGGAGTCACTGTGCTCCTTCCCAGCGCACCAGAGGGTATACATACCATAGAAGCCAACGTCGTCGTACACTTCCGTTTCCCTGGCAGAGAGCACTGTCAGCAAGGGGCATCCTTGGGGTCCCTTCCCTCCCACACCATCAGGCAGGACCAACACTCACAGAGGCAGGAGTGCAGTTCTGGGTACATAGCCATCTGCCAAGGGAAAAGTGGGCATAGTGGGTTCTCAGACCCAGCTGTTCTACTCTCCTCCCTTGGATAGGGCCACCTCACTCACACTTGCCCTTGGGGTCCCGGCACAGCATCTCTTCCTTGCTGGTGAACTCGATCACCTCCAAGATCTCACCACGCCTTATCCCCAGGTACTTGCCGCCCCCTCGCCGTGTCTTGGCATTAGGGTCAATCATCATCCTTGTGTGAATCACGATTTCCCCTTCAAACTGGATTATATGATATGAGGGCTGTAACTTTTGCTGTTACCCTACCTACCCTTTTCAGGGTGGGATTCTTTCGTCCATGATCCCAGTCCTTCCAAGACCAATGCATAGCCATATGCCCTCACCTTGAATTTCTTCCGAAACTCTTTCTCGGCCTTTTCTGCTTTCCTGATCTGTTTCAGCAACTTTGGATCCATGGGTGGCAACTGCTGTGGCTGAGTGGCCTTCTTCCTGGTACACCTAGGCATTGGGGTTTACTCAAGTTCCAGAACTCAGCTCTGCCCTAGGCCAACCCCTTTGCCCCACCTTACTTGAGCTCTGGTTCTTGTGGCGGCCTCCTGGTGGCTTGGTAGGTAGAATGTACTTGATCTGCGAGTGTTCAACATTGAATCAGGACAAGGACCATCTCTCTGTACCCTAGTGACTTGATATGGAGTGAGCCTGCTCTGTCTTCTCCAGACCTTCCTGATTCTTGGCCACTTTTCCTTGAGCCTTTGTTTTGGGCTCATAGATTCTATTGGGTTGATCTTGATTTCCTTAACTCCTCCTTGAGGAAAATAAAGGCTGAGGAGTTGGTCAAATTGTCCAGGGTCACCAAGCCAGTAAATGGAAAAGGCAGAATAGATTTGCAAGCAAGTACCTTTAACCACTGGACCATCTCCTCATCCTGGCAGGATGGATTGGTAGGCTGTTAAGTTGGGAGTTATAATGAGTTGTGGATCTAAAGATGAAGCCAAAGGCAAACATTCCCTTTTGAGATACCCGCTGAAGAAAAGTTATCACAATGGGGGGGGGGGGTGGTCCTTAACCAGGACCTTCAGCTGTTGAGACTACTGGACAAGCCAGCTTTCTCAGAGTGAAGGCTGACCTGGGCCAGCCACTCCCTGCTAGTGGGCCAGGCTTCCAGTCTTGCTGTCCAAGTGCTTTTGTGACAGCAAGAGAACTGATAGTCACTTAGGGCATTAATGCACCTTGGGGAGGCTGCCCTTCCAGTAAAGAAACCCACTGAGGATATCAGTATCTGCATCATACCTACCCAGTGCTGAATTTAGCCTCCCTTTCAGATGATGGCTGCCATCAGGGTACCCAAAATAGAGTCCCTCCACTGCAGCTGAGTTATTCTGCAGCTTGGTCTGAGCAGGCCACTCACAGCTTTCCTTTCCCATGGTCCTGCTCATATCATTTCAGCTGGACCCTGCCCCTTGCCCCTCCAGGTGAATCCTTCACTGTCTATACATCTCTGATGGAGCTGCAACTGCTCCAAAGGAGGCCAAGAGTAAGAAGGAACTTAATTCTCAGAGAAGGAAAGTGTAATATTTGATCATATTCTTGAACAGTGTACAAGGACTGGGAAGCACTGTGTGAAGGAAGGGTTTGGGAAGAGGAAGCCTTTCCTAAACTGAAGGAGTTTGGTAGGGCTGCTAGAAACACAGTGGCCAGGAGTCTGGCCAGAACACCTCACCCCACCCCACCCCCGCTTCCTTCTTAAAGCTGGCAGACAGAAGCCACAGAGATGATCAGGAAGTCCTACTAAAGGGAAAGGGATGTTGCTAGCAGGTCCCTAAATCAACTCAGGAGAAGCAAAAGTAGTCCAGGAAGAAAAATCTGACCTCTAGCTGGGAGTGGGAGAGCTGGGGCATCCTGAGGCCTGACTCCCTTCTAGAAGCCTAGATAGAGCAGGGAGCAGGCTGGGGAAAGAGGGTTTGGCTCTGGATTGGCCATGAGTTTGGTCAAGTCTAAGTGACATGAGGATGATACGGCCTTGGTGAGGTCTGGAGGTGGGCTGCAGAGTCAGTAATACTCTTTCATGGAAACCCTCATTGTTGCCATGGAGGTATCAACTGTGGGACGGGCTTGGAGGCCCGAGAGAGAGGGAGAGAGAGAGAGACAGGGAGAGAGAGAGAGGAGATGGGAGGGGGAAAAGGGCTTTTGTGTCCCTCTAGCAAAGTAACATCCCTTCACACCACTGCCTCACCTATTTCCTAATGTATCCCTCCTGTACCTTTCTCTTGATTCCAGGTCTGTCTACTTCTTGCCTGGTTATCCTCTTGATGCCAGAACACACAACTTGAACACAGAATCTTCTCTCTTGTACACACACACACACACACACACACACCAACAAACTGGGAACACACCATACCATTAGTTGTCAAATCCTGTTTGTTGCCTTGTTCTGTGCATTCTTCCATTGCTGTCTGGGCCTCCTGTCACCTCTGGTCTGCATTCCTGCCTATAGTAACCTTTTCACTGGCTAGTGGCCTCTGGGCTTGCCTGTCCTTGTGACTTGGCCTACCAGCAGCTAGTGTGACCCAGATCATTGTATGACCTTAAACCAGGAACATAGGAGAGAATGCCTTTGCAAACTAATGCTTTACAGGTGCCCAGACCAGCCACTAACAAACCTCTGTCCCTGAGGCTGCTGGAGTCTTCTGTGGGCTCCACATCATCATAGAGCTCATACATCTCCTCCAGGTTCCTGCAGGGAAATCTGCAGTGAGGTCCTCCTTCAGGCTCATACCCATACCTGCCTCTTTCCCCACACTCACTGTAGGATGTGTTTAGGCCGGTGTGTTTGGGAGTGGGTCCCAGCAGAAGAGCCAGTTCTCTGTAAAGCTGTTAGGGAGAGAGCACAAGAGGGAAGTGGCCCTTCCCTTCCTCAGCCTGCTCCCCTTTCTGTCCAAGCTGCCCACCCTAACTCACCTGTGGCAGCTGCTGCAGAGGGTCTCTGAAAGTTCTGGATATTGATTGGGCTTGGGGGGCGTGGGGGTTTGGCTGGGGGGGTTCCCAGGCTACTGGAAGAGGGCAAAAGTCTCCGCTGGGGTGGGTGTTGGAGTTGGAAGTCATCTGACCTCCAGCGGGGTGTCCCGGTGACTACAAACCCAGGGCTGAGTGGGAACTTGGGGCTGGAGCCTGCCATAGCAGTGGGCAGACAGCTCTCGGAAACTGTGCTAGGTAGAGATGCCTTTCTAGGGAGAACTCTGAAGCACTCAGGTTGTGGGAGATTCTTGGATTCAGGTTTGGGAAACTTCCTGGAGAGTGAGCCGAACTCAGGCTCAGAGGACGTTCTAGGGAGGCCACCCAGCTTAGGCTGTGGGGCCTTCTTGGAAAATGCCATGAACTTGGGCTGCCCCTTGGGAAACACACTGACTTCAGGCTCTGAGGGTGTCCTAGGAATGTTACTTAACTGGAGCTGGGGGAGCTTCTTGGGAAACTCACTGAAGTTCTGTTGTGGGGAGTGAGGTTGGGGGTCACCCGACTGTAGCTTCCAGGGGGGCATCTGAGGGACCTCACAGAACTTGGGTTGCTCTGGGGTCTTGTTAGGGTGACCACTGTCCTGAAGCTTCCTGAGCTCTGAGTTGAACTCAGGCTGCAGGGAGCCATGGGGGGGCTCACTGGATTCAAGCCTTGACTTTGACAAGGGTGTCAGAGGAACCTTGCTGGACTCATGTTGTGGCAAGGACTTGCTAGTGAGGACACCAGCTTGAGGCTTTGGGGGTTTCTTGGGAAAGCTACTGAGCTCAGACTGGGAGGGCCTCAAAGGGGCTTCACTGGACTCTGGCTTCTGGAACTTCTTGGGGCACATACTAGGTTTCAGTTCTGAGGAAGGCCTGGTAGGGTTGCTGAATTCAGGCTGCAGGGGCTTCTGGACAATTTTAGGCAGCTGATGCAAGGCCTGAGGGACCTCACTGACATCAAGCTGTGGAGACTTCTTGGAAAGCTCACCAAACTTTGGCTGTGGGGGCTTCCTGGTGAGACTAGCAATTTGGGACTGTAAGGGCTTCCTGGGGAGGTCAGTGAACTCAGGCTGTGGGAGTTTCTTGAGATCCATGAACTCGTGCTGTGTGGGCTTACTGGGCTGCTGACTTAACTCGAGCTGTGGAAACTTCTTCAGTTTGTTGAACTCAGGCTTCGGGGGTTTTCTGGGGAGTTCACTGGGCTCTGGCTGAGAGGCCTGGAACTTGGCTTGAAGGATCTTGAAGTCCTGCTGACTCTCCTAGGAGTCACAGATCATTCAGGCAGGGGTTCAAACATAAAAGACAAGCATGGATAGACAGCTGAATCTGGTTCATCACAGGCATATGAACCCATCACCCTCCCCTTTCCTATTCTGTATTACCTCTCTACTTCAGCCAGCTTCTCTCTTTGGCTAAGAACTAGACTTTGTCCCCGGGCTCCTGGAAACCACATCCTCTTGATTTTTACCTATGTCATGTCCAGCCTCATTCCCAGCACAGTGCCTCTCCCCAGCCCATGGTTCCTATGGTTCTCATCCCAGTCAGACCTCCCATTTGGCAATATTTTCCCAGCACCCTCAACCCCTGAATTTTTCACCACTGACCCCACACCCCCTTCTTTACACCCTGGTCCTTTCTGTTCCAGTTTCAAAATACATCCGGAATCTAACCACTTCTCACTGCCTTCACTACCACCACCCCAGTAGGATGAACTCTTTCCCCACTGCCACAGGCCCCTCCGTGGTCTGCTACTCCTAAAAGTCCAGTGATAGCCTCATCTCCCAGCAACCTCTCTTTCCTGTCTGTAGTATATATTTTCTACTTCCCACTCTCCATTTTCCTCTGCCAGGTCTTTGATAATATCTCCATATTAGGGAGGACTTCTGAGACAAGTTTTTTTTTTTTTTTTTTTTTGTTTGTTTTCTGAGGTAGGGTCTTACTCTAGCTCAGGCTGACCTGGAATTCACTATGTAGTCTCAGGGTGGCCTCAAGCTCATGGCAATCCTCCTACCTCTGCCTCCCGAGTGCTAGGATTAAAGCGTGTGCCACCACACACGGGTGAGACAAGCCTTTTAAAAAATATTTTTATTTATTTGAGAGAGAGAGAGAGCGAGAGAAGCAGAGGTGGAAACAGAAAGAATGAGCGCACCAGGGCCTCCAGCTGCTGAAAATGAACTCCAGATGCTTGTGCCACCTTGTGCATCTGTCTTAACAAGGGTCCTGGGGAATCAAACCTAGAACCTTTGGCTTTGCAAGCAAGTGCCTTAAATGCTAAGCCATCTCCCCAGCCCGTTTTTTTTTTTTTTTTTTTTGTTTTTTGTTTTGAGGTAGGGTCTCACTCTAGCCCACTCTGACCTGTAATTCACTATGTAGTCTCAGGGTGGCCTTGAACTCACGGCGATCCTGCCTCTGCCTCTCGAGGTGGGTGCCACCGTGCCCAGCTTGCTTTATTAGAGGGTACCCTATAACCTAGGCTGACCTGAAATTCCCAATCCCCCTGCCTCAATCTCCTGAGTGCCAGGATCACAGGTATATACCTCCATGCCTGGTTTGACTGGGTTGTTAAAAGTTTCATTTTTTTTTCCCCTTTGGTCTCGCCACACCCTTACTTCCCTTTGCTCTTGTGAAGAAGAGACATGGCTTATTTCTGGCTGGCCTCCTTGTGCCTGCCATATAGTAGGTGCTCAGAAAATATTTGCAGAAATAAAACAGTATACTGGGCCACAAAGACAGGCATGTACTCACCTATCAGTGTTTGTGAGATATGAGCATGAGCTCTCATAGTCCCTGACACCTGGGCTGAACTTAGGATGGCTCACAGTCAACAGTCCCCATGCAGACTAGCAGGCAGGCCCCCCACATGGGCACATGCAACATGTATAGTATGCCCAGAATGTCTTGGGTGCCCTCAAAGCTGGTCCTAGATAAAGCTGGTCATAGATAACAGATACAGGCAGGTGCACAAAAGGGCAAGGCTTTCTCTGAGGGGTGTCTGCCTCAAGCTTCCAAGCCTGTCTTCATCTGGAGTAAAGGAGACAGGGAGAGGGGAAAGACAGAACCATGTGGCTCTATAGAGATGCTGGGGATCAGGAACACTTCTGGGGAAGGAGATAATACCTGCCTCTGTTGAAACCCTCTGAGGGAGTTGAGGCAAGAGCTCCTGAGTGACCAAGGGCTAGATAAGGCAGGGTTAACAGGTCATGGCTTGGATGACTGGAAGAAGGGGGCAACAGGTGCATGACTCACTTAATGTCACTCTACAGGAAGCTTCTGCTCTTATCCCTGCTGACCTGGGGTTAGGGGGTTCATCAACATATTTAGGCCCAGCCTGTCCCCCTTAGCAGTTACCAACTCAAACCTGAACCACAAGAGCCCAAGCTATACCTTGGCTATTCTGTACCTTGGAGGCTTTGCTTGGGTAGTTCATTTCCCAGACTGTGTTCCCAGCTCCCTTGGGCCACTCCATGCTTGGGGCATGCTCTCCCCATTCTCCAGTCCCCACCTGTTGTGTCCCTTTCTTCCTGGCCAGTATGGGCTTGGGGTACTCACTCACCATGGCTGCAGGTGGGTGATGGACCACAGGTAAAGGGCTCCGAGGTGAGGCTGCTGCCTTCAGGAAGTAACTGGCTTCTCCAGGGCCCAACACCCAAAGTGGAGGTTGTTTGGGTGGGGAGGGCTTAGGAGGAAGGAAGGGCGGAGATGGCTTGATGTGTCCCCAGATCCTGCCAGGCACTTGTGTCTCTCCTCTCCTTCCCCCACCCCTTGAGTTTCTATCCCGCCTGCCACTGTCTCCCAGCTAAGTACATGGGCATAAGAGCATCTCTAACATAGTTACTAGTTGTCACTAGATTTCTTAAAGCTTTTTATTGACAGTTTCTTACATGTACATAAAGTATGCTGATCATAATCCCTTCTGTTATGTAACCTCTTTTGTTTCCTTCTCTGTCCCCCTTGTAACTGGACTCCTTGCTGTCCTCCTTACTCCTATCATTTTTGTCTTCAGGCAGGCCCTTGTGTCCTATTTCCAAAGAGGCAGGCCAAAGTGAAATTCAGATTGAGCTAGAAAGCCACAGAAAGCAGATATCTCAGTAGGGAGGTTATGGTTGGTCTGGGGAGATGAGGAGACACAGGACGTGGGGATTGGTGTGCTGAGGAGGTCACATTTGCCTGCCTGTGTTGCTTCACCTTCCTTGTTTCAACACTTCTGCTCTGAATAAGACTTCCCTGTTGGGTGACAAATACCCCATTGTCAGCTGGATTAAAATTTCATTCTCAGTAACTCTTCACCTTAATCCATCCATCTCCTAGCAGACTGGGAAGTTCATTTTTAGAGATCTCTACCCAGACAGATTCCTGGGGTTTGTGCTCCACATGCTAAAATGAATTTTAGGCTGAATTGATTGGGTAGAAAGAGGATTAGGGAGATGTCTCTGTGGTTAAGAGTGCTTACTTTGTAATCATGAAGGCCTAATCAAGAGGGCCTAAAACTGTTAAGAGTTTGGACATGGCCATACATGTCCGTAACTCCAGTCCTGTGGGGAGGAGAGACTGGAGAATCACTGGGCCTGAGAAAACAGCAAGCTCTAGGATCTGTGAGGGACTTGTCTCAAGGAAACACTGGTAAGGGGGATATAGAGGAATGGCACTGGCCATTCTTCTCTGGCCCTTGCGCTCACCACCTATACCACACATGGAAAAAATTTTAAAGGTAGAAAAAGCAAGCATGAAAGAGAAAGCACATCTGTAACTTGGTGGTTTCTCTTAAGAAGTCAGTCACCTAGGAAAAGACTGTTTCCTGGAACCAGCACTGTAAGGGAGGATCACAATTAACCTTCTTTGTTTTGGTATTTATAGGGACTTGGTGACTCTCAAGTTATATTCCTGAAGGTTGCTAGAAAACCACTCCTCCCTTTTAACATGGTTTGAAGTTAAAAGTCAAAGGACTTTTGTTTTTTGTAAACAAAGTTTATACAGGGCACTGTTCCAGACTTAGGGCTTAGAGAAGAGTTTTGAAGATTTAGGGTATTATCTCTGTGGGTCTTTTGTACTTCACCAGTAGTGTCTGAAGTCATCTATTTTTCCCTTACCAGTGACATTTGAAGTCAGAAGGTTGCTATCAGTAAAAGTTAACTGGACCTCAGGAACACAGTCCCTCCTCTCTCCTATATCCCTCTTCCCATGTCATTATAATTTTCACTATCTTTCCATCCTGCCTCACCACTAGCCAGGGCTGTTGCTCAGGACAGAGGGCTCAGTGACAATGGTAGTTTTGGGTGTGGATAGCGTCAAAGACCTTGTCCATATGGAAGAAAGTGGTTCTAAGTGCTTGGAAGGTACTCAGGAGAAACCAGACATAATGATAATAATAGAGAATAGGAGCAAGGTAGTTTTGTTTTTTTTTTAATAAGTAGTCAGAAGTTGGGTGTGGTGGCACTTGGGAGGCAGAGGTAGGAGGATCACTATGAGTTCAAGGCCACTGTGAGACTACATAGTGAATTCCAGGTCAGCCTGAGCTAGAGTGAGACCCTACCTTAAGAAAAGAAAAAACAGGTGTGGTGGTACACTCTTTTAATACCAGCACTTGGGAGAAGAAGTAGGAGGAATGCAATGAGATCGAGGCCACCCTGAGACTACACAGTGAGTTCCAGTTCAGACTGAGCTAGAGTAATACCCTGCCTTGGAAAACCAAAAAAAGAAGTCTGGGACAGAGGCCCAAGAACATTCATGCCAACCTATCTCAGCCAGACTAGACAATGGTGCACACCCTTTTTACCAACCAGTCAAGATAACAGCTGTGCACCTTAGGCTAGAGATGGCTCAGTGGTTAAAGCACTTGCTTGTAAAGCCTGATGGCCTGGGTTTGATTCCCCAGATCCCAGGTAAAGCCAAACGTACAAAGTGCTGCATATATGTGGAATTTGTTTGCAGTGGCAAGAAGCCCTGGTGTGCCCATATAATGTTTTTTTTTTGTTTTGGGTTTTTTTTTTTTTTTGGTATTGTCCTTCTTTAGCCCAGGCTGACCTGGAATTCACTATGTAGTCTTAGGGTGGACTTGAACTCATGGCAATCCTCCTACCTCTGCCTCCCAAGTGCTGGGATTAAAGGTGCATGCCACCACACCCGGCTAAAATAATTTTAAAAAGAGAGGGAAAGTGAGCTAAGCACCAGCACTCATCATTCTGTACTACCTAAGTGTGGCTCTTGCCACCATACCTTCCCCCATGATGACCTGTATGCCCTTAAACTGTAGGCTGAGATAAACCCTTTCTCCCTTAAGTTGGCTTCTGATCAGGTATTTTGTCACAGCAACAAAGGAGGTAACTAACAGGCTAGATGACAGGATGATAGGGAAGATGGATACAGATAGTCCTTGAAAGCCCAGAGAAGAAGGATGAAGATAGATAGATAACAGGGCAGAGGATGGACCAGGTAAACCCTGACTACTGGGTTCAGGCCACAGAAAATAGGTGACCTCAGTCACAATTAATGAAGGAATAAAACACTCACTGGGAGAGTATAGAGCCCTCATTTTTTTCACATATTGGTAGAGTGTGACACACTCCTCTAAAAAAATATAATTGTAGCCATCTTTATTGAAAGTGGCTGCAACTGATCACAAGAGATTCAAGAATGGGTTTGTTGATGTTCTCCCATGGAAGGAAGGGAATGGGGAGGGTTGTAGACATTTACCTGAGATTTCAGGTACCTGCTATGGAGAATCATCTATGCTGGGATGAGACCTTACAATGCTATGACTGCTTTGGATTCTGTGCTCCTGTAAGTAGCCCCTCACCGAGGTGAACTCTGGTGGAATCAGCCGTTAGTCTGTTGAGAGTGCCTTGCCTGGGGGAGCAAGTGCTCATCAGTTTCTCTCCAGGAAAGAGTTTGTGCAACAATTGGAATCATCTAAGCAAACTGTTAACAGAATGGCTCTCTGGAGAGTCTAACTTCACTGGCCTGGAATATGGCCTGAGTAGGAGGGTGATTTAGATTCTGGTAAGGTGTTTCCAATGCATGGTTGAGTTGAAATGCATTCGTATCCCTGGAACACACACATTGTATGTTCTAAGCTAGGCATGCCTGGAATCCCGGCACTTGAAGAGAGATAGAAGCAGAAGGACCACCGCAAGTTCAAGTCCAATTTGGGTTACATAGTAAGACCCTGTCTCAAAAAATTAAAATAGGGCTGGGGAGATGGCTAAGTATTTGTAAAACCTGCTGGCTCAGGTTCATTTCCCTAGCACCCTTGTAAAGACAGATGCACAAAGTGGTACATGTGTCTGCAGTTTGTTCACAGTGGCAAAGGGCCTTGACACACCCATATTCTCATTCTCTTTCCTCACAAATAGATAAAAGTATCTTTAAGTTTTTTTGTTTGTTTTTGTTCTTTTTTTGTTTTTCAAGGTAGAGTCTCACTCTGGTCCAGGCTGACCTGGAATGTTAATGTTATGTAGTCTCAGGGTGACCTCGAACTTAGGCAATCCTCCTACCTGTGTCTCCCAAGTGCTGGGATTAAAGGCATGCGCCACCACGGCCAGCTTATCTTTAATTTTTAATTTTTTTAAATTTTTTCAAGTTTTCAAGGTAGTGTCTCACTCTAGTTCAGGCTGACCTGAAATTCAGTATGTAGTCTCAGGGTAGCCTCAAGCTCATGGCAATCCTCTTACCTCTGCCTCCCGAGTGCTAAGATTAAAGGTGTGAGCCACCATGCCTGGCTATTTTTTTTTTTTTTTTTTGAGGTAGTCTTGCTCTAGTCCAGGCTGACCTTGAACTCACAGTGATCCCCCTATCTCTGCCTCCCGATTACTGGAATTAAAGGCATGTGCCACCATGCCTGGCTTTAAATGTTTTTTTAAATAAAATAGGGCTGTGAGGTTGTCTCAGTAGTTAAAGGTGCTTGCTTGCATATGAAGTCATAAAGTTAGGGGCTGGAGAGACTTAGCACTTAAGGCACTTGCCAACAAAGCCAAAGGACCCAGTTTCAACCCTCCAGTACCCACATAAAACCAGATGCATAAGATGGTGAATGTGTCTGAAGTTCATTTTTAGTCTCTGGTGTGCCCATTCTCCTCTATCTCTCTGTCATTCTCTCAAATAAATAAAATATTTTTTAAAAAAGTTGGGCCAGCATGGTGGCACAAGCCTTTAATCCCAGCCCTCAGGACGCAGAGGTAGGAGGATCACCGAGTGTTTGGGGCCACCCTGAGACTATATAGTGAATTCCAGGTCAGCGTGAGCTAGAGTGAGGCCCTACCTCCAAAATCCAAAATAAATAAATAAATAAAATAATAATAACAAAATAAAAAATAAAGTTGGACACAAAGCGGCACATCTGTGATCCCAGCTCTCCTATGACAATGGAGGTGGAGCCATGAGAATCCAAAGTTCACAGGCCAGACTCATTTGCAGCTGCTGTCTCAAAAAAGTGGAGCACAGACACCTCAAGGTGGTCCTCTGCCCTCCACATGTGTGACATGGCATGCATGTGTCCTTGCCCCTCCCCACATACATACACAAATGCAAGTAACATATTGTGAGTTCAAGGCCATCCTGAGACTACATAGTGATTCCAAGTCAGCCTAGGCTAGGGCTAGACCCTACCTCAAGAAACAAAGAAAAAAATGTAAAATAGGGCTGGAGGTGTAGTTCAGTTGGTAGAATGCTTATCTAGCATGCAGAAAGTCCTGGGTTCATCCCTAACACTGTATAATAAACCAGGAATGTTGATGGCTCTCAAAAAAAAAAAAAAATTGGTTCTGGGGAGATGGCTCAGTAGGTAAAGTGTCTGCCATACAAGCATGGTCCCCAGCAAGGGTTGGGAAGATGGCTTAGAGGTTAAAAGTGCTTGCTTGCAAAACATGCAGGTCTGGGTTCAATTTCCAAGTAATACACATAAGCTGGATGCAAAAAGTGGTATTTGTTTGCATCAACAAGAGACCCTGACACACTGGTACACACGTAAATTAACTCCCAGCAATTCTCCTACCTCTGCCTCCCAGATGCTGGGATTAAAGGCATGCATCATCATGCCCAGCTAAAAGAAGATTCCAAGCAACCAGTAAAAGCCAGATATGGTATATATCAGTAATCCCAGCACTAGAAAGGCAAAGACAGGAAGGTCCTTAGGGCTTCCTGGCTAGCCAGTCTAGCTGAATTTGATGAGCTCTAGATTCATTCGGAGTCTCAAAATAATAGGTGGAAAATAATCCTAGAAGATATTTGACATTGACTTCTGGCCTCCACATATACAGGCACACATGTTGCACCCCCTCACACACCACCACAAATGAACATACATACATACATGCAAAAAAAAAAATTAAGAGTGAGCAAATGAATAAAGTGCATGTTCTGACTCAGATAATGGGTTGGCCTCCTGATGGTGTGTGATTGCTGGTCGGTGGATTACACTTGGAGGAGCAACAATGCATATGATTTGTGAAGGAACCAGATGAGCTTTTGTGAGTTTGTTTAAATAGGGAGGGCCAGCTGAGGCTGTAAGACCCCTTTAATTCAGTGCAGTGTCAAGATTCTGACAGCTCTGTGCTGGTGTATCCCTGTCTCAGGTTATAGTTCTTAGAAGAGTATCAGCTAAGCAAGAATGGCTAACTCTTGGGCCTCTTTTCAGACCCACAGTGAGTGTGGCAGGCAAGAGAGGATGGTGATGCAGGCTGTGATCCCAGCTCCTTGGGGGTTGAGGTGAGAAGACCACAAGTGCAAATTGGGCAATTCAGCCAGACTGTCTCACAACAAAAAGTATAAATAAGACTGCAGAGATGGCTCAACAGTTAAGAGCACTTCTGTGCAAGCATGAGAGCTTAAGGGGGTCTGAAAAATCTCTGAAGTTGGACACCCCAGGACACTCATAAACAGGTGGGTGTCACACTCCATCTGTAATTCCCAGTCTTGTGTGGAGCAGAGAACCAAGAAGCACTGTAGCTAGTGAACAAATAGCAAGCTGCAGGATCAGTAAGAGACTCCAGCTCAAGAAAAGGCAGAAAGATGGAGTAGGACACCCAACATTCATGACTATCCTCTGCAGGCGAGTGCTTGGTGTGTTGCATGAGTACATATGCATGCTTATCACTGCCCCCCAACACACATAAACAAGCAAAAAAAAAAAAAAAAAAAAACTGGCTAGGAATGTAGCCCAGTGGTAGAGTGCTTCTTGCCTACCTTAAAAGGTCCTGGATTCAACCGTCAGTATTTCCAAAAGCACAAACTAGGGTTCCCAGAGACATACAGTAAGTGCGCAATCAAGGCAAGCTAAAGGCTTAAGTGACAGCGGGGTCTCCCCAGGTCAACCACTCCTCAAACTGAAAATAGTAGTTTGCAGCTAGCTTCAGAGATCTAGCTCCAGTGGATTGTGTAGGGGCTCATGCAGGTGGACATGTAAACTACATGAATGCCCACCAGAGGCATCCCCTCTCTCTCCTTTGTATATTTGGTGCCTTGGTTGTGACTCCCCACCGGCCATGACCATGATCCAGTGGCTCCAATTTAATTATGGAACCAGAAGCCTGAAATGAGCAGTAGCTGCAATCTGCCCATAGTGGCGAGATCTTTGGAAGAACAACTCTGCAACTCTGCACAGAGGGAGAACACACATGGAGAGGCCAGAATGAGGTTGTGGATAGATGCTTGGGCCAGGATCCTGGAGCAAGGTTCTGATGATGCTGTCCAGACTGTCCAGTACTTGGCTGGTCTCAGAGCAGTTATGCCTCCAGGAGCTGCTCATCCTATTGGTCAATCTCTTGCTGCGCAGGCCCCTGCTGGGTTTACTCATTCACTCACTCCAATGTTACCAGGCACCCTCTGCTGGACAGTTGGTGCATTGAGCATTTGGCCATCTTGGAGTTAGGGGCAGAGAACTGTGGGGTCTAACAACCTAGAAGGACAGGGAAAGCTATAGGAAGCCAGCTAGTGTTGTTTGGTGGGGAATGAGGCTTCACGGGCAGGGGGTGGGGGGTCGCAAACAAAAGGGTGGATGTTTGTGGAGATGGTAAGCTCCTTAGGCCTCAGGGCAATGTTAGCTGCTCCAGAAGGCTAAGCAGGTGGTGTGGGCTGTGGTACTCATGCATGGACTGTTCTGTCTATGTGGCTGATGGGTGGGGAAAGGGTACCTGATCAGGGTGTTTACTGTGCCTCTGCTGCCTGGACTGCAGGTAGGCTGACCAAATGAGGAGCTGATGGAGACTCCACTGGTATCCTTAGGAGCCTAGAGAACAGGGGCCATGACCCTGTCTTTGGAGATGCAGTGTACTGGGACCTTGGGAGTACAGGAGCTGTGGGCCTGCTGTCAAGGTTTTTTCATCCATAGCAACTGTACCTAGCCTCTGGGGCAGGGCAAGAATCAGTGGGTTACCTCATATTTGGAAGTAGTTATGACAGCCTAAGCTTTACCTTTTCCATCTGTACAATGGGTCCCTTGGCCTCCTTTCCAGTTCCTGAGATGGTTCCAGAAATGGGAATCACTGAGCAAGCATTTTCCAAGCCCCTCCTCTGGCCACCTCAGCCCTCTTCCCATTTTCCCCAGGACTCCAAAGTATATTATGACACCCATATTAAGAACAAGAAAAGTAAGGTACAGGGAGGTTGAGGAGACCCCTAAGGTTTCCTCTGGTTGTGGTTCTGAGACTGAATGAGAAGGGAGTTTACCAGGCCTTAAAGGACACAGGGTCCTCAGATAACCTGCTGTAGGAGGAGGACCACCTCAGCAAGAGGCTTGAAGTACTGGTGGACACCCAGGCTGAACTATCTGGGATATAGGCCTGGAACTATCTGATCTGGAGGTGATATGATTGCTTTGCTATTGAAAGCAGATTTTAAAATATACATTTTACTTATTTGAGAGAGAGAGAATGGGCACGTCAGGGCCTCTAGCCACTGCAAATGAACTCCGGATGTATGTGCCACCCTGTGCATCTGGCTTTACATGGATACTGGGGAATTGAACCTAGGTCCTTAGGCTTTGCAGGCAAGTGCCTTAACCACTAAGCCATTTCTCCAGCCTGGAAGCAGATGTTCTGAGTACCTCAATAGCTTGTCCATCTGGATGACTCTGTTTATCTATGTATGTGTGTGTGGTATATATATGTGTATGTGGAGGCCAGAGGCTGATTTTAAGGGTCCTTCTCAGTCACTCCACCTTTTTGTTTTTTGGTCCCATTTTTAAAAATCATGGTATAAGGCTGGAGAGATGGCTTAGCGGTTAAGTGCTTGCCTGTGAAGCCTAAGGACCTTGGTTCGAGGCTTGACTCCCCAGGACCCACGTTAGCCAGATGCACAGGGGCACACATGTCTGGAGTTCATTTGCAGTGGCTGGAGGTCCTGGTGCACCCATTCCCTTTATCTACCTCTTTCTCTGTCTGTTACTCTCAAATAAATAAATAAAAATAAATTTAAAAATCATGGTATAAAAGTTACTGAAATTTGCTTTTCATCTTTAGAAGCCAACTTGAAAATAATAAAATATTATGGTTTTAAAAAAAACTTCTAAATAGGTTACTAATTTATTAGATAATGTTAATACTAAGTTAATCAACCCATGTTAGATAGCCCTGTATTTTTTTCTTTTTAAAATTTTTTATTGTTTCCATGATTATAAAAAAAATTGCCATGGTAATGCCCTCCCACCCCCCACTTTACCCTTTGAAACTCCATTCTCCATCATATCTCCCCCCCCCTCAACTCCAACTTTTTCTGAGACACGATTGCTGAACCTAGAGTTGATTCTGCTAGACTAGCTAGCCAGTGAACTCCAGTGGTTCACTCTCCCTGCCTCCCCACTGCTGGGGTTAAAGATGTACATCAAGGGCTGGAGAGAGGGCTTAGCGTTGAGTGCTTGCTTGCCTGTGAAGCCTAAGGACGGGGGTTGGAGGCTTGATTCCCCAGGACCCATATTAGCCAGATGCACAAGGGGGCGCTCGCATCTAGAGTTTGTTTGCAGTGGCTGGAGGCCCTGGCACGCCCATTCTCTCTTTTTCTATCTGCCTCTTTCTCTCTTTGTCATTCTCAAACAAATAAAAATGAGTATTTTTAAAAATGCACATCAGCATGCCCAACATTTTGTGTGGGTGCTGGAAAATTGAACTAGGGTCCTATGCTGGCAAACCTTTATCCCACTGAAACATCTCCCCATTCCCTGGATAGCTTCAACCCAGGCCCTGCAGTGGATGCCCTGGGGGACAAGGACTCCAAGGATGATAGGTAAGGAGATGAAATGTTTTGAGTGGCCCAGGGTCTAAGAGACGCTGCCCAGAGGGATTGATGTCTTGGCTGCAAATAACAGGACCAAGAGGTAAGAGATGGTAACTCTAATGTGGAGTCGGAAGATAAAGGGAAAGGGAGAAGTGGGACAAGGTAAAGTTGGGACCAAGGAGGCTTCTGAGTTTTTGTTCTCAGGATGTGTGTTCCTCCAGAGGAAAAGGGTGTGAGAAGAGTGTGGCAATGGGAGTATATGGGGGAGATTTAAGATGGATCCATCTGAGCCACCAGGAGACTAGAATCTTTATCAAGAGTTATAGGGAGCCAGTGAAGGGTACTGGGCAAGGAAGGGAAGGCCATTTCCAGAGTTCACACTGGGAGTGAAGGGTAGGAATTGCTGAGGAGTGGGAGAGTAGAGGCTGGGACTACAGTACTGAGGCTGGAGAGAAGGGAAGGAAGACAGCAAAGAGGGTTAAGTCCAGCCTCCAAGCAGTGGCTAGGAACTTGGACTTCTATATCCAAGAGGCTGGGTCAGCCCAGGTCTGAGCTATAGTGTAAACTGTCACACATGTAGATTTTCAATCAAGGACCTCAACCTTCTAACAGTGGGAAGACAGAGATGAGGAAGGGATAAGTGGGAAGTCCAGGCTCCCTGGAGCCGGGGCAAGGGCAGAAGCTAAGAGGATCTGGTACACTGTGAGGAGATGAGACCTGGGCCCCTCCATGTTGCCCTACCCAGCCTCATGCAGCTCAAGTATGGACACCTAAAGTTTTTCTCCTTCCCCTGTGACTCCACTAGCTTCAGAATCAGGGACCTCCAATCCAGCTCAGCCCAGCACTTTCTCAGGTCCATCCTTTTAGCCTGTACTCCTCACTATAAGACTTCAAATTTTTTTTTTTTCTTTCAGACAGGGTACCACAGGGCAGCCTTGAACTTGCAGTTATCTTCCTGACTCTATATCCCAAGTGCTAGGATTAAAAATTTGAACAACTATGCCTGGTTAGGACTTTATTTGCATGTGTATGAGGGCCTCTTTGTGCTGCAAATGAACACCAGATACTTGTACTACTTTTTGAATGTAGTTTATGTGAGTGGCTGGGGAACTGAACCCAGGCCAGCAGGCTTTGCAAGCAAGCACCTTTAACTAATGACCCATCTTCCCAGTGCCTGAAACTTTTCTTTCAAGGTAGGGTCTTACTCTAGCTCAGGCTGACCTGGAATTCACTATTTACTCTCAGGGTGGCCTCAAACTCAAAATAATCCTCCTTCCTCTGCCCCCTGAGGCAGTGTACCACCACACCTGGCAAGACTTTTTAAATAAGCAAAATGTGGAAAATCACATCTGGGTTTGGAAATGGTGGAACAGAACAGTGGGTGGTCTAATCCAGCCACAACTGGCTAGAGTGGCACTGAACTGGAAACTTAGATCCAAGGAAGAAAGAGCATCCTAAGTCCACTAAGCAGGAGACCACTGTGTAACCCCAGGGCAAGGGACCCAGACATAGCACAGGGTGGCTCATCGTGCCTCCTTTATTATACCCCACCCTACCTCAAATTACAAAAATCCCCATGCCCCACCACCAGCCCAATGCAGCAGATTCAAAGGTGTGAGAAAACAGGAAGCTCTCTCTCTCCCTCTGACAGCAGCTTCGAGGACACCTTAGGTATAAGCAGGGTCAGGTCTGGGTGAAGCAGAGGGGACACCATGTCACCTCTCACCTCTGGCTCCCTGCCCCAGCATTCCTCAGCCTTACCCACTCGGATGTTGGAATGTGGGTAAGGCTGCTGGAGAGCCTGGGATGTGGGGGCGCTGGGTCGGTGGTCTTGCAGGTGCAATGTCATGTCCGGCCGTGAGGCAGTGGAGAAGGGGCACTGCATGCACGAGTAGCGGCCGCGCGTGTGCTCCCACACGATGCGGCTCTGGGCTGCATACCCTGCGGGCAGGCAGGCGGGACCCTGTCAGTCCCAGGCCTCACCCCAGGGGACCTACCTGTCCATAAAAGTATGGTGGACTTAGAGGTGACCAAATAAGACCTTTCCCTGCCTCCCCATCAGCTTCCAAGTCCACTTGGGTCTATTTGTTTGTCACTAAAGGCATGCAACTTGGTTGCTCTAAATCCCTGCTTCCATCCCCAAAACACCACAGGAGGAACAGACAGCTCCACGGTGAACAAGTTTTACACAGGAACTCTGACGCAGATGAAGGTATAGGTGCCAGTAATTTAAAAGGCAAAATCGTGTATTTTAAGGGGCAGGCACTACCGTTTTTCATCATTCACAAGGCCCTGTTAGGGCACAGGAAAGACAGCCCCTCCACCCGGCCCTGGTGGTCACCTGCACGCACCTGAGGGCGCATCTGAGCTGCCCTGTGATCTTCGAGGGCTGCCACCAGCACCTGCAGGAAAGAGGCAGGTCAAGTTCAGAGTTTGGGTGATTCCCAACTCACCCTGCAGATGGTCCCGCCTCCATATTTACCTTGGCTTTTTTTCCAGACTGCTGCACTGGAGGAAGAAGGTGGCCCTGGAGTGAGAGCCAGTATAGGGCGTAGGCGTGGGGGGGTTAGGCCAAAGGGTGCAGGGTTTATGAAGGGAAGAAAGGGCCCAGTGGGTGTAGAGGTGAAGGGTTCCAACAGTGGGAAGATGTCGGACTCCGAGGGGCGCTCTGATGCAGGTGGTTCTTTGTCCAGGGCAGAGGGTGGTGGTGGGCCTGGACTCTGAGCATGCTCTGCACAAACGTGCAGATGCTTGAAGAGGGAGCGGTGAGTGCGGAAACGCAGGAGGCAATTCTCACACCTAGGAGTGGGCACAGGGCTTGACTGTCTCCTGGGCTATGATAAAGGGTCCTATTCAGTGCTACTTGGGAACTAGTGCAAGACCTAGAAAGGGAACCTAGGCCAAAATCTACCAGTGGCACCTTGTCTGTAGTAAAGGAGCTGACCTTAAGTCTCTTTTCCTACTTTGAATGGGGGGAAGGAGGCTTCCTTGACCTTTCCAATGAGGAGCCCTGGGAATCCTCAATTTTAACTTGGGTGGACTACTTCCTGTGGGAGAAGTGAACTACACACACCTATACCCTGATCTCCCCCAAGCTCAGCCCTCAGTCCAGGTGACTTGTTCCCAGTATACATTTCTTCCTGGTACTGCAGAGGGTTTTCCAGGCCACACCCACATCCATATCCAACTCCACACATACTAGGGAGGGATAAAGGTCTAGACTCAACAGTTGGGGCCTCACTTGAAGTAGCGGTTGGGCTTGTAATGCAGCTTGCCATGTGCCACCAGCTCCTGCATGCTGGGGAAACTCTCGGTGCAGCTCAGGGCCGAGCAGCGGAAGAGTTTGCCTGGCAGGAATGAAGAAGAGTCGTGTAGTAGGGAAGCCAAGATTAGCTCTGAGGAGGCTCTGCCTGCCTTCAACCCTCACTTGCCTACCTATCACATACCCTGGCCCTACCTTCCAGTGACTGTGTGGGCGGGCAGTGTGTACGAAGATGCTGTGCCAGGTCTCGAATGCTGGGAAAACTGAGACAACAGCCAGGGCTAGAGCAAGGTATTTGCTTCCCTGCAGGACACATAAACAGGTGTCACCAATATCTTCATTATTGAACACTGCACCCCCACCCTATCACAACGCTCTAAATAAGCCACCACCAGACTGAGTAGCCTATAGGGCTGGATTGGCCTAGTTCATCACTGAAGCCTAACACTGGCATACAGTTGGTGCTCAGTAAATGGCCAGGAATCTTTAAATGGACTCCAAGTTTGAAGATGTTCCCCATTGTTATTGTTGTACGACCTTGACTCCCCAGAAGGCCTCAGCACAGATCACCTGGTGGTGGGCGTCGTCTGGGCAACTGCAGGTCTTCACTAGTCCCCAAGACTATATTGGTCGGATCAGGGCTGGGTCTAGGGCCAGGATGGCAGCTGTCTGGGGCTGGGGAGGTGCTCTTCTGGGGATGCTCTCCACGGTCCCACACTAGGGGTGTAGCTGCTTTGTCGGGGCCTGGCTCCTCCTCCATGGAGAAGGTGGCTGTAGCTGCCACATCTAGAGACACCATCTTCTTGTCGGGATCATTGGAACTGGGCTCTGCAGGGACCAGGATGTCTGGGCTGGGCTTAGATGGTTCCTCCTGGTGGAAAAGGTGGAGAGAACCTTCAGAGTTTGCATGGATCGTTCACTTCAAAGGACCACCAGACAACATTCCTGAATCTACCCAACCTCCCGCTTGACATTACCCAGTCATCCCGCACTTCACCAGTAAGACAGGGTAAAGGAAGTAAGGGTAGATCAAGCTCCTAAATTCCCAAATCCGTCATGAATTACGCATAAAGAGCAAGGCTTCATCTTCAACTTGGGCTTGAGGAACGCGCCATACGTGGAGGGGGCGGGGCGGGACTTAAAGGGATTGGGCCTTGGGGGCGAGCTCCAGACAATGCACAGCCTGGAAGATGTTGCTGGGGCCGGAGTGGGTTATGTGATGGATGATAGGCCAGGCTCGAGCTGTGCAGGCGAGCTTGGAAATGCTCAGGCCTGAATGTGTGAGGTACAGGGGCAGCCAAAGACAAGGACGGAAGTAGGGGCAGTACTCGCCCAGTGACAGCCAGCAGCAGGCGGGTACCCGGATGTGGGGGCGGGGCCGGGCGAAGGGCCGCTGTGCGCGCGCGACAGGGCGGTCCCCTGCCAGTCCTTACTGCTCCGCCGCATTCGGGGCGTCACGCTCACCATCTTCCTCTCAGTTCAGCCTCTTTTGCCCAAGACCCGAGTAGCTCCGGCTCAGGTGGCGACTTCCTCGGCGATGCAGAGTCGGGCTTACGTCGGCGCCATTTTTTCCGCTTCCCAGATCTCGCGAGATTGGGGCGGGGCTCTGCTCAGCCGGGCTCTGCTCAGCGGGGCGCTCCTCAAGGGGCGGTAGGTGGTGCTCTGTTCCCCACTCCGCTGCGAACCTTTGGGTGACTTCTAAACGTTTACCAATAGTAGAGCACAAGGTCCGGTTTGAGGAATGTTCCTTAAAATGGACACTTTCCACCCCCTCCCGTCACCAGCCCTTGAAAGGCAAAAACATTTTGTTTTTACATCCCAGGCTGACATGAGCCTCTCTAGTGGGATTACAGTTGGGTGTTACACCCTTGCTGGCTTTTTTTTTTTTTTTTTTTTTTTTTTTTTTTCTTTTTCTGGTTTTTCGAGATAGCCCGTTGACTGACCTGGAATTCACTATGTAGTCTCAGGGATCCTCCTATCCTCTGCCTCCCAACCAAGTGCTGGGGTTAAAAGTGTGCGCCACCACGCCAGGCTCCTCTTTTCCTTTTTTGATTGGTTTCCTTTTTCGAGGAATTTAACAGCCACCAAATTTTTTTTTTTTTTTTTTTTTTTTTAAGATAAGTCATGCCAGCCTTAAAGTAGAGGATGACCTTAAACCGGCCTTTAATTAAGCAGAGGATTACCTTCAACCGTGCACCATGCTACATCCTCAATCCCATATTTTTCAAGGCATTCAGTTCTATAGTTAGAACTGGTTTGTTGAAATAGCCCAGAGCATGAAATAAACCGTCATTAGGCTTACTAAATGGGTGAATCCTCTGGCTGGACAAGTATGTTTGCAAGAGGATGAATGTGGAGTCCTACATGTACTGATGTGAATAGATCTATGGTCCCCGAACACTACTGTGTACTAGGAAGTGATCTCTAAGTGCGGGAGACCAGAAGGTAAACAGGAGACATATAATCCCTGCTTTTAGGAGACTTAAACGTCTTTCTTTCTCTTCCTTTCTTCCCTTACTCCCTCCCACTCTTCCTTCCTCCTCTCTCTTTTCTTCCTTCCTTCCTTCTTCCTTCCCTCCCTCCCTCCCTCTTTTCTTCCTTCTTTCTTTCTCATTTATTTATTTATTTATTTGCAAGCAGAGATAGAAGAGAGAGGGAGAATGGGCACGCCAGGGCTTCTAGCCACTGCAAAGAAACTTCAGACACATATGCCACTGTGTGCATCTGGCTTTACATGGATACTGGGGAATTGAACTTGGGTCCTTAGGCTTTGCAGACAAGTGCCTTAAATGCTGAGCCATCTCTCCAGCCAGACTTAAACATCTTAAAATGGGGAAACAATAAAAGCGGAAAACCATCTTAGATCTATTCTGCACAATGAACAAAACAAAAGAAATGTAATAGAGTTACCATATGACCCAGCTATACCAACCCTTGGCATATAACCTAAGAACTCTACTCATTACTACAGAGATATTTACTTATTCATGTTTACTGTGCTTATATTTCATAATATCTAGGAAATGGAGCCATGATAGATGCCCTTCAACTGATGAATGGAAAATAAAGATGTGGTATATTTGCACAATGAGACTTTATTCAGCTGTAAAGAACTGTGAAGAATTATGAAATTTGTAGGAAAATGCATGGATCGGAAAAAGATTATACTAAGTGAGGTAACCTAGGCTCAGAAGGTCAGACACTGTATGTTTTCTCTCATATGTGGATCTTAGCTTCAAATGTAAGGATTTGTATGTAAGTTGGAATAAAACACAGAAGTAGAGACCAGGAAGCTAGAAAGGGCCTATGAGGGAGGGAAGAGAGGAGAGGGCTTAAGGGAAGGATGTAGTAGATATGTAAGTAGAAGGGCAGAATATTGGGGGTGGTGGTGGTGGTAAATGGCCTAAGGGGAAGGGATGGAGGAGAGAAGGGAATAGAAGGAGGGTTAACTAAAATTTAAGATTTATAAATAAGCCATATGGAAATTTTTGCTAGCTAATAATATATATGATTTTTGTTTTTGAATTTTCGAGGTAGGGTCTCACTGTAGCCCAGGCTGAACTGAAATTCACTATGTAGTCTCAAGGTGGCCTCAAACTCACATTGATCCTCCTACCTCGGTCTTCTGAGTGCTGGAATTAAAGGTGTGTATTACCACACCTGGCCAAACTCTCTCTTTTTAAATATATATTGTTGCTGGCCATGGTGGCACACATCTTTAATCCCAGCACTCAGGAAGCAGAGGCAGGAGGATCAATGTGAGTTTGAGGCCACCGTGAGACTACATAGTGAATTTCAGTTCAGCCTGGGCTACAGTGAGACCCTACCTCAAGAAGCCAAAAAAAAAAAAAAAAAAAGTTAGGGCTGAGGTAACTTGTAGAGGTTATTTAATGTTGTGCCCAGAAGCCATAAATTGTTATTAGAAAAATTTCAGGAATGAAATTTCAAAGGGGAAAGTGTGGGGGGGAGGGAGGGAATTACCATGGGATATTTTTTTATAATCATGGAAAATGCTAATAAAAATTTAAAAAATAAAAGAAAAATTTCAGGATCAGGTGTGGGATAACACTCTAAAGCTCAGGGAACATTGCAGAAGAGGTGATGGAAAGAATATAACAGCAAAAGCAAGAGAAGCACTGCTTACAATGCTGTCACCCAGATACAGAGTTGCCTTTGATATCCATGACCTCACAGTGGCTGACACTACCTATGCAGTCCTGCATAATAGAAAGAAAAAAAAGAGGGTATCAAAATAGAAGAGAGACGACTTGGAAAGAAGAGATTCCGTGGAGGGGAATTTGGGAGGGGGGAGAGGAGGATGGTGGTGGGAATAATGATCATGGTATATATGTTTATGGAAGTTGTCAATAGAAAGTTACAAAATGCTGGGTGTGGTGGCACATGCCTTTAATCCCAGCACTTGGGAGAAAGAGGTAGGAGGATTGCTGTGAGTTTGAGAGCAGCCTGGAACTACAGAGTTCCAGGGCAGCCTGGGCTAGAATGAGACCGTACCTGGAAAAAACAAAAATTTACAAAAACATAAATAAAACGAATATGTATTTGGAAAAGGGAAAGAAAGAAAATTAAGGGCTTGGAGGTTAACCATTCTTCCTATGCAAGCTGGGGGACCAGTAATAAGAAAAAGCAGAAGTGCCGGGCATGGTGGTGCACGTCTTTAATCCCAGTACTCAGGAGGCAGCGGTAGGAGAACTGCAGTGAGTTCAAGGCCACCCTGAGACTACATAGTGAATTTCAGGTCAGCCTGTGCTACAGTGAGACCCTGCCTTGAAACCACCGCCCCCCACCAAAAAAAAGAAAGAAAGAGCAGAAGAGTGGGACATCTGATGTTCTCCTTCGGCAGCCATCACAGGTGAGTGTGCCTTGCCACAAGTGAGCACACAGGCACCTCATGGACACATACATGTGTATACAGCACACACAAGCAGAAGCAAAGAGAGAACATGTGATAGGCAGTGTACACACCATATTCTGAGACCACACAGTCCCCGCAGCAGCACCGCAAATACCATCTGTGGTGGTTTGATTCAGGTGTCCCCCATAAACTTAGGTGTTCTGAATGCTAGGTTCCCAGCTGATGGACATTTGGGAATTAATGCCTCCTGGAGGGAGTGTATTGTTGGGGGCGGGCTTATGGGCTTTATAGCCAGTTTCCCCATGCCAGTGTTTGGCACACCCTCCTGTTGCTGTGGTCCATCTTATGTTGGCCAGGGGGTGATGTCCACCTTCTGCTCATGCCATCGTTTTCCCCTGCCATCGTGAAGCTTCCCCTCGAGCCTGTAAGCCAAAATAAAACTCTTTTTCCCAGAAGCTGCTCTTGGTTAGGTGATTTCTACCAGCAATGCAAACCGGACTGCAACACCATCAGATCTAGTCATGGCTCCAGAACTTCATCCTAGGTATCACCCAGAGATGAAGACAGTGGCTGGACCATGTGAGTCAGAAGAGCCTATGCTCCACAGACACCAAGCTGCCTTTTTTCATTCTCTCTCTGTGTGTGTGAGACAGAGAGAGAGAGAGAGACAGAAAGAGAAAGAGAGAGAGGGAGAGAGGGAGGGAGAATGTGGTCCAGCTCTTTGTGTGGGTGCTGGGGAATCAAACTCAGAGCAAACCAAGCCCTATTAGGCCCTTGTGCTTATATGGAAAGCACTCTTACATGCTGAGCCATCTCCCCAGTTGTGTCTTTTTTTTTCCCTTTTTTTTTTAGGAAATAAAAATATTTAAGTGTGGGCTGGAGAGATGGCTTAGCGGTTAAGCGCTTGCCTGTGAAGCCTAAGGACCCCGGTTCGAGGCTCGGTTCCCCAGGTCCCACGTTAGCCAGATGCACAAGGGGGCGCACGTGTCTGGAGTTCGTTTGCAGAGGCTGGAAGCCCTGGCGCGCCCATTCTCTCTCTCTCCCTCTATCTGTCTTTCTCTCTGTGTCTGTTGCTCTCAAATAAATAAATAAATAAATAAAAAATATATTTAAGTGTGTGTGTATGCTTCAAACCAATACTAGATTCATCTTTATTTACATCTGGATTTATATGAGTGCTGGGACATTGAACCGGGTCTTGTAAGCAAGCCTCTTTAACCACTGAGCAAACTCCCCAACCCCTCCTTCTTTCTTTCTTTCTTTCTTTTTTTGGTTTTTTTTTTCAAGGTAGGATTTCGCCCAGACTGACTACTATGTAGTCTCAGAGTGGCCTTGAACTCATGGCACTTCTACCTCTGCCTCCCAAGTGCTTGGATTAAAGTCATGCACCACTATGCCTGGCCCCTCCTTTCTTGATATTGGAGCTGGAGCCCAGAGCTTCCTGAATGCTAGGCAGGCATTCATGATTGAGAAACATTTGAAACCTCTTTCCACATATTCCTCTTCTGAGCCCAAGAACTGCCCAGCCAGCATGGCTCACATAATCCTTCCCTAGTCTGAAATTTACAAGCCTATTATTATTGTTAATTTTAGTGCTGGGCATTGAACCTAGGGCTTTCTCCATGCTAGACAAGTACTCTTACACTGAGCTATATCCCCATCCTATTGACCAATAGGATGGTGAGTTCCAGTTGCATCCTTATGATGTTTTTCCCCCAGCTAAGCGTGGCTTCCTGAGATATGTGCAGAAGTGAGAAGGTGCAGATGGTCTTTGCTGGGCTCCTCACTCCCTCCCATCAGCATCTCCTATAATCCAGGCTGGCCTGGAACTCACTATGTAGTTAAGGATGACCTTGAATTCCTGATTCTCCTGCTTTTACCTCTCAAACACTAAAATCACAGCAGTATGTCACCACACCTGGTTTGGAATCAAACTTAGGGTTTTGTGTGTTCTAGGCAAACACGCAACCCACTGAGCCATATCCATAGCCCCACTGGCAGTCTTTATTTTTGGATCTGTCTTCCCTCATTCTGCAGTGCAGTGGTTACTTTTCCTAGCTGTGTCCCCAATCACAGCTTAGGTCATTGTGTGGTGTTTGACATTAGTAGTGGCTAAGCCTGTCTTTAGCCTTCCTGTATCCTTCAGCAATGCTCACTATTCCGGTAGTTCTCTCACCCTGACCCTAGCAGTCTGGCCCTGTCTCTCCCAGATTGGGTGCTTTCTAAGGGGCTGAGGCCAGTGTGGGGAGGGGTCCAGAATGGAAACTTTTTTTTTGAGGCAGGGTTTTATTCTAGCTCAGGCTTATATAGAACACACTCTGTTACTCAGGCTGTCCTCAAATTTATGAAAATCCTACCTCAGCTTCCCAAGTGCCGGGATTAAAGGCATGAGCTACCAAGTCTGGCTTTTTGTTGTTTTTGCAACAGGTTTCTTGTTTCCCAAACTGGCCTCAAGCTCAATATGTAGCCAAGGCTGAATTTCTTTTTAAATTTTTATTTACTTTGTGTGTGTGTGCACACGCTCGCGTGCATGCCAGTGCCTCCTATAATTGACTAGACACTTGCCCCACTTTTTGCACCTGGTTTACGGGCATGACTTGGAAATCAACCGGGCCAGTAGGCTTTGCAAGTGTCTTTGTCACTGAGCTTTCTTCCGAGCCCCCAAGATTGATTTTGAACACCTGGTTCTCCTGTCTCTACCTCTAAAATGCTGGAATTAAAGGCATGCTCCACTGTGCCAGGATCCAGAATAGAAACTGAATTTTTAGACTCAGGCCATAGCAGTACTTCCCACTGGTTCCAGTTACCTTCATAAGGAGCCACAGAATGTTCAGATACCAGGTGAAGTTAGTGCCTACAAATATCCAAACTGATTCTGAGGGCTGGGGATGTTGCTTAGTGCCTGCTTAGCATGGGTGAAGTTGTGGGTTCAATACCCAAAACTGCATAAAACCAGGTGTGATGGTACACACCTATCATCCCAGCCCTCAGGAGGTAGAAGCAGGAGGATCAGGGGTTGAAGAGTATCCTCAGCTACATATGGACTTTCAGGCCAGCTGGAGATATGTGAGACTGTTACAGACAATCTATTTTTTAAAAAAATATTTTTATTTTTATTTATTTATTTGACAGAGAGAAAGAGGGCGAAGGAGAGGGAGAGAGAGAGAGAATGGGCATGTCAGGGCTCCAGCCACTGCAAATTAACTCCAGACATGTGTGCCCACTTGTGCATCTGGCTTACATGGGTCCTGGGGAATTGAACCTGGGCCCTTTGGCTTTGCAGACAATCACCTTTACTGCCACGCCATCCCTCCAGCCCCACAATCTCTTACAGGCATGGGATGGGGGTCAGGAGCCAAGGTCAGCCTGAAGTATGTGTGACCCTGTCATAGATAACTAATCTCTTAGGGGAGTGAGATAGCAGTCAGGAGCCAAGGGTCACCCAGGATGAGTGGAATTATATAGGTATATCTCTTTCTCAAGGGTCCTCTCAAGTCAGAGATGGACTTGGACTTGAAGGGCTGCAGATTTGAAGTAGACAGTTTGGATCATTTGGGATACAGTGTCTGAAAAGAAAGTGGGATAAATTCAAGATTTGGTTGGGGGGGCATTTATGAATAACAGGCCTGTTCTTTCAAATCTTGGATGAGTGGCTGAACCTCTCTGAGCCTCTATTTTTCCACCTATAAAATGAGGACATTAGCTGAGTGTGGTATCAGGTACATATGGTCCATCTACTCCAGAGTCTGAGGCATGAGGATCACTTGAACCTAGGAATTCTGGACCAGTCTGGGGCCTTAGTAAAGTAAGTGTAAAGTAAAGTGTTCACCTCATAGGCATGAGGACCTGAGTTCCATCTTCAGAGCCCATGTAAAAATGTTAGGCATGGTGTGCCTGTAATCTCAGCTCTAGATTGGTGGAGACAGGCAGATCTTTGAAGTCTACTGGCTAGTCAGTCTAGCCTAATTGGTGGGTTCCAAGCCAATGAGAGACCTTATCTCAAAAAGAGATGAGGATGACACCTGAGGTTGTCTTCTGCACTCCACACAAATGTGCATCCACAAACATACAAACACACACACACACACACACACACACACACACACACACACACATATGCAGGCATGCCACAAGTACATGCAAAAAAAGTCACAACTGGGATCTTTCCTGCTCTCATCTCACAGGGTGTGAGAGCATAGTTCTTAATGTAGGCACTCAGTAATTTATTCCCCACTTTCACCTGGCACATATTTATTGCTTCAATAATGAGAGGAGTAAAGCCATGCTTGTCAAGGCCTCCTAACCACAGACTGTGCCCAGCACTTTGCCTCAGGGAAAGGCATGTTTTCATTTCATATACACAATGCAGCTGGGAGGTAGGTTCTGCAGTAAATCTTGCTTGGCACACAGAGAAACAGACTTGGACAGCAGGGGTGCTGTGGCAGCAACTCCCATACACAGGGCTTCCACTGGCCTAGAAGCAACAGGCCTCAATATTGTGGTCAATGCAGCTGAAGTAAATGAGGCTCTCACTGACAGGGCCTGGCTCCCTGGCAGACAGACAGGCAGGGTAGTTGAAGGGTGAGCCCAAGCCCCCACTTAGATCTTCTCCACGTAGTTTCCTGGGAAAAGCCCCTCTTTGCCATGTAGACGGCCCTTCCACCAACCTGAGGAATCTGTGGGAGAGAAGAAGAACTTGAGGCATTCAGTGTACCCTTGAGAAATCCTGCATGCCCATTTTATGTCTGTTTCATTCATCTAGTATTTTATTTTCTGTGTTTTGCTGAAACAGGGACTCATATAGCTCAGGCTGTTACCAAAATCTACATAGCTAAGACTGGTCTTGAACTCCTGATCCTCCTGCCTCTACCTCCCAAATGCTGGGATTATAGGCATGAGCCACTGTGTGCATTGAGGTACTGGGTATTGGACCCAATGCCAGACAATTGTTCTTCTACTGATCTACATCACTAGCCTTTTGCTCATGTCCCTTTTTATTCTGAGATAGGATCTTGCTAAGTTGCCCATGCTGGCCTTTTTTTTTTTGAGGCAAGATCTCACTGCAGCCCAGGCTCCTATCTCAGCCTCCCAAGTGCTGGGATTAAAGGCTTGCCATGGTGTAGAAGATCACCTTGAATTCCTGATCCTCCTGCCTCTACCTCCCAAGTACTGGAATTACAGGCATGCACAACAAGGGTCGGTTTATGTGGTGCTGGGGATTGAACTCAGGACTTTGTGCATGCTAGGCAAATGCTCTACTGACTGAGCTACATACCCAGTCCATTGTTTCTCTTTTTTTTTAAATGTATATGTATGTGTGTATGTTTGGGTACACCAGAGTCTCTTGCTGCTGCCAAGGAACATCAGATGTTTGAGCCCTCTTTTGTGTCTTTACATGGGTACTGGGGAAATCAAACCTGGGATGACAGGCTTTGCAAGCAAGCACCTATTCACAAGGGATTTGTGACATTGGTTCTATTAGCCATAATTTGACAAGAGAAAAACAAGACTTCAAACAACAACAACAAGAACAACAACAACAGAGTAAAAAGCTGGGTGTGGTGGTGCACATCTCTTATTCTAGTACTCTGGAGGCAGAGGTAGGAGGATTGTCCTGAGTTTGAGGCTACCCTGAGACTACAGAGTGAATTCCAGGTCAGTCTGAGCTAGAGTGGGACCCTACCTTGAAAAACAAACAAACAAAAAATAAAAGACTATATCAGGATGTGGAGGGCTATGCCTGTTATCTGAGTACTCAGGAGGCTAAGGCATGAAGATTGTGAATTTGGGGTTATCTGAGGTTATATATATATATAGCAAGACTGTGTCTCAAAATAAACAGGCTTTGATAGCAGATGTGATGAAATGAGGCCAGAGCTCTTGATTGCTCTACAGGTGGCAAGGACTATCCAGCCAACAACATGAGACAGGGAATTTCTGCTGGGAGTATGTGGTGGTTGCCTCTGTTCTTTTTTCTTTTTCTTTTTCTTTTTCTTTTTCTTTTTCTTTTTCTTTTTCTTTTTCTTTTCTTTTCTTTTCTCTCTCTCTCTCTCTCTGTCTCTCTTGGCATGGGTGTGAGTGTGGGTATGCATGTGCCACAACATGCATGTGGAATTCAGAGGACACCTTTGGGTGTCAGTCCTCACTTTCCAACTTTGTTTGAGGCAGAATCTCCCTGGTTGTTTACCAGGCCTGTAATTTTCTGTGAGATTCTCCTGTCTCTGCCTCCCATCTTGATGTATACATGATAGGATTACAGAGACTTGCTACAGTGTCTGGCTCTACAGGGTCTCTGGGGATTGGAACTCAGATCCTCATGCTTGTACAGAAAGTGCTTTATCCACTGAATTATCTCCCCAGTCCAAGGTCACTGTTGTTCTATGGATGTGAAGGCCATGCAGTAATGGGAGGCTGACTGGTGGTGTAAGTGTTCTAACACACCTTCCATGAGGATCTCGATGACCTCATTCACATTGAAGCTTAGCTCATCCACATCTTGGCCTACATACTGGTACAGTGCTCGGCATCTGGGGCCATGTATCCGTGGCTGGGGCTTGGGCCAGCCCACACCGGGCACAGGTCTCTGCCCTACACTTCGCTTCCTGTGCATTCTGCAGAGGACAAGAAGGAGTTTAGCACATCCCTAGGCATTCTCCTACCCCCTACTCACTTCCAGAGACTGCTCCTATTACCTACCCTGCAACACCCTGGTCAGGAACATTGAGGAATTCTGTGTTATGTTCTGAGGCTTGCGGTGCCCTGGGACGTCTACTAGCTCCCAGAGTTGAGGATGGAGGACCCTGGGGAGGCTTCTGGGAACTCCTTCCAGATGTGATGTCCAGGGACAAGGGTCCCCCTCTGGCAGAAGGAGGCACCCCATTTCGGTCCAAGCCTATGATGGAAGCAAAGATGAAGATATTTGTCAGGGAGTAGCTGTATTTGCAGACTTAGCTCGAAGTTTCCAGTCAGAAAGAAGAGACAGTTACCCTTAACACAGTGTGGTCAGGACTAGCTCTAAGGGAGGGGCCCTGGAGATAGGAAGACCTAGAGGGAAGCTTGATAAGGAGATAGTACCCCTTTAGGAGGGCATTTGAGTGTGGGGTGTGGAGGATGAGCAAGCACTCAACTGTGAAAATTTTTGAGACAGTGTAAGCAAAGACTTGAAAGTAAGAATAAATTTTGTTGAATTGGTACAATATAATATAGTTTGCACCATAGGATTATAGAATGGGAGAGGAGGAGAGGTCAGAGCCTAGCTAAAATGAGATCTTAAAGAGCTTTGTACACCCAATTAAACTTAGCTTGTATCTTGTAGAAAATGGGGAGCTACGGTGAATTCTGGATAGAGAAGACAACCACTGTGCTTGTTAAATGCTATGAACAGTAGGTCTGAACTTAGACCCTGGGGTCCATAAGAAGCAAAGGAAGACACTGAGGGGAATGTCCTCACCTCTGGGGAGACCAGGGGCAACCCTGGTGGGGGCCTGGGCTGACCTTCTGGGTCTTCCCTGGGTCATTCCCTTTCTTGTAGGCTCTAGAAGAGGGAAACAAGGTAGAGATGTGTGTAGTGGAGAGACTAGACTAGATCCTTGGCCATGCTTCCAAATCCCTTGCACTCTGTTCCATCCAAGACCACGCCACTTCAGTCTCATCCTTTCTCCCATTTTAGTTGTGGCACAGTGGCTCTACCTAAGAACTGACTCCACCCTCCTGGCCACGCAGCTTACTAACCCTAGTCCTTGTATTATTCCACTCTAGGATAAGTGCTTCCATCTGTTGGCAGCTCTAGGGTTGTTTCTCTGGCTACACCTCTCCACTTTTTCTTTCTTTCTCTTTTGAGGGACTCACTCTAGCTCAGGCTGGCTCGAATTCACAGGGATCTTCCTACCTGAGCCTCCAGAGTGCTGGGACTCTAGGCATGAAGGTTTAGTTTCTTTGGTCATTTCTCTAAGGTCCTGCCCTCCATTTATCTTTGGACCCTGCTCCTGCATAGCCCTGTTCACTTTTGACCAACTTCACTGGCTCAGTCCCCTGTAGCTTTAACTGGTTCTCATTAGCTCCGCCCACTACAGGACACGCTCCATCCATGTATACTCACTAGAGCTCTTGGGCAGCCCATCCCCCACGCTGACCGTGAGCACCCGGCCACCAGCCTTGAGCACAGCCACATCTCTGGAGCCACGGGTGAAGGTGACACTACGTGTGCTGCCTCCACCCCAGCCTTCCTTCTTCACCCTGAACTGTAGTCTGGGGGCGAGAGGAAGGAGCTTGTGGGTGCCTGCTGTGATCCCTCTTCCCCTACCTTACCCTTAAAGTCTCTGGGGTCCCTGGGATGGAAGGTGGGGCATTGTGCCTAGGCCAGGCTGGGGATGGTGCATACGCATCGCTGAAGGTGAGGGGTAGGGGCCTCCCGGTTGCCTCCTCAAAGCGCTTGCATAAGAGGCTGATGAGTTCAGTCTTAAAGACGCTCTCCAGGAAGCTGTCTGTGGTGTCTTCTTGGAGGATAAAGAAGTCATCCTGTCGTGTGCTGGGGAGACAGGAGGGTGACAGGTGATGGTGGAGAAAGAGCTGACTTGTGGGGTTTCAACAGATAAGGACTCAGGTTTATGTGGGAGGAGAAGACAGGGTAGGTGGTAATTGGAATGGGCAAAATAACATACAGCAAGGGGGACAGAACCTTTTTAATTTTATTTAACATGTACTTATTTTATTTTACTTTTTTTGTTGTATTTTTTTTCCAGGTAGGGTCTCACTTACTCTGTAGTTCCAGGCTGGCCTCAAACTCACATCGTTATCTGCCTGCCTCTGCCTCCCCTGTGCTGGACTAAAGACATGTGTGACCACACACAGCCATTTTTTTAAACATTTTTACTGGCAAAGTTTAGAGGCCCTGGGGATTGAACTTTAGCACATGCTAGGCAAGCACTCTATCACTAAGCTATATTTCACTAGCCCTTTATTGACAATTTTCATATATATGAAAATGTATTTTGTATATAAAATGTATATAAAATATATTTTGGCCATAATCTTCCATTACCTTCTCTTGACCTACTCCCCATCCCTCTTTCACTGAACCTCTTTTTCGTTCCAACTAGACCCTCTTTTACTTTGATGTCTTTTTTTCCCCTTGTAGATGTGTTGTGTGACTCACTGAAGTATTAACCAGAGCATGTGTAATTTACCAGTGGCTTTACCACTAAAGAAAATGTCTAGGAGGTGGGCATGGTGGCCACCCTGAGACTACATGGTGAATTCCAGGTCAGCCTGAGCTAGAGTGAGACCCTGCAGAAAGAAAACAAGAAATAAAATAAAAGAAAGAAGGAAGGAAGGGAGGGAGGGAAGAAAGGCACAAAGGAAGGGAATAGAGCTGGGTATGAAAGCCAGCCACTGTGGTGCATACTTGTAATTCCAGCAGCACTGGGGAGGTGGAAATAAGAGAATTCCTGGGGTTCCCTGACCAGGTAGTCTAGCTGAATTAGGGAGCTCTAGATTCAGAACTAGAATTGAAATCATACCTCAAAAAAGAGCCAGGCGTGGTAGCACACACCTTTAATCCCAGCACTCGGGAGGCAGAGGTAGGAGGATCACCATGAGTTCAAGGCCACCCTGAGACTACATAGTAAATTCCAGGTCAGCCTGAGTTAGAGTGAAACCCTACCTCAAAAAAAGAAAAAAAAAAAAAAAAGGATGGACATGATACAAAATAACACAACAGAAAATGAAAATCAAATACAAATTATAAAAACCTCTCTAGAACCCCTCACCAAGAGAGTTACTCTTGTGGAAGATAGCACCTCTGACCTAGAAGATAAGACAGAAGAAATTTATTGGGAGGCCAAAAACCTTGCTAAATTAAAAAAAAAAAATCAAGTGAACAGAATACAAGGGAACTGTGGGACACTCTAAAATGACCAAATATCTGGATCATGGGTATACCAGAATGAGACGAAACCCAGGACAGAGGCATAGAGATCATATTCAACAAAAGTATTGAAGAGAAATTTCCAAATCTCTCAGAGAGGCCCATCCAGATACACAGAGCACCAAACAGACAGGACTAAAGAAGATACTCTCCAAGACACATCATAGCTAAAACTCTTAACAACAAAAACAAAGACAGAGTGTTAAAATGAGCAAGAGAGAAACAATTCACAACATATAAAGGCAATCCCATCAGAATTACATCAGATTTCTCAATGGAAACCCTGAAAGCCAGAAGGGCCTAGAATGGAACATTTCAAAGTCTGAAAAACTATGGCTTCCAACCCAAGCTAGTTTGCCCAGCAAAAATATCCCTCATAATAGATGATGAAAGAAAAACTTTTCATGAAAGAGTCAATTCTATGATTATGTGAACACAATGCCAAATGTTCAGAAAATACTTGAGGGTATACTCCACATAGAAGAGTCAACAACAAATCTCAAGAGCTAACAAGAAGATCACACTAACCAAAATAGACCAGGCTCAAAATAGTACAACACACAAGAAAGTGCCAAACCCCATAAAATACCTCATCATGGCAGGAATTAATTCAAACCTCATAGTAAATAACCTTAAATATTAATGGACTTCACTCACCCATCAAAAGACACAGGTTATCAGGATGGATAATAAAACTGAGCCCTTCTATCTGCTGTCTTCAAGAAACCCACCTCACCACTAAAGATAGACACCGCCTCAGGGTGAAAGGTGGGAAATAATATTCCAAGCAAATGGAAATAAAAAACAAGTTGATATTTCCATATTAATACCTGATAAAATAGACTTCAGACCAAAAGTAATCAAAAAAGACAAAGAAGGTCACTTCTTACTCATCTGGGGAATGATCCAACATGAGTACATCACAATCATAAATATATATGTGCCACACATAGGGGCACTATAGTTTATAAAACAAAATCTACTCAACAATAAAACAGAAATAAACACCAATGCCATCATAGTTGGAAACTACAATGCTCCACTATCATCAATAGACAGATCATCCAAGCAGAAAATCAACAGAGAAATAATAGAGCTCAACAACATCATAGATCAACTAGACCTAACAGATATCTATAGAATTTTCCACCCCAGCTCTACAGAATACACATTCTTCTCAGCAGCCCATAGAACCTTCTCCAAAATGGATTATATATTATGCAATAATGCTTTGATAAAGTCAGGAGAATTGAAGTAACTTCCAGCAACATGTCAGATCACAATGCTTTAAAGCTAGAAATTAACCAGAGACACATTAATAACTCCACCTGCTCCTGGTGATTAAGTAACATACTTTTAAACAATGAATGGGTCATGAAAGAAATTTAAAAAAGAAATTGTGAAATTCCTAGAGTTGAATGATAATGAAAACACAACCTACCCAAATTTATGGGACACAACAAAAGTACTCTTAAGGGGAAAATTCATAGCCTTAAATGCCTTCATTACAAAGTCAGAGAGATCCCAAATCAATAACTTGACTGTCCACCTAAAGGTGCTGGAAAAACAAGAAGAATCCAACCCAAAGAGCTCCAGATGGAAAGAAATAACCAAGATTAGAGCATAAATTAATGAACTGAAAACTAAGAAAACAATTTAAAAATTTGATAAAAGGAAGAGCTGGTTCTTTGAAAAAAATAAACAAAATTGATAAACCCCTGGCCAAATTGATCAAGCAAAAAAAAAAAAAAATAGAAGCTCAAATTAACAAAATTAGAAGTGAAAAAGGAGATCACAACAGACATCAATGAAATTGGAAGAATCATCCGGGCACACTTCCAAAACCTCTACTCCACAAAATTAAATAATCTGACAGACATGGATGAATTCCTAAACACATACCACCTACAAAAATGACACTCACTCAGAGCAGACTAATCTCCTAAAAAAAAACTATCACATCCATGGAGATTGAAAAGGAAATCAAAAACCTCCCCCAAAAGAAAAGTCCAGGACCAGATGGATTCTCAGTTGAATTCTATCAAACCTTCATTGAAGAACTAAAACCAATTTTTCTCAAACTGTTCTGTATAATGAGAGACCAGGGAATCCTCCCCTACTCCTTTTATGAAGCCAGCACCACCCTAATACCAAAACCAGACAGAGATGCACAAGGAAAGAAAACTATAGGCCTATATTCCTAATGAACTTAGATACAAAGATCCAACAAAATCCTTGCAAACTGAATTCAACAACACATCAAAAGCATTATCCATTTTGATCAAGTAGGCTTCATCCCAGGGATGCAGGGATGGTTTAACACACAGAAATCGGTCAACATACTACACCACATAAATAACCTGAGCCACAAGAACCACATGATCATCTCCATTGATGCAGAGAAGGCCTTTGACAAAATACAACACCACTTCATGATCAAAACACTGGAGAGACTAGGCATGGAGGGTTTATATCTTAACACAATAAAGGCTATATATAAAGCTCCTAAAGCCCAAATAATACTTAATGGGGAAAAACTCAAGGAGTTCCCACTGAGATCAGGAACAAGACAGGGGTGCCCACTCTCACCACTGCTCTTCAACATAGTACTAGAAATACTAGCCCAAGCAATAATATAGGAGAAAGAAATAAAAGGGATTCAAATTGGAAAGGAAGAAGTCAAGTTATCCCTGTTTGCAGATGATGTGATCCTATATATAACTGACCCGAAAGTCTCCATCTCAAAACTTCTAAAGGTGATAAATTCCTTCAGCACGTGGCAGGATACAAAAATCAATGCACAGGGCTGGAGAGATGGCTTAGCGGTTAAGCGCTTGCCTGTGAAGCCTAAGGACCCCGGTTCGAGGCTCGGTTCCCCAGGACCCACGTTAGCCAGATGCACAAGGGGGCGCACGCGTCTGGAGTTCGTTTGCAGTGGCTGGAAGCCCTGGCGTGCCCATTCTCTCTCTCTCCCTCTATCTGTCTTTCTCTCTATGTCTGCCGCTCTCAAATAAATAAATAAAAAATGAAAAAAAATTAAAAAAAACTGATTTCTTTTAAAAAAAAATCAATGCACAAAAATAAGTAGCTTTTTTATATGCAAGGGACAAATACACAGAGAAAGAGATCAGTGAGGCTGTCCCATTTTCTATAGCAACAAAAAAATTAAATACCTTGGAATAATACTAACCAAGGATGTGAAAAGGCTTATATAATGAAAACATAAAAGTACTCAAGAAAGAAATCAAGGAGGACTTGAGAAGATGGAAAGACCTCTCATACTCCTGGATAGGTAGAATTAATATTGTGAAAATGGCAATTCTACCAAAAGCAATATACAGATTTTACACAATACCAATAAAAATACCAGTATCATTCTTCACAGAGATTGAAAAAATGATTTCAAAATTCATATGGAATGGCAGAATGCCATGGATATCCAAACATATTCTCAGGATTAAAAAAAAAACAAAACAAAAAACACCTCTGGTGACATACCAGATCTAAAGCTATATGACAAAGCCATAGTGACAAAAATAGCATGGTACCAGAATAAAAACAGACATATAGACCAATGGAACAGAATTGAAGACCCAGACCTTAGGTCAAGTAACTATAGCTACTTGATTTTTGACAAAGATATCAATAATGTAGACTGGAGAAAAGACAGCATCTTCAACAAATGATGTTGGACAAATTGGATGACCATATGTAGAAAAATGAAATTAGACTCACTAATTTCACCATACACAAAAATCAAGTCCAAATGGATTAAAGACCTCAATATAAGACCTAACACTCTTCAACTAATGGAAGAAAAAATATGAGGAGAAACTCTCCATGATATAGGACTGCTAACAAAACCCCAGTAGTCCAAGAAATAAAACAAGCACTCAGCAGATGGGATCTCATGAAGCTAAAATGCTTTTGCACAAACATACCATAAGCAAAGCCAATATATTGCCCACTGAATGTGAGAAAATCTTTGCTAGCTATATCTATACCACTGACAGAAGCCTAATATTTAGCATATACAGATAGCTAAAAAAAAAACAAACAATAAAAAAAAATCAAACAACCCACTCCAAAAGTGGGGCAGAGAACTAAATAGGGAGTTCTCAGAGGAAGAATTACAAATGGCTACCACACACTTAAGAAAATGTTCAACATTTCTAACCATTAGGGAAATGCAAATGGTAAGCGAGATTCCACCTTACACCAGTAAGGATTGCAAACATTAACAAATCAAATGAGGGCTGGAGGGATTACTTAGTGATTAAGGCATTTGCCTGCAAAACCAAAGGACTCTGGTTCAATTCCCCAGGACCCATGTTAGTCACATGCACAAGGGGCTATGTACATCTGGAGTTTGTTTGCAATGGCTGGAGGCCCTGGCACACCCACTTTTTTTTCTCTCTCTCTCTCCCTCTTTCAAATAAGGAAATAAAATTAAAATATTTTAAAAAATCATATGAAAACAAATGTTGGTGAGGATGTGGGGAAATAGGAACACTCATTCACTGTTGGTGGGAATGTAAGCTGGTACAACCACTATGGAAACCAATATGGAGACTCCTTAAAATGATGAAAATAGAGTTACCAACAGACCCTGTTATTCCCTTACTGGGCATTTAGCCTAAAAGCTCTGCATCTCAGTTCAGAGATATTTGCACAATCATGTTTATATCTGCTCAATTCATAATTGCTAAGAACTGGAATCAACCCAGGTGCCCATCATTGGATGAATGGATAACCAAAATGTGGTATATCTACACAATGGAATTCTACTCAGCAGTGAGAAAAAAATGACACATTGAAATTTGTAGATAAACGGTCGAACTTGGAACAGATCATTCTAAGTGAACTCACACAATCACAAAAAGACAGCCATAGCATGGTCTTACTCATCTGCAGTTGCTAACCTGGATCAGCCTAAGTTGCTGACATACCTGAATAGCATCTTGAGGCTTGGGCAATAGGGAAGGTAGGGCTTGGGGGAAGGGAAAAAGTGGAGGGACACAAAACTGAACCCAAATTGAACTGGTACCATGGAATCCTATATCCTGGAAGTCAGACTAAAAGGTGGAACCCTCAAGAGAACCTTAGGGGGAGCACCTGAATCAAAGGACCCTGGAGATGGTGAGACAAAACCTAACCTCAAATTTCTCCTGTTTCTCTTTCTTCTCTTTATTTTTTCTTTTCCCTTGGTGCCAACCTATGATTCCCTGTACCAGGATGTGGTCTACATCCACAATAATCTGTTGATCAGAGAGACCAACTAGATCTCCCAAGACAAACAAGACAGACTTCTGTCAGAGCACTTGATTACCCACCATAGGTTAATGGTAAGACCCTACTGCTGAAGATGCCATATGCTTTTGGCACGTTGGAATCCAGAGGAGAGCCAGTCCCCAGACAAGTAGCCCATCAATTACTGGAAGGTGCTACATTAGCTACTGGGGGAAAGTGGCCAACATCTGTCCTAGCAACTCAAAGTCTAAGTAACTCAGAAGCAAACAACCTGATGTGATGTTCACACAAGTGCAATAGTGGCACACAGCCATGGTGGGTAACCACCTGCTCTTGGATTGGCTAATAGATCTTCTCAGTGGGAAGGAACCCATATGTGGAACTAGGAAACAAGTCAGAATCATATTCAGATAATGATTCTGCTTTCCAATGTCAAGTTCCCATTAACCTTAGGCTATAAGAGGGTGTACACCCTTTAAATTAATAATGGTTATCCCATTTAACCAGTGCTGACTTCACTCTCTGTTGGGGAATCTGCTTCTTTTTTCAGATGGGAGCTGGACCTGAGGAGATAAATGACCCAGTGCACTCCAAATGAGCAAGAGTGCTGCTTTCTTAGTGAATATGATATCAGCATGAGGGTGATGCAGATAGACAATTTGGACACTCAACACCTACCAAACCAGAGATCCAGAGGCTCCTAAGTGTCCATTATGAAGTAGACTTAAAATGCTCCCAACATGGCTCAGGGAATTTTGCAGAAGGTGTGGTGGAAAGACTGTTAAAGCCTCAAGTTGGGACATTTTGCACAGAGACAATACCACTCTCACCCTCATATGCATGACCCACAATCCCCATGGGTTGACCTGCATCCCTAACAAGGAAAGCCTATTCAGAAAAGGGGAAGGGAGGAGGGAAAATGTGGTACCAACATGTGATGTTTACATAATAAATATGCCCATATCTAATAAAAATATTTTTAAAAGGTTAAGGAGGGCTGGAGAGATGGCTTAGCAGTTAAGCACTTGTGAAGCCTAAGGACCCTGGTTTGAGGCTCGATTCCCCAGGACCCACATTAGCCAGATGCACAAGGGGACACACATGTCTGGAGTTCGTTTGCAGTGACTGGAGGCCTTGGTGTGCCCATTCTCTCTCTCTCTCTGCCACTTTCAAATAAATAAAAAAATAAACAAAATATTGAAAAAAAAGTTAAGGAGAAGGGACTAGAGAGGTGTTTGCTTGCAAGGCCTGATGGCCCAGGTTCAATTCCCAGCCACCCACATAAAGCTAGTCTGGTATTTGCATGCAGTGGTAAAAGAATATTGTGGTGGTATTTATGCGCACATGCATACACAGATGCATCTAATTTTTTGTTTATTGGCTTGAGAGAGAGAGGGAGAGAGAGAAAGAGAGAGAGAGAGAGAGAAAATGGGTGCACCAGGCCTCTAGCCACTGCAAATTCCAGATGCAGTGGCACTTTGTGCATCTGGCTTACGTGGGTCCTGGGGAATCAAACTTGGTTCCTTTGGCTTTGCAGGCAAGCACCTTGACCACTAATCCATCTCACCAGCCCACAAATACTTTTATTTTATTTATTTATTTTGGTTTGTCGAGGTAAAAATACACAAATACATTTTTATGTAAAAAATAAAAATAAGATGAACCTGGCACGGTGGCACATGCCTTTAATCCCAGCACTAAAAGGAGGCAGAGGTAGAAGGATCACCAGAAGTTTGAGGCCACCCTGAGACTATATAGTGAATTCTAGTCAGCCTGGGTTAGAGTGAGACCCTACCATGAAAAAAAAAAGGAAAGGAAGGAAGGGGGACAGACAGAACTTTATGTTAGAAACACATAAAGATCATGTTGGTGCTGGGGAGATAGCTCAGTGGGTAAAGTACTTGCATTGCAACCATTAGGACCTGAATTTGATTCCTAACACACATATAAAAATGCCAGGCACAGCAGCACAGGCCTGTAATCACAGAAATGTGGAGGTGGAAACAGGAGGATTTCTGGAGCTTACTGACCAGCCAATGTAGCCTATTTGTTAAGACCCAGGCCAATGAGAGACCCTGTCTCAAAAAAACAGATGAAGGTAAACACATGAGATTGCCTTCTGGCCTCCACATGCACATGTGCATCTACACACATATACACCTGTACATGTATGAACACACATCCACAGATGCACACACTGCAAACTAACTAAACAGGTAAATGAACAAAGATCATGAGGCTACAGGTATATCAGCTGGTAAGACTATTCAGGCTAATGTGGTGCAACAACTACTAGCACAGCTCAGGATCACAAGGGACAGGTGAGGGTGACTTGGGAGAGATAGGGGCCTGGCCTCACCTGAGAGACACCCCTCGCAGGGCCTGGATCTCCAGCTTCTTCTTCAAGACTTCACAAACCTGGCCCTTCTCAGGTCCCTTCTTCACTTTCTCTCGCCCAATCACATACACACACTTGGGGGTCAGGATCAAGTCCCGTTTGATAGGCTGTGGGGATGGCAGGGCCAGAGTCTATGACTGGAGTTCAGGACATGGACAGCCTTAGCCCATGAAGATCAACCTAGGTACCAGGATTGGGTCAGGTGACTTGAGCAGGTCAGGTGACTTGGAGGTCCCTCCAGGGTAAGGTATGTGAATTATTAAGTTATACATGAGAAACAGAAGGAATAAAAGAAAGGGCCTGCCTGATGGAAGGGTGTTGTCTGGGTCCAGTGGTGACAGCACCTTTGGTGATGGTGTATGGATCACCTGGCCACATATACTTGTCCTAAGCACATGAATGTGATGTATGGTCAGGTGGAGATACTTGAGCCTGGTAAAGATGTCTGGGTGATTATAAAGATGAGATCTAAGACTGGTGGGATATATAGGCAATGTGAGAATGTCCACTCAGGTAAATATAAACAGGGGCTTCTGAAGTGGAGGCAGGGCAAGTTTCTGGGCTTGGTGACAATGTTGGGGACCTGTGTGGTATGGTATGAGTCAAGTAAGTTGGATCTGGTGTGCCTTTGGTAAGAGATGTATGGAGGTCATACATATACCTGTAAATAAGGGTGTATGGGCTATGAGGGTGTGATGATGGACATGTGTATCTACTATTATAGAGTGTATACCAGTGGACTGACCTGTCTGGGCCCATTGAAGGTATGCCTGAGATGAGAGATGTATAGAGTCTAGGTATATTTACCTGTGGACAGATGTGTCTGGACCCCATTGGCATGTTTCAGCTAGGGAGACAATCTCAGCTGGGAACACCTGTCCCTGCCTTACCTTGAAGCGGCGGTCATACTTGGTAACTGAGTCTGCAAAGTCCACACGCTCCCTCTTGGCCAGGAACTGCCTCAGCTCAGGCCGCTCCTCCAGCCCCAGGTAATCCCCGACAAAGTTCCGATTGATGCTATTCCGCCTGCGTTCCTTCTTGTTCAGTAGGATGTTGGAAGCTGTAAAGACGTGTATGTGTGGGGGTGGTAGTGGTGAGGGTCATGGCCTCTCTCCTTCATCCCCCAGTCCTCAGGCACAGCCTCCTATCTGAGGCGCCTCACCTTCTTCTCGCATCTCCTCGTACTTCCGGACTGCTATATGCCGCCGCCAGGCTTTTTGTATGGTTCGGGCAAAGCCATCGAACTTACGCTCTCGCATCTCTTCCAGGAGGAAAAGCTGGGCAGGAGGGAGGGTTGGTGGGTCCTAGCATCTCCCCAGGAGTTGGGGTCTGAGATCTTTGGATGCACCTCACCACATATTTCTGCTCATCCCCCCCTCCCTCATATACTTAAAACATTGTGGTCAAAAACATTTTTTCCCCCAAGGCAGGGTCTCACTCTAACCCAAGCTGGCTTTGAACTCATTGTATAGTTCCAGGCTGGTCTTGAACTCATGGTGACCCTCCTACCTCTGCCTCCCTAGTGCTGGGATTAAAGGCATACTCCAGTATGCCTGACTCAAAATGTTTTGTTTGTTTGTTTGTTTTTTGAGGTAGGGTCTCACTCTAGCTCAGGCTGACCTGGAATTCACTATGCAGTCTCAGGCTAGCCTTGAACTCATGGAGATCCTCCTACCTCTGCCTCCCTACTGCTAGGATTAAAGGCATGCCCCACCACGTGCAGCTAAAATGTGTGTGTATGTGTGTGTGTGTGTTTAATTGCTACAGCTAGAAGCCCCTTAATGTAAGTAACACTGTGTGCTCAGTTGTAAACAGGGACATCCAAACTATCCCCTGTAAAGCTCAGAGAACATCATGAAAGAGGGTGAGGAAAGGATGTAAGAGCTGGAGGATGGGGAGGAATACATGGCCATTACACTTATGAACTCACAAGAACTGTAGTTACCTGCACAAGATCTGAGCCCGTCAATGTTTTATGATGGAGGTATGGTAATGGGGAGTTATTTAGAGTTAATGGTTACTGGGGGAGAGGTAGCCATGTTCTTCAGTGGTGTAGCCAGTGGTAAATCGCCCACAATCCAGTAAATAAACCCATTCATGTGCATATAAGTAATTCCAATTTATCTCAGTGGGTCACAAAAAAAGACATGAAAGTAGAAAGAGGCTGAGTTGCAAATGAGTAGGTGTTTAGTGGAAGTGTGAGGAGGACAAGAGGGTAATGGGGATGATCAAAACACATTATATACTTGTATGAAATTGTCAAATATAAAAGGGGGAAAAAAAACAGGTGTGGCAGCACACGCCTTTAATCCCAGCACTCGGGAGGCTGAGGTAGAAGGATCGCAATGAATCTGAGGCCAGCCTGAGACTACCTAGTGAATTCCAGGTCAGCTTGGGCCAGCGGGAGACCCTACCTTGAAAAACAAACAACAAACAAACAAACAAACAACAACAACAAAAAACAGGAAAAAAAGAAGTACCTCCACAATTGAGGCTTGTACCCCTGTGCATTAAATGGTAACTGGGGTTTGTTTTGCTAGCTTCAAATATCAGTTCTGCCATATACTTGCTACCTTTTGATAGCAATGGCATGCTATCACGGTTGCTCACACTGTGAAGGAAGCCACTGTACATCAAGTATATCTCAGTTTCAGAGATGGTAGGAATGGAGCCATTGTGCATCTTAGAAAGCTAATAAAATAAATCTAAAATCTACTGTGCAGGACTGTGATGTAAATGTGTGGATGTGCAGTGTACAATCTAAATAGCTACCATGCAGGGAACTCCTGAAAGGAAATTTTTGCAAAAAGCACAGTGGCACATACCTATCATCTTAGCTCTTCAGGAGTCTGGGGCAGGAGTATTTCAAGTTTGAGGTTAGCTTGGACAAGTTAATATAACCTCACTTAATAAGTAATGAGAAGGGCTGAAGATGTGGCTTAGTAGTTAAAGCACTTGCCTGCAAAGCCAAAGGATCCAGATTCAATTTCCCAGGACCCACATAAGCCAGATGCACAAGGTGGCACATGGGTCTGAAGTTTGTTTGCATCTGTTGTAGGTCCTGGCATGCCCATTTTTTCTCTCTCGGTCTTGTTCTCTTTCTCTCAAATAAACAAATATAAATCAATAAAAAAAAAAAAAAAGAAGTAATGAGGTTGGGAACCTTGGGAAAGTACATGCAGGCATGAGAACTCGAGCTTGAGTCCCAGAACTCACAAGAAAACCCAAGCATGGTGGTACCTGTCTGCATTCTCAGTGCTGGAAGACAGAGACAGGCAGATTGCTGGGGTTTGTTGGCTAGCCAGTCTAGCCTACTTAAACTTCAAGCCCATGAGAGATCCCACTTAAAAGAAAAATAAAGGGAGAGGGGGCGACTTCCATGTAAGATGGGGGCCTGTAGTCACACTAAAGCAGCCTGGGCGGGGGGCAATAAATAGATAAGTAGTAAAACAGCAAAATACACCCTTTCTACTGAAAAGTGGGGGTGTAAAAGGAATTATCAATCTCAGCAGAGAAGAGGAAGGGCCCAGAGTTTCTAGCAAGCAAGAAACCAGCCAGAATTGGCTTCTGCTGTAGTGCTAGTCTGCTTGGCTCTATAGGAGCCACAGGAGAAGCCAGATGAAGGGATTTCCCACTCACACCAGCCTCCTGGGAAAGCCAATAAACCTGAAGAGGAATGTAGCAAAGACCAGCTGAGCAGGTCATGAGGAAGAAGATCACAGGGACCAGCTACACAGCTCCAGTACAACTTCAGGCACCCTTTACAGCCTCCCCTCCCCCAACTGCCAGCACCACTGGAGACCTGGGAAGGGAACTCAGCTACACAGCACCCAGCACAGGCAATCAGAACAGTGAACCTAGCTAGCCCAGACAAGCCCATAGTGCAGTAAGACGGATCCAAGAGGACACACAGCATAGGTGAGACTGAAGCCATCCCAAAAGGTAATAGGACCTACTTGCACCAGTTCACTACCTGCCCCAAAGCTTGATATATAGGCCTGCATTGAAAGTGCTAATCACACTTTCCTTGTCAGGGCAGGTTGTATGTTAGATTTGATTGATGATTGGCTTTGCCATTCTTAAATAAGTTGTATTTTGGGGTTGTCCTTTGTTGCTTCCTGATTTATAGTGCCTTTGCCTTCTTATTCATCTTTCCTTCTTGGCAGCAGAGTCTTAGTCAGCTCCAGGCTGACCTGGAACCATTAATAGACCAGAAATCTCAGCCTCCCAGTTGACAGGATTAAGGGCATGGGGCAACACACACTCTTAGGGACTTTTTTGTTAGATTATCTGTTGCTTTAATATACACTCTTACATAAATACTCCTTGCTGGTTTTGATTGAATGTGTATATTGTCAGTTGAATTTTATAATTTGCCTGTATCTTGCTCCACCCAGCCTACTAGAATACTTTCATAGCAGACAAACCCAACACTTAGGGTCACTTCTGGTGGTACTCTGGGAGTACATATAAGAGCCACACATAGCACTTTAAGCTTGTACCCTGAAGACATATAACATTAGATTTATACATCTAAGAAAACAGTGAATAATTAGAAAACCCAAGCATCAAATTAACCCAAAATGCAAAAATCTCTTCATTTTAATATGAGAAACACAAAATGTCAGATAATATAATTCCACCAAAAATTATAAATCCATAAAAAATGACCTCCAGTGAGACTGATTTAGATGAAATGCCTGACAAAGATTTCAAAAGAATGATTTTACCTATATCCAAAGAAACCAAAGGAATCAAAGAAGAAGAAAAAAGAATTCCTGAAGAGATGCCAAGAAAACACAGGAAACCAATTTAATGAAATAAGGAGGTGAGGAGCTGATGGTTTAGTGGTTAAGTGGTTAAGGCATTTGCCTGCAAAGCCAAAGGATTCCAGTTTGATTCTCCAGGACCCATGTAAGCCAGATGCATCTGGAGTTTGTTTGCAGTGGCTGGAGGCCCTGGCATGTTCTCTCTCTCTCAAATAAATAAAATATTTTTTAAAAAAAGAAATTAGGAGGTCAATACAGGACATGAGTAAGAAATAGAAATAATGAAGAAAAACCAATCAAAAATACTAGAAATGGAAAACTCTATAGAAAGTCTCACCAATAGAATGGATGAAGGAGAGAACAGAATATCTAAACTAGAAGAACAGATGGCAGATCTAATACAGTCCAACAAAGAGAAAGATGAACTAATAGGAAAGTATGAATGGGAATTTCAAGAAATTCAGGGCAGGGCTGGAGAGATGGTTTAGAGGTGAAGGCGCTTGCCTGCAAGGCCAAAGGACCCAGGTTTGACACTCCAGGACCCACATAAACCAGATGCACAAGGTAGCACATGCATCTGGAGTTTGTTTGCAGCAGCTGGAGGCCCTGGCATGCCCATTCATTCTCTCTCTCTCTCTCTCTCTCTCTCTCTCTCTTTCTCTCTTTCTTGCTTGCTTGCTCAAATAAATAAATTAAAATAAAACATTTCTTAAAAAAGAAATTCAGGACACTATGAAGAGATCAAACATAAGAATTTAGAGTATAGTAGAAGAAGAATTTCACTCCAAAGGCATAGCAGGTATTTTGAACAAAATCATAAAGAAACTCTCCCCCAAATAGGGAAAGAGATGCCTATACAAATATAGGAAGCTGTTAGAACACCAACCAGACAAAACCAGGAAAGAACCTCTCCTTGCTATATTATAATTAAACTACTAAAAAACAAACCAAAGAAAATATACTGAAAGCATTAGACAGAAACTTCAAGTCACAAATAAAGCCAAGCCCATCAGGATCACAGCAGATTACTCAATACAAACTTTAAAAGCCAGAAGAGCTTGAAATGATATATTCCAAGTTCTGAAAGATAACAACTGTCAACCAAGATTACTTTATCCAATAAAGCTATCCATCAAAATTGATGGAGAAATAAGGCCATTTCACAACAAAAACAGGCTAAAGTATGACCACTAAGCCAGCTCAACAGAAAATACATGAAGGAATCCTTCACACTGAAGAGAAAGAAAAGCACACACATGGGAAAACAAGGAAAAATAAACCATATTCAAATAATAGTTAACACAAGAGAGTAAAGAAAAAGCAGGAAACACTACAAAATAAGAGGAATGTCAAGAATAAGTACACACCTTTCAATAATAACTGTTAATATCAATGGCTTCAATGCCCCAACCAGAAAATACAGGCTTACGGAGTGGATTAACATGCAGGATCCTCCAGTTTGTTGCCTCCAAGAAACTCACCTCTCCATAAAAAAACAGACAATATCTTAGGGTGAAATGATGGAAAATGGTATTTCAAGCAAACGGGCATAGAAAAAACAAGCATGTGTTGCTATACTAATATCTGACAGGATAGACTTCCACCCAACATTAGTTAGGGAAGATAGAGAAGGTCACTTTATATTGATTGAAGGAACAATTCAGCAAGAAGACATTATAATTCTAAACATATATGCACATAACATGGTTGCTCCCAGTTTCATAAACAAACACCATTAGAATTAATGTCACAGATAACACCAAACATAATTGTAGTTGGTTACTCCATTATCACACTTGCATTAATTGACAGATCATCTTGGCAAAAAATAAACAGCAAAACATCGGATTAAATGACAGAAAACAAACAGTACTATTACATAGCCACAGAACATTCATTCCAAATGCCGCAGAATACACAGTCTCTTCAGTAGCACGTGGAGCATTCTCTAAAATAGACTGTATATTAGGACACAAACAAATCTTAACAAATACAGGAAAACTGAAATAATTCCTTGTACCTTGTCTGATCACAATGGGATTAAACTACAAATCAATAACAAGAAAAACTATAGAGTATACACAAAACCATGGAAACTAAACAGTACACTACCAAATGATGAATGGGTCATGGAGGAAATAAAAAAGGAAATCAAAACATTCATAGAATCAAATGATAATGATAACACAACATACCCAAATCTCTGGGATACAATGAAGGCAGTCCTAAAGTAGAAATATATTGCTTTAAGTGCCTATATTAAGAAATTAGAATGCTGGAGAGAATATATTGAAAGAAATTAGAATGGCTTAGCGATTAAGGCACTTGCCTGCAAAGCCAAAGTACCCAAGTTCAACTCCCCAAGACCCACATAAGCCAGATGCACCTGGAGTTTGTTTGAAGTGGCTAGAGTCCATGGCACACCCATCCTCTGTGTGTGTGTCTCTTTCTCTTTCTCTTCCTCTTTCTCTTTCAAATAAATAAATAAAAATAACTTACAAAAATAAATTAGAAAGATCACAAGTAATCAACTTAGTGCTTCACCTTAAGGCCTTGGATAAAGAAGAACAAGGCAAACCAAAAATCAGTAGATGGGAAGAAATAAAGATTAGGGCAGGAATTAATGAAACAGAAACAAACAAATAAACAAAAAAAAAATCCAAAGAATCAATGAAACAAAGAGTTGGTTCTTCGCGAGGATAAACAAGATTGACAAACCCTTAGCAAATCTGACCAAAAGGAAGAGAAAAGAGACACAAATTAATAAAATTAGAGACGAAAAAGTGCCATTACAACAGATACCAAATAAATTCAGAAAATCATAAGGACATGCTTTAAGAACATATACTCCACTGAGGTTGAAAATATGAAATAAATGGATGATTTCTTTGATTGTATGACCTACCAAAATTAAATCAAGATGAGATTAACCACTTGAATAGACCTATAGCAAGTATGGAGATGCAAGCAGTTATAAAAAAAATCTCCCAGTCCCACGTAAGCCAGATGCACATGCTGGCACATGTGTCTAGAGTTTGTTTGTAATGGCTAGAGGCCCTGGTGCACCCATTCTCTCTCTTCCCCTCATTCTGTCTCAAATAAATAAATAAATCTTAAAAGAAAATCTCCCAACTAAAAAAAAATCCAGGCCCAGCTAATGAATTTTACCAAACCTTCATGGAAGAACTAGCATCAATGCTTCTCAAACTTTTCTATAAAATAGAAAAGGAAGGAATTCTACTAAACTCCTTCTATGAATCCAGCATCACCCGGATGCTCAAAGTACACAAAGACAGAAAAAAAAAAAAAAAAAAAAAAAGAACATTACAGACCAATCTTCCTCATGGACATAGATGCAAAAATTCTCAACAAAATATTGGCAAACAGAATCCAAGAATATTTCAAAAAAGATCATTTACCCTAACCAAGTAGGTTTATTCCAGAAATGGTCCAGCATATGCCAATTGATAAGTGGAATACATTATAAAAATGGACTGAAGGACAAAAGTCACATGATCATCTCAATAGATGCAGAAAAGGCATTTGGCAAAATCCAGCATCCCTTCATGATAAAAGTACTACAGAAACTGAGAATAGAAGGAACATATCAATATAATAAAAGCTATTTATGACAAACCTACAGCCAACATAATACTAAATGGGGAAAACCTTGAAGTTTTTCTACTAAATTCAGGAACAAGACAAGTGTGTCCACTGTCCCCATTTTTATTTAATATAGTACTGGAAGTCTTAGCTATTGCAATAAGGCAAGAGACACACATGAAAGGGATACAAATTGGAAAGGAAGAGATCAAATTATCATTATTTGCAGATGATATGATTCTATACATAAAGGACCCTAAAGACTCTACCAGCAAACTGTTACAGCTGATAAGCACTTAGCAACATAGCAGGATACAAAATAAACACACAGAAAATCAGTAGTTTTCCTATGTACTAACAACAAATGTACAGAGGATGAAATCAGGTAATCTCTCCCATTCATAATTGCCTCAAAAAAAAAAAAATAAATAAAGTACCTTGGAATAAACTTAACAAAGGAAGTGAAGGATCTCTACAATAAGAACTTCAAAACACTCAAGCAAGAAATAGAGGAAAACACTAGGAAATGGAAAGACATCCCATGTTCTTGGATTGGAAGAATCAATATGGTGAAAATGGCAATCTTACCAAAAGCAATCTACACATTTAATGCAATCCCCATTAAAATTCCAATGGTATTCTTCACAGAAAAAAAAAAATCCTAAAATTGGAGCAAAAAAACCTCGAATAGCCAAATGATTTGAGCAACAAAAATAAGGCTGGTGGTACCACCATACCGGATTTTAAGATATAATACAAAGCCATAGTAACAAAAACAGCATAGTATTGGCACAAAGACAGACATGTATATCAATGGAACAGAATAGAGGACCCAGATGTTAATCCAGGCAGCTACAGCCAGCTGATTTTTTGACAAAAATGCCAAAAATATTCATTGGAGAAAAGACAGCCTCTTCAACAAGTGGTTCTGGGAAAACTGGATATCTATATGCAGAAAGATGAAAATAGATCCTTGTCTTTCGGCATGCACAAGAATCAAATCCAAGTGGATCAGGGACCTTAATATCAGACCTGAAACTCTGAAATTGCTAGAGGAAAAGGTAGGGGAAACCCTTCAGCATACTGGCATAGGTAATGACTTTCTCAATGCAACCCCAATTGCTCAGAAAATAAAATCATTAACTACTGGGATCTCATGAAATCACAAAGCTTTTGTACGGCAAAGACACTGTGAATAGAGCAAAGAGATGACCTACAGAATGGGAGAAAATCTTTGCCAGTTATACATCTGATAGAGTATTAATATCCAGAATATACAAAGGACTAAAAAACCAGAACAATAAGAAATCAAACAACCCAATCAAAAAATGGGCTATGGAACTAAACAGAGAGTTCTCACTGGAAGAAATACATATGCATATAAACATCTAAAAAAGTGTCCTACATCCTTAGCCATCAGGAAAATGAAAATTAAAACTACCTTGAGATTCCTTCTTTCTCCTGTCACAATGGCTACCATTAAGAAAACAAATGACAATAAAAGTTGGCAAGAATGTGGTAAAAGGAGAACCCTTCTGCATTGTTGATAGGAATGTAGTCTGGTCTAGCCATTGCGGAAATCAGTATGGAGGTTCTTGAAACATCTAATAATAGATTTGCCATATGATCCAGCTATAACACTCCTAGGCATATATATCCTAATGACTCTTCTCACTACCTTAGAAATATTTGCACAACCATGTTTATTGCTGCTCTATTCACAATAGCTGGGAAATGGAAGGAGCCTAGATGTCCCTCAATAGATAAGTGGATAATAAAGATGTGATGCATTTACACAATGGAGTTCTATTCAGCAGTAAAGAAAAATTAAATTATGAAATTTGCAGGGAAATGGATGGATCTGGAAAGGATTATACTAAGTGAAGTAACCCAGGCCCAGAAAGCCAAACATCACAAGTTCTCTGTCATATGTGGATACTAGCTACAAATGTTTAGACTTGTGTGTCAGCTGGAACCAAAAGTTGGTAGCAGAGGCCAGTAAGCTGGAAAAAGGCTATAAGGGAGGGAGGAGAGGGCAGGAATTAAGGGGATGGTATTGTATATATGTAAGTAGAAGAATAGATTTCAGGGGGTGGAATGGCCTAAGTGAGGCCAGGGGAAGAGATTAAAAGCAGGGTGGGGGGAAGATCAATCAAAATTCAAGATATTCTGAATAAGACAAAAAGCCTACTTTTTTGGATAATGGCACATCTAGAAGCCATAAGTTGCTACCAAAAAGTTTTCAGTGCCAGGGATGGGATACTTTCCAGTGAGTTTCTTGGCTAGGGAGGTCTCTGTTTCCTCCAAAACAGTACAGGCTATTGCCAAGGCCTCCCCCCATTTTTTTCCATGAGTAACAGATGATAAGACCCTATTGCTAAAAACTTCATATGCCTGGGCAGCAAGGTCACTGAGAAATCAAGCTGGTGCTGAGCTTAAAACCTTTCTCCCTGTACAAGAGCCAACTGAAAACTGGAAAAAGCTGCACTGCATGGAACCCTATAGGAGGCAGAAGTCATCAGCAGTGAAAACAGTGGACACTGGAAGCTTCAAGTTTGGCTAGATAGGCCAAATGACTGAACGGGTGAAATAGTGGCATGTCTGTTCTGGGGGAAGCCATCTGCTCTCTAATTGGACTGGAGGCCCTCTCTATGGGAGGGAGTACATGCCTGGTACTGAAAACCTAATCAAAAGCCTATAGCAGGGGAGGTCATGAGCTTTATGGTTATAAAGCCTGCTCTTGTCTGGCTAAATGCATATATTTTTCTCACCAAACTGCCCTGAAAGCACTAAACTTAATGTTTATATTCATATATTAATGCTACTCTCACTTTTGGTTAGGGAAGCTTCTCTTTTTCAGATGGCAGTGAGTACTGGGATGACTCAAAAGGTCACATAGAAGAAGTGACAGAGGAGTGTCCAGCACTGAAACATCTCTATCATACCTCCCAAAGCTCAGGATACATTGTGGAAGAGGTTACAGAGAGAATGTAAGAGCCAAAGGAAGGTTACCACTCCTTACAATGCAACTGTCCAGACAGAACTTGGCCTCGATATCCATGACCTCACAGTGCCTAGCAATACTTTCACAAGACCCTCATAATAGGAGAAAAAGAAGATGATATCAAAATGAAAGAGAGACTAATGGAGAGAGGGTGGGGATATGATGGAGAGTAGAGTTGTGAAGGTGAAAGTGGGGGGGGGAGGGAATTATCATGGTTTATTACCTGACACTTAAAGAAGTTGTCAATAGTTGCCGGGCATGGTGGCGCACGCCTTTAATCCCAGCACTCGGGAGGCAGAGGTAGGAGGATCACCATGAGTTCAAGGCCACCCTGAGAACACAGAGTGGATTCCAGGTCAGCCTGGGCTAGAGTGAGACCCTACCTCAAAAAAACCAAAAAAAAAAAAAAAAAAAAGAAGTTGTCAATAAATTTTTTTTAAAAAGGACATAAATTGGAAAAGAAAAGATCATTATCATTATTTGCAGATGATATGATTCTATACACAAAGGACCCTAAAGACTCTACAAACAAACTGTTAGAGCTAATAAACACTTATAGCAATGTAACAGGATACAAAATAAACACACAGAAATCAGTAGCCTTTCTATATGCTAACAACAAACATGCTGAGGATGAAATCAAGGAATCTTTCCCTTTCACAATTATCTCCAAAAAAAATTAATAAAGTACCTTGGAATAAACCTAACCAAGGAAGTGAAAGATCTCTACAATTAAAACCTTAAAAATACTCAAGACGGAATTTGCAGAAGACACTAGGAAATGGAAAGACATCCCATGATCTTGGATTGGAAAAATCAGTATTGTGAAAACGGCAATCTTACCAAAGGCAATCTATACATTGAATGCAATCTCCATCAAAATTCCAATGGCATTCTTCATGGAAATAGGAAAAACAATCCTAAAATTCATTTGGAAGCACAAAATAACTTGAATATCCCAAACAATTTTGAGCAATAAAAATAAAGCTAGTGGTATCACCATACTTGATTTTCAGCTATACTACAGAGCTATAGTAACAAAAATAGCATGGTACCAGCACAAAGACAGACATGTAGATCAACAGAACAGAATGGAGGACTCAGATGTTAATCCAGGCAGGCACAGTCATCTGATTTTTGACAAAAATATTTGAAAAGAAAAGATAGCCTCTTTAACAAATGATGCTGGGAAAATTAAATATCTATATGTAGAAGGATGAAAATAGATCCTTATCTTTCTCCATCCACAAGAATCAAGTCCAAATGGATCAATGACCTTAATATCAGACCTGAAACTCTGAAACTGCTAAAGGAAAAAATAGGGGAAACTCTTTAGCATATTTGCATAGACAATGGCTTTCTAAATACAACCCCAGTTGCTCAGGAAATAAAACCACTAATCCACCACTGGGATCTCTTGAAATTACAAAACTTTTGCCACCTATACTTCTGACAGAAGATTAATATCCAAGGTGTACAGAGAACTCAAAACAATTAACAAATAACAAATAACAAATTAAATAACAAATCAACCCAATTAAAAATGCATTATAGAACTGAATGGAGATTTCTCAAAAGAAGAAATACATATGACATATAAATATCTAAAAAAGTGTTCTACATCCTTAACCATCAGGGAAATGCAAATTAAAACTACTTTGAGATTACATCTCACTCCTGTGATAATGGCTACCATCAAGAAAACAAATGAGGGCTGGTTAAGGGGCTTGCCTGTGAAGCCTAAGACCTAGGCTTAATTTAGCAAAAGCAACATAAGCTAGCTGCACATGATGGCACATGTATCTGGAGTTTGTTTACAGTGGCTAGAGGCCCTGGTTTGCCCATTTTTTTTCTCTCTCTCTCTCTAGTAAAAATAAATTTTTTTTAAAATATTTTTTTGTTCATTTTTATTTATTTATTTATTTGAGAGCAACAGACACAGAGAGAAAGACAGATAGAGGGAGAGAGAATGGGCGCGCCAGGGCTTCCAGCCACTGCAAACAAACTCCAGACGTGTGCGCCCCCTTGTGCATCTGGCTAACGTGGGACCTGGGGAACCGAGCCTCGAACTGGGGTCCTTAGGCTTCACAGGCAGGCGCTTAACCGCTAAGCCATCTCTCCAGCCCTAAAATATTTTTAAAAAGAAAACAAATAAAAGTAAATCCTGGTGAGGATGCAAATAAAGAGGAACCCTTCTGTACTGTTGGTGGGAATGTAAACTGGTATAGCCATTGTGAAAATCAATGTGGAGGTTCCTGAGACAGCTAAAAATAGATTTTCCATGTGACACAGCTTTACCATTCTTAGGCATATATACTAAGGACTAATCTCAGCACCTTAGAGATACTTACTCAGCCATGTTTATTGATAAGAATAGAGATTCACAATAGCTAAGAAATGGAACCAGCCTAGATGTCCATCAACTGATGAGTGGGTAATGAAGAATGTGGTATATTTATAAAATGGTGTTCTATTCAGTGGTAAGTAAAAATGACATTGTGAAAGTTGCAGGGAAATTGATGCCTCTGGAAAGGATTATGCTAAGTGAGGTAACCCAGGCCCAAAAAACCAAATGTCGCACGTTCTCTTTCATATGTGAATCCTAGCTACAAATGTTTAGATTTGTATGTGAGTTGGAGTAAAAATCAGTAGCAGAGGCCAGTAAGCTAGAAAGGGGATATAAGGGAGGGAGGAGGAGGGTAATTAGGGGATGGTACTATATGTAAGTAGATGAACAGATTATTGGGTGTGGAATTACTTAAGTGAGGCCAGAGGAATTGATTGAGTAAAGGAAAGGTGGGAGGAAGGTTAATCAAAATTCAAGATGTTATGAGTAACCTACTTTTTCAGATAATGGCACACTCAGAAGCCATAGATTGTTACTAGAAAAATTTCAGTTCAATAGATGGTATACCTTCCAGGGAGTTGTTGGCCAGGTAGGTTCCTAATGTCCCAAAACATTATGGGTCATTACCGAGGCTCTTGGTTTCCCACCAGAAACAGATGGTAAGACCCTATTCCTGAAGACCCCACATGTGTTGGCTACAAGGTCACTGAGAAATCAAGCTAGAGCTGAACTGAAAACCTCCTCCCTGTGGGCTAGCTGATAGAAAGCTGGAAAAAGCTATGCTGTATGCAGACCTATGGGAGAGAACATGAGAACAATGGATACTGGAAACCTCGAGTTTAGCCAGTCAAGCCAAATGACCAACCAGGTACATAGTGGCATGTCTGTGGGAGAATTCAACCACTTTCTAATTGTACTGGAGACCTGCTCCATGGGAGGGAATAAATGCCTGGTACTGAAAACCTAATCAAAAGCCTATGGCAGAAGTGGTCATGAGTTCTAGGAGTGTAACAGTCATTCTTATCTGGTTAAATGCATATATTATGCTTACCAAACTGCCCTATGAGCACTTTTCTTAATGTTCATATCCATATATTAATGCTACTCTCACTTTTGGTTAGAGAAGCATCTCTTTTCAATGGCAGTGAAAACTGGGATGACCCAAAAGGCAACATAGTGCTGAGAAGAAGTAACAGAAGAGTATTTTGCACTGAAACATCTCTATCATACCTTTCAAGGCACAGGGTCCATTGTGGAATAGGTAGTGGAAAGAATGTCAGAGCCAAAGGGAGGGTAGGACTGCTTACAATACAATCTTCCAAACACAAAATTGCCTGTATATCCATGACCTCATAGTACCTAGCAGTAAACTTCACAAGACCCTCATATTAGGAGGAAAAGATGATGACATCAAAACCAAAGAGAGACTAATAGAGAGAGGAAGGGGATGTGACAGAGTGGAGTTGTGAAGGGAAAGTCAGGGAAGGAAGGCAATTATCATGGCTTTTGTCTATAATTATGGATGCTGTCAATAATTTTTTTTATAGAATAAGGGGGTAACAGCATCTAAGGAACAACACCCAAAGTTGTCCTCTAGCCTCCACATGATGAATACACTCACACAGCACATGTTGAAAAAATATTTTTAAAAAGGAGATATAAGGGCTGAAGAGATGGCTTAGTGGTTAAGGATCTTGCCTGAGAAGCCTAAGGACCCAGGTTTGATTCCCCAGGACTCAGTAAAGGCAGTTACAAAATTTGGCACATATGTCTGGAATTCTTTCTCAGTTGCTTAAGGCCCCGGAATACCCATTCTCTCTCTCTTTCTCATATAAATAAATAAAATATTTTAAAAAGGGATGTAATTTAGTGGCAGAGCATTTTTCTAATATATGCAAGTTCTTGGGTTGAAGAGTCTAGCCCACAGGTGGATTAGAATAAACTGTATTAGGGTAAATCAAGAGGAAAACACTGTTTAAATGCCCATTCACTTGGAAAAAACAAAGGTATACATATCAAGTAGCAGAGTTGGCTGAATATTAAAATATTGTAGCTAGGAAGCTGGCGTGTTAGCACATGCCTATAATCCCAACACTTGGGAGGTTGAGACAGGAGAACTGTAAATTTGAGACTTGGCTACAGAGTGAGTTTCAAGCCAGTAATAAAAAATGATATAGGAGTGGGGAGATGGCTTAGTAGTTAAAAGCACTTGCAGTGCAAGCTTGATGACCAGAATTTGGGTCCCCAGAAACATGCAAAGCCAGACACAATAATGCCTCTGTCTGCCATCCCTGTGTGCCTACAGACAAGATGGGAAGTGGAGTCAGGACAATCCTGGTAGCTTGTGGACCAGCTAGCAACAATCAAGTGAGAGCCTGTTTCAAACAAAGTGGGAGGTGAAGATTGATACTCTGACCTCAGTATATACACCGTGGCACATGCGCACGCACGCACGCACGCACACACTGCAATACTTGCCAAAGAATAGAACAATGGATTGGAATAAGACAGTTGTCTGAGAAACATTCAAATTCAAGTACAAATTTTGATATAAAAGGTAAAGTGCCATTAGTAGTGACAGAAAATATTACTGAAAATGAAACTGAACGTAATCAGCACTTCATCCACAGGGACTTGTCAGATACATATATATTACATGCTAAGAACCCTGCAGACAGGACTTGCTATATAGCTCATGCCATGCTGACCTTGAACTCTCAATCCTCCTGTCTTGGGAAGAATCCTTCCTAGGCTTTCGCTAACTTTTGGTGGTGAAACTTCTTGGCTTAGATCTGTCACTGCAATTTCTGCCTCCATCTGACATGGCCTTCTTCCCCTTAGATCTGTGCATCCAATTTTCCCTCTTAAAGTAGGTATGGTGGCAAATGTCTATAATCCCAGCCTTGGGAGGTAGAGACAAGAATCCAAGGAATTCCTAATCCTGGGGCTCACTTGGATTCTTAGGAATCCAAGGCCAGCTAAGTACCAAGTTCAAAACCAGTTTGGGCTAGTAAAACCCTGTCTCCTGCACTTTTTTGTTACATACATACATACATACATACATACATACATACATACATATATATATATATATATATATATATATATATATATATATATATAAATTTTAATAAATATTAAGGCACTTGTCTACAAAGCCAAGGGACCCAGGTTGGATGACCCACATGAGCCAGATGCATAAGGTGGCACATCCATCTGGAGTTTGTTTGGTACATCTGTTCTCTCTCTCTCCCTAATAAATAAATAAAAATAAAATTAAAAATACTTTAAAAAGTTTAATAGAAAAAACTTAAACAAAACAAAACAAAACCAGGGCTTGAGAAATGGCTTAGCAGTTAGGGTGTCTGCCTGCAAAGCTTAAGGACCTAGGTTTGATTCCCTAGTACTCATGTAAGCCAGAAGCTCAAGGTGGTGCATGTGTCTGGAGTTAATTTGCAGTGGCTGGAGGCCCTGTCAAGCTCATTCTCTCTGTCACTATCTGCTTCTCTCTTTCTCAAATAATAAATACATAAGTAAATAAATACATAAGTAAATAAATACTTTAAAAAGACTTAAAAAACAAACAACCCAAAACAAACAAACCAAAAAGTCACCCCTGCAACAAACTCCAAAACCAAGGGCTGGGGTGATGGCTGTCAGTCAAGTGTTTGCCACACAAGCATGAGGACTTGAATTCACATCTCCAGCACCTGTGTAAAATGCTGGGCATAGTTATATGCACCCATAGTGTCAGTGCTGGAGACAGGAGGATCCTGGGGGCTTGCTGGATAGCTTGTCTGACTAACTCAGTGAGCCCCAGTTTCAGTGACAGATCCTGTCTCAAAAACTAAAGTGGAGAAGAATAAAAGAAGACACCTGTCATTGACTGGCAACCACTTATATGTCCACATGCATACAAACTTGTACACCACACATACACATGCAAAAATATCAATTTAGATGCATCCAAAAATAAATCTATTGTTTGGTAAGAAAGGTTCCAAGTCCATTAAATGAACTTAATTCCTTGATCAACTTTTAAAATTTTTTAAAAAATTTATGTGCAAGCAAAAAGAGAGAGATGGTGGGAGGAAGCTAGATAGAGAGAAAGTGGGTACAACAGGGCCTCTAGCCATTGCAAACAAACTCCAGATGCATGCATCACTTTGTGCATTTGGCTTTACATGGGTACTGGGGTATTGAAGCCAGGTGTCAGGTTTTATAAGCACGCACCTTTAAGTACTAAGCAATCTTCCCCCAACCTTTATCAATGTTTTTTGCTTTGTTTTTTTGAGGTAGGGTCTTACTCTAGATGAGTCTGACCTAGAACTCACTTTGTAGCCCCAGACTGGATTCACACTCATGGAGATCCTACCACCTCAGCCTCCTGAGTACTGGGATTAAATAAAGCACAGCTCCTTGATCAATTTTTGTATAGCATAATTTTTCTACATTTTCCCATTTTTATTTTTGCCCCTTTATCCCACTGTATATATGTGTTTTTCCTTTTACTCTCCCCACTTCCTTATGGGGAAATTGAGACTTGAAGAGTTGAGGAAGCCTGTCAAAGTGCCATGATGTTGCGAAGGACATAAGGTCCTCTCTTTCTCCCTCCTCCTCATACATACTTACTGACTCTGGGTTCTTAACAAAGACCTTAGTGCTCCCCATCTGATACTGGTCCGGCTCCATGTTGACAGCTTGAAGCAGGTGCTGTACACCCTCACGTTCATCTCCATGCCATCGTGGCCATGTCTCAGGGGTCAGAATAGCATATCTGAAGGAAGGAGGCACAAGGGAGCATTTGGATGGCAGGCCATCCTAACAAAAGGATCGGTCAAGGTGGAGGGCTTGGATACCTCACCTCTGCAGGAATTTGGAGAACTGGCGACGGTAGGCAAAGCCTGCTCTGCGCACCCGGATGTTCTCTCTCAGTCCCAGGTATTCCACTTGGTGCTTCACCCTGTGGGGAGGGGCCTAAGTTCCTGAGAGTGGGGCCTGCAATAGGCAGACTAGGGCAGGAAGGGTGGTCCTGGATTTGTGCTGGGCACATTTTATCATCTATCTATCGATCAATCTATCTTCATCATCTATTCTCATCTATCTATCATCTCTAGCTATCTGTCATCTATCTATGTTCTATCTACTTGTCATTTATCTGTCTATCGTCTGTGTATTTAGAGCCAGGGTCTCACTTTGTTAGCTCCCACTGGCCTCAAACTCATGATCCTCCTGCCCCCCTGTGAGCTAAGATTCCAGCTGTGTCCTTTGCACCTAATTTGGGATAGTTCAGAGGGTGAGTTTTGAGGCCTGGGCAGGGGAGCTTAGCCTGGAAATCAAATTTTGGACTGGGACCTGGAAAGAGGCTCTAAGTTCATCCTGGTGCTTGCTCCTGGGATCACTTCTGGAGTTAAGGTATGGGGAACTGGGTGTGTCTGTTAAGTCTCTGTCTTATCCCACAGTCATTTTGGTGCTACTTTTGGAATTGGAGATGTCTTGGTTGGTTCTATTTGCAGTTCTGGAGCCCTGGGAGCTTTAAAAATTATCTTAAGGTCCAGCCTGGGATGGCCCTAAAGTTAAGGCTCAGTCTGTGGATCAAATGGCATAGGTTGGTCCAAGCAGTGGCTGGACCTGGCTGGGGGTGGGGGTGGGGTGGGTGGGATGTCACCTGCTCTCCTCCCAGTCTCGTGGTCTCTTTGTCTCATTGGGCTTGATGCAGCGGATGTAGTGGGGTGTGCACTTCTTTAGTGTAGCCACCAGGTCGTTGGCTTGTTTCTGAGCAGAAGGAAAGGCATGGGTGAGAAGGCCATGTAGATGGCTCTTCTTGGGAAGGAAGGGAAGAAAAGGAAGGAAGGAAAAGAAGGAAAGGATGGAGAGAAGGAAAAGGAAGCCAAATAACTAAGGAGGCTGGCACAGTGTCTTATACCCAGAGCTGGAAGAAGACTCTACAAGCTCTGGGTATAAGAAGCTGGGCCACCGACAGACACAGACAGAAACCTCAGAGATAGGGGAGAGTCAAACACAGGCACAAGGAGAGAAATAGAATCTGGAGACAGGACAGGGTGTAACCCAACCCTTTCCATCTCTAGCTCCCTTTTGCCTGTCCTAGGCCCACCTTGATTTTGGAGCCAGCAGTACTGGGGCGGCCCTTTTTGTCTACATCCAGCTTCTCAGGAAAGAGCATCCGGAGGAAGGCTCTGGGCAGGAGAGAGGAAAGGTTGGGAGTGTACCTGAGACCTGGGTCAACCTTTTCCAGAAGTAGGGCTACCTCAGATCCATGATACAAAATACAGTTCCCTCTGAATGTAGGCAGGAGGGTGTGGCAGCTGAGCTTGAAAGGGTTGATATATGCCCTTTTGGTTCTTCCATTTATCTGTATTTTTTTTTTTTGCATGTATGTGGTGGGAGAAGAGGGTACATATGCCTGTGGCAGTCAGCAGTCAATGTTAGGTATCTTCCTCAATTGCTTACTCGAGTACTGGGAAATCAAGCCTGGGTCCTTAGGCTTCACAAGCTGTGAAATCATCATTCCAACTCCTAAAATTCTTTTTTTTTCCTTGTTTTTTTGAGGTAGGGTCTCATTCTAGCCCAGTCTGACCTGGAATTCACTATGTAGTCTCAGGGTGGCCTCCAGCTCATGGTGATCCTCCTACCCCTTCCTCCCAAGTGCTGGGATTAAAGGCATGTGCCACTATATCCAGCTCTAAAATTCTTTCTTTTTAAAAGAGAATTATTTATTTGTGTGTTTGTGTGTGCCAGGGCCTCTTGCTGCTGCAGATAAACACCAGATGCTTTGTATCACTTTTTACCTCCAGTTTGTATATGTGACTTGAGAACTAAACCCTGACTGGAAGACTGGAAGTGGCTTTAACCACTAAGCCTCTTTCCCGGCCATCTTTTTTTTTTTTTTTTTTTTTTTTTGAGGTAGGGTCTCACTCTGGTCCAGGCTGACCTGGAATTCACTATGTATTCTCAGGGTGGCCTCAAACTCATGGCAATCCTCCTACTTCTGCCTCTTGAGTGCTGGGATTAAAGGTGTGGGCTACCACACCCAGCCCTTCCCAGCCATCTTTAATACTGCAGTTTTAAAGAGGGCTTTCCCAACAATGACACATCTACCAATGAGCAGAAGCCAACTCCTGCCTTCTGCTTTCAAGACAAATGCAATGTGTCCAAAAAACTTACCTATATTTCTCCCCTCTGGCCATAGTGTCAGGGTCTAGGGATTTGAACTTAGGTGTTTAAGAGTTGCCTGGCAAGTGCTTTATTCACTGAGTCATCTCCCCAGGACCCTTTTCTTTCCTTCCTCTTTTTTTGTGGGGGGGGGGGAGTTTCAAAGCAGGGTCTTGCTCTAGGTCAGGATGACATGAAATTCACTATGTATCACAGGGTGGCCTCGAACTTGCAGCCTCTGCCTCCTGAGTGCTAGAATTAAAGGCGTGTGCCACCATGCTGGGCTGGCCTTCCTCTTTCCCTCCCTTCCTTCTTCCTTTCTTCCTCTATTTATTTTTTCTCCCTTCTTTCTTCCCTCTATCCTTCACTTCTCTTTTCCCTTCCTTCCTCCCTCATCCTCTTTTTCTCTCCTTCCTTCCCTCCCTCCCTCTTTCCCTTCTTTCTTTTATTCTTTCCTTCTTCCTTCCTTCCTTTCTTCCTTCCTTCCTTCCTTCCTTCCTTCCTTCCTTCCTTCCTTCCTTCCTTTCTCTCTCTCTCTTTCTTTCTTTTTCATGAAGGTCAGGCTGGCATCAAACTTGATATGTAGATAAGGATGATGCTCCTGCCTCCACCTCCTGAATGCTGACACTACAAGTGTGCACCATTATGCTTGACTAGTTATTGGGTTTTAAGACAGGGTCTCACTATGTAGCTCAGACTGGCCTCATGTTCAGGATTCTCCTGACTTAGCTTCTCTAGTTCTTGGATTATAGATGTGTGACACTATGCATACTTGGGTCCTTTTTGCTTTTAAAACATCCCCCCTTTTTCTACTTCTTTGAATGCCACAGTTAACTTGAACTTTTTTTTTTTTTCTGTCCTGGGACTGGAATCCAGGGCCTCATGCACTCTAGGAGAGTGTTCAGCACTGAGCTACACCTGAAGTCTTTGGAGTTGTAAGTCAAAACCATATCTTAGTCACACATCCACTTCCACTTAAGTCCATGGCTTGACAGCTCTGTAAAAATTGAAGTGTTACACCATCCTCCATTCCCATGAGGGTGTTCTTCCTTGAGGCCTCCCTGCCCAGGACCACTCACTGTTCACTGGTGTGCATCAGCTCTATCAAATCAGAGAAGAGAACATCTCGGTTCCTCTCACAGAAGCCACTAACATCATAGGAGACCTGGAAGGAAGCATAATGTGAGTGAGGAGGAATTAGAAGTAGAAACTTGGATGTGTGTATGGTAGGGGTCCTATGAGGCCTGCTTGGGGATGAGAAAAATTTATAGCTCAGAATAGTATGTTTGGGGATGCCAGTTGGGTCCAAGCTCTGGGAGATCTGATGTTCAGTCAAATAAGGCCTTCCAGTTGGGGCAGTAACCTGGGATCAGAGATGAGAGGAGTTAAGAGATTATAGCCCAAGATGGGGAAGGTGAGGCTGCAATTTGGATCAGAGGTAGCGAAAGGTGTGAAGTTACAGGCCAATTAGTGGGTAGGGGGCTGCAGCTAGGAGACTCTAGGGGTTTTGAATTAGGTTAGACTGGATATCTGCTCTGAACAAGTGAGGGGGCTGGGAGGCCTGTGTCAGATGGATTGAGGTATTTCATTTTTAAACTTTGTTTGTTTCAGACAGGATCTCATGTAGTTCAGAATGGTCTTGAACTCCATGTGTAGCAGAGGATGAATCTGAACTTTTTTTTTTCTTTTGTGGTAGGGTCTCACTCTGGTCCAGGCTGACCTGGAATTAACTATATAGTGTCAGGGTGGTCTTGAACTCACGGCGATCCTCCTACCTCTGCCTCCCAAGTGCTGGGATAAAAAGCATGTGCCACCATGCCCGGCTGAACTTTTTTTTGTATGTGCCTGTGTGTGGTGTCTGTGAGTGTGTGTGAGCATGTGTGCGCATGCATGTGTGGAGGCCAAGCCAAAGTACCTTCCTAAGCCATTCCACCTTGTCTTTTTTGTTTGTTTTCTCTAGCCCGGCCCACTTTGTCTTTTTTAAAAAATTGTTTTATAGGTCGGACATGGTGGCACACACCTTTAATCCCAGCACTCAGGAGGTTGAGGTAGGAGGATCACCATGAGTTTGATCACCCTGAGGATACAGAATGAAGTCCAGGTCAGCCTGGGCTAGAGTGAGACCCTACCTTGAAAACAAAAAAAACAAAATTGTCTTATATATTCATTTATTTGGGAGAGAAAAAGAGGGAAAGAAGCAGATAGAGAGAAAGAAGGAGCATGCCAGGGCCTCTAGCCATTACAAATGAACTCCAAATGCATGCACTACTTTGTGCATCTGGCTTTACAGGGGTACTGGGGAATCAAACACAGGTCCTTAGACATGGCAGGCAAGCACCTTAACCACTGAGCAATCTCTCCAGTCCTTTATCTTGTTTTTTCTTTAAGTTAACTGTTTCTTTTATTTATATTTATATTTATTTGTGTGTGTGTGTGTGTGTGTGTGTGAGAGAGAGAGAGAGAGAGAGAGAGAGAGAGAGAGAGAGAGAGAGAGAGAGAGAGAGAGGCAAGAGATAGAAAAAGAGAATGGGGTGTGCCAGGGCCTCCAGCCACTGCAAACTCCAGATGCATGTGCCGCCTTGTGCATATGGTTTATGTGGGTGCTGGGAACTTAAACCTGGGTCCTTTGGCTTCACAGGCAAGCACATTACTGCTAAGCAAATTCTCCAGCCCTCCACCTTTTTTTTTTTGAGACAGGGTCTTGAACCAAACCTAGAACTCACCATTTCAGCTAGACTAACTGGCCAGTAAGTACTAGGAATCATCCTGTCTCCATCTCCCCAGCACTAACATTACAGGTGTGTGTCCCCATGCCTGGCTTTTACTTGGGTGCTGGGAATCAGAACTCAGATCCTCATGCTTGTATAGAAAGTACTTTACCAACTTGGACTCTTGATCTTCCTGCCTCCATTTAGCAAGTGCAGGCATTACAGATGTCTGTGGCCACCATACCACACCAGGGCATGGGTTTAGAGCCATGACTATAGATGCCTGAGGGAAGGGACTTTATCCAGGTGGTAAGTTGAGGCTGCTATCTAAAATGACAGTTCTCAGGGCTGGAGAGATGGCTCAGTGGTTAAGACACTTGCCTGCAAATCCTAACAAGCCAAGTTCAATTCCCACATAAGCCAGATGCACAAGGTGGCACATGCTTCTGGAGTTCGTTTGCAGTGGCTTAAGGCCCTGGCATGCCCATTCTCTCTGCTTAGAAATAAATAAAAAATATTTTACAAAATTTTAAAATGGAGGTTCTCCATGGTTCTGCTCCCCGCTTTTGCAATCCTGTCAGGAATATCCATGATCTAGTTCATTTTTAGGGACTGATAGGAGGCAGCATAGGCTGAGGCCCACAGGAATTGTCTGCTGCTCCTGTTGAGGTCACAGAGGCATGGTGGAGGAGTCTTGGGAAGGCAGATGTAACTACTGTACTTAGGGTGAAAGACCAGCATATTACTGTAGACTTGGTAGGGGTGTGTGGGGGGGCACTTTAGACCATTGCTTTTGGTTTGCAACATGCATCTGGTGGTCTTGGGGATTTATTTTTCAAGTTGGGATCAGAGGTGGGTATTGTGTTCAGAAGGTCACAGCTTATATTGAGCAGTGGGATGTCTGCAGGCATAATGAAGGGCCCTGGTAGCCTGTTGCCACAGTTAGTGTGACAGACAGTTCAATTCTATTGTCACGTGATCAGATTAAGACTCAAGTAAGAGATGTGCCTTGAGCTATCTATGAGGCTGTTTCTAGGAAGGACTGATGGAAGGAGGAAAGCCTTCCTCCAGAGTGGGCAGCCTTTCTGTTGGTGAACTATATATAAAGAAATTCCAGGAAAACACAGGCCTTTTTCCCAGATGCCCATGCTGCTTGCCAGTGCGTGCATCTACCCTGTTACTACTATCCTTTGTGGACATGAGATCCCAGCTTTATTAGCATTCCAATGTGGGCTGAAGACCAGTGGCTCTCCAGGAATCTTCCAGGCTTTCATTGCCAGGTTGAGACTGCTGAGGCTTCTGTCCTTGTGGACTGAATAGATACCAGGTTATCAACTTCTCCAGCTTGTAGAGAGCTCATATCATATAAACCAATCTAATAAATTCCCTTATAATACTTGCTCATTCCATGGTTCTGTTTCTCTAGAGAACCATGACTAATACAGGTGGCATCTATGGTACAGGGTGTTCTGTTTTGTCTGTTAGTTAGGCAACCCATGGCCATGACCATAGGCCAGTGCTGGTCTGCAGCCCTGAATGAGGGGAAGTGAGAATTTGTGGGCAAAGTTCTGGGAGTCATGGGAAAGTAGCTAGTTTTAAGTCAGTGGTGGGAGCTCTGCAAGAGAGGCTAGGCCTAGGTAGTCTACAACATGGAGGCCCTTGGGATCTGAAAGGGGGCATACATGGAGCTCTCCACTGGGCACACATGGGTACAGGCACCACTCACTTTCCCTGCATAATGGTGGATGACAAAGCCGGCGCTCCAGCTGTTGAAATGCTCATGCGTGCCCACCGCTGCCTGCAGCTTCTGCAACAGCGTCTGGTCTGCTCCTCCACCGGTGGCATGCATTGTGGCGCACACATCGTCCAGCACACTCATGATGCCTGGGGGGCTCTGAGGGGTGAGCAGAGGCCAGGCTTACCAAAATGGGTCCTGTTCCATCTTGATGGTCAGCACTGACTGAACTGGGTGAGGGGTGGGGAGCAGACTCTCGAATACAAGCACAAAAGTGGTGGAAAGGCACTTAGGTTAAGTTTGTGTGTCTGTTCTGGAAGTGCCCTGAGGTGAAATTACAGACTCCATAGGGGATCCATGCTCTTTCCCTTCCCCACAGTAGAATCACTTAATGGGAAATCTGCCAACATTTTTATTGATTTTGAAGCAGGGTCTCATTCATTGCCCAGGCTGTCCTGAACTCACTTATGTAAACCAAGCTGATCTTGAAGACCTGGCTATATACTTGTCTCAGCCTTCCAAGTGTTGAGATTACAGGCATGCATCACCATCCTTGGTGTGATCTGGCAACTTTGATCCCCCTGACCCAGGATAGCTTGTCTAGGGGAATGTTTATTGAGTGAATAACAGAAGCAGAGCAAGTGGTCAGAAAAATCTATGGATGAGGCTAGCTCAGATGTGTGTCACCTGTTGGAGTATATTAGGCTAGGGTATCCAACATTAGCTAGCCCCTCCATGGGCCAGTTAGACCTTCCCAGAGTCAACACAGTCCTTACCAGTCTGTTTTCGATGAGGTCACACACAACTTTGTTGTTGAAGTACGCTATTGGGGTCCAGCGGATGCCTTCTTGCACATACTCCTCCTGGGGGTGGAAAAGGGTTTAGGGAGTGGAGTGGATGAAGGGGGTATGACCAGTGTGCTCTCCCCTCCCATCTCATCTCTTAGGACTAACAATGAAGCCCATATGAATACATATGGAGGAGCAGGACAGAAGACCCAGGGAATGATGTCTTCATCTCTGGTCCCACAGACCAACTACCAACAGGAGCTAGTGGCCAATATACTCTGCAGTGTGTTTTTATGAAGCCTCTCATGGGTTGCAGCAGAATTCAGGCCCTGCTACCCACTATATAACCCTCTTAGTAAGACTCTATTCTGACTCTTTAAAAAATTTTTTTATTTTTGTTTTTTATGAGGTAGGGTCTCACTCTAGCCCAGACTGACCTGAAATTCACTATGCAATCCTCCTACCTCTGCCTCCCAAGTGCTGGGATTAAAGGCATGTGCTACCACATAAGGCACTTTTTAAAATTTATTTTGAATCATTTCCCAATTCCTTATTAATATTTTTTTGGGTCAGCTTCCAAACAAACCATGTGCCTTAGAATTCTTCAGTCTCTGCATCTAGGGGAGGGGCAAAATCAAATCAGTAGGGATTTTTTTTTCTTTTTGAGGTTCTGGATATGGAATCCAGCATGACAGGCAAGTACTCTACTATGGAACAATATATACCTCCAGTCCCCAGCAAAGGTTATTTATTGTTCATCTTGTTCCCAACTGTTTTCCCCACAGCCCAAACAGTACCTGGCACATAGCAGGCACGCAATAAATGTTTCTTTTTTCTGTTTTCGTTCTTTTTTCTTCCATCCTTTCTCCTTCCCTTTTTCCCAACCCTTCCTCCCTCCTTTCCTTTCTCCTTTTCTTCCTCCTTTTTTCTTGATGGGTTCTCATTAGGCAGCCCAGAATGGCCTGTAACTTGTCATCCTCCTGCCTCAGCTTCTTCAGTGCTGGGATTGGTAGCATGCACTCTTATGCCTCCTTCTCTTTCCCCTATCTCTCTCCCTCCCCCTGTTTTTGAGGTAGGGTTTCACTATAGTCCAGGCTGACCTGGAATTAGTCTCAGAGTGGCCTTGAACTCATGGTGATCCTTCTACCTCTGCCTTCTTTGTGTTGGGATTAAAGGTGTGCGTCAACACACCTGGCTCCCTTCCCTCTTTCTATAGGTGAACAGTTTTACTCCACCACAGGCTCCCACCATCACCACTGAGCACCCCTACCAGGGACCTAAAGCTACAGTTCCATCTGATTTCACACTGGAGTCTCCAAAACCAAGAGCTAAAGCATACCTTTTTTCTTTATAAAATGATTATGTGAGTGAGGTATTTCATTACATGAAGAGAAAGCTGACCAACAGTGAGCACAGAGAGGTGGGGATGGGTGTGTGTATGGACTCTTATGGTTGCACTTGAGTCCTATCTCTGGTTGCTTGGTTGCCCTGCCCACCTGCTCTGCCTTCAGCGTGAGTTCGATAAAGATCTGTTGCAGCTTTTCATTGACAAAGTTGATGCAGAACTGCTCGAAGCCATTTTTCTGCCAAGGAAGGAAAAGGGTTCCTCTGTGAGTGGAGGCTTTTCTGGCCACTGGGCTGTCCCAGAGTAAGAGGCAGGACAGGATGTGAGCTAGGGGCCAGGGGCCAAACCTGGAAGATCTCGAAGCCATAGATGTCTAGCACACCGATATTGTACTCTTCCTGTGGCTTCTGCATAGCGCTGTTGATGGCCTGCGGTGCAGATGGGGATAGTAGGTCAATAGGTATGTGGTCAAACCCAGGCCATGTGCTATCCCCCCCCCTTTTTTTTTTTTGCATGTATGAATGGTATAGTGAGTGTGATATGTGGAGTGTGATGCATGGCATATGTACATGTGCATGCAGGTGTGCATCCCCCATGCACTTGTGTCACTTATACGTAGACACCAGAGGAGAACTGCAGGTATCCTTCTTTTGTCACTTATCCATGTGTTTCCTTGAGATGGCCTCTCTTTCAACCCAGAGATGCTGTTGGTCAGTAAGCCCCAGCAATTCTCTGGTTCTGCATCTGCCTTACTGTGGACTGGAGTTACATACATGGCCATGCCCAGTTTTTTAAAAAAATTAATTTTTTTGCAAGGAGAGAGAGACAAAGAGCAAGCAAGCATGCCAAGGCCTCCTGCCACTACAAAGGAACTCCAGATGCACACACCACTTTGTGCATCTGGTTTTACATGGGCTGGTAGGCTTTGCAAGCAAGTGCCTTAACCACTGAGTAATCTTCCCAGCCTAGCAACAAGCACTCTTAACCACTGAGCCCCAACTCTACATTTTCATGTGTATGTGTATGCATATATGCATATTTATATGTGGGTGCATATGTGTGGGGGGTGGGTGGAGGCTGAGGTTGATGGTGGTGTCTTCCTTGATTCTCTCCATCTTACTTATTTTATTTTTAAAAACTTTTTATTGACAACCTCCATACATACAGACAATAAATCATGATCATAGTTCACACTCTCACTATTCCCCCTCCCAAATGCCCCCTTCCCTGAATCCCTTTTTCTTTCCAACTAGTTTCCTATCCACTTTGATGTCATAATTTCCCACACTCTTACTATACAGGCTTGGATGGGTAGCATCAGTCACTATGAGGGCATGAATGCCGCAATTACTTTGTCCACTTTATTTATTGACATAAGGTTCTCACTGAATCCAGAACTCACTGATTTGGCTACTCTGCCTAGCCAGCTTGATCTGGGACCTGCCTGTATCTGCCTCCTAAACACTGGAATTACAGGTATGTACCATCAGCGTTTACACAGTGCTGGGGATCTGAACTCAGGCCTTCAAGTTTGTGCAGCAAGTGCTTTACTGACTGAACCAGCTCTCCTGCCCTATGCTATTACTCTCTTAATATGTTTTTTAGCCAAGTTCATGTATTCTATTCCCTTTCACTAGATTTTCTCTTGCCTATGTCTAGTTTCCTCACCTCCATCCAAAAGATCCATATGTTGGACATTTGAAGTTCTTGATTCCGGAGTCAATTTGCCACTTAGCCTTTCTGTAACTATTCTCTCATCTCTAAAATGGATTAATAGCTAGAATTACACCAGCAACCTCAGTAGTTGGGAAGTTGAGGCAGGAGGATTGCTATCAGTTTGAGGCATGCCTAAGCTACACATAAAATTCAAGGCAAGCATGGACTAAACGAGTGGGACCCTTAAAAATAAATGAATCTTCTAAATATTTATGCTTATGCCCATATATTAGTACTGCTTTCACTTTTAGTCAGAGATACTTCCCTTTTCAGATGTTAGTGACGACTGGAGAGACTCAAAACTCATAAAATAAATGAAAATAAGTGACTATTGAGTGCTCAGCATTAAATGAATCATCTCTATGACACCCCAGGGTCCATTGTGGAAAAACTGGCTGAAAGAACAGAAGAACCAAAAGATGAGGAGGAGTGCCTTTTAATATTGCTGTTTGGACAGAAAGTGGTCATTGCATTTATGACCTCACATTGGCTATCATTACTTGCACAAGACCTACCATCAAAATTGAAGAGGGACTAGATGGAATGAAGAAAGAGTTTAGTGAAAAGTGGATGGGGAGACAAAAGAAAATAATGGGATGGGATTATGATCAAAATACAATATGTAGGGCTGGAGAGATAGCATAGTGGTTAAAGCATTTGCCTGTAAAGCCAAAGGACCCAGGTTCGATTCTCCAGAACCCACACAAGCCAGATACACAAAAGGTGGCACATGTTTCTGGAGTTTGTTTGCAGCTGCTTAAGGCCCTGGCTTGTCCAATCTCTCTCTCTCTCACCTTTCTCTTTCTCTCTCTCAAATAAATAAATTTATTAAAAATACAATATGTACATATATGAAAATATTCAGGGGCTGGAGAGATGGCTTAGAGGTTAAAGTGCTTGCCTGCAAAGCCAAAGGTTCCAGGTTCAATTCCCAGTACCCATGTAAAGCTAGATTGCACAAAGTGGTGCTTGTGTCTGGAATTCATTTGCAGTGGCCAGAAGCCCTGGTGCACTCTCTGTGTCCCTCTCTACCTCAATAAAATAAATAAATGAATCAACAAATACATAAATAAATCAATAAATACATAAATAAATCAACAAATAAATAAATAAACAACCTGGGCATGGTGATGAACACCTTTAGTCACAGTACTCGGGAGACAGAGGTGGAGAATTGCTGTAAGTTCAAGGTCAACTTGAGACTACATAGTGAATTCCAGGTCAGCCTGGGCTAGAGCAAGATCCTATCTCATGAAACCAAATAAACAAATAAATAAATAAATGAAAGTTGTCAAAAAATTAGAAAACAATAAACAAATGAACACTGAGCATGGTGCTGCATGAGATCAACACTTGAGAAGTGAAGGCAAGAGGATCAGAAGTTCAAGGTCATTCTCATAGATTTCAAAGTCAGCCTGGGCCACATGAAACCCATAAATAAACCCATAAATGAAACCCATAAATAAATAAATAAGTCATAATGGTAAGTATTAAGGGCTAAGTGTATAGCTCCATGAGAGAGTGCTTGTCTAGCATATGCTACTCCTTAGGTTCCATTCCTAGCATCTCAAAATAAATGAGTTCATAAGCTATCTTGAGCATGGGAGTCAAATTTAAACATGCAACTCATTTACATTTCCTATACATTCTATGTGCTATTTTTAGTGTGCCTGTGTTTTGGCTGTAATCCATTTGTGAAGTCAGGGATAGGACTTTCCACTTGTAGTTTCATGTTGGTGCCCAAAAATTGGAAACTTTGTAGTATTTTGGATTTGGGATTTTCAGTGTAGGGATGCTTAACCTGTGCCTGGTGGTGCTGGGGATGGGACCCAAGGTGTCATCCATGTTAACAGGTTATGCTTCCAGTTATTATACGTATTTTTCTGAAGTTTCAAGAATTTGAAGTACATAAAATACAAGCCCTCTCTTACACTTTTCTTCCTTCCTGATAAAGTCTAATGTTTGAATCTGAGGCTAGCCTTGTACTTACCATCTTCCTGCCCCCGTCTCCTGAGTGCTGGGATTACAGGTGTGTGCCACTGTGCCTGACCACTATGATTATCACTGGCATTACATATGGGTGCCACTATGCCTGAACATTGTGCCTGAATACTGTGATTATCACTGGGATTACAGGCTTGTGCCACTATGCCTGACTACTGTGATTATCACTGGCCTTGACACATCATGTTTCCTTTCACCCACATCCTCATCATTTTCCCCCTCTTTCAACCCCCCTCATGTGTGTATGTGTGTGGTGTGTGTGTGCATGTGTGTGTGCAGGCCAGAGAACAACCTCAGATGTCATTTCTCAGGAATGCAGTCTATCTCATTTATAGACAATAGCTCTCATTGGCCTGAAGCTCACTAAATTGGCTAGACTGGCTGGCCAGTAAGTCCCAGGGATCCTCATGTCTCCACCTCCTCAGCACTGGGATTACAGGCATGATCCATCAGGTGTAGCATTTTTGGTGTGTGTATATGATGTATTATAATGTATGCACACGTGTGTGCAAATGCACGCACTCCATGTATACATAGGTGGAAGCCAGAATAGAATGTCACTATCCTCCTTTATCATTCTTCCACTTTGTTTTCTTCAGACAGAGTCCCTCACTGAACCTGGAACTTCTTTTTTTCCAGTTAAACTGGTTGACCAGCTAGCTCCTGTCTCTGTCTCCTTCAGGACTGGTATTACAGGCATGCATGGCCATGCCCAGCTTTTTACATGGCTACTCAGCATAAAATTCAGGTCCTTATGCTTGGAAGGCAAATACTTTTCTGATGGAGCTATCTCCCTGTCCCCCATTTTGTGTCCTTGTCAACCCTCATGGCTCTGAAATACACCCACCCTCTTTACTGCTATTGCCATAATAGAGCCTAGATAGATTCAACAGTCCCATTTCCTATTATCTATTGATTTACTTATTTTGTGTGGATATGCATGTATGTGTGTGAGTGTGGATGTGCATGGACCATGGCACATGTGGAGGCCAGAGGGCTCAGGTGCTGCCCTGTTTGTATCTTGTTCACTAGTTTTCCAGGTTAGCTGGCCCATAAGCTTCCAGGGATTTTCCTGTCTCCATCTCCCAGTTTGCCATCAGAGTGCAGGGATTACAGACACTCACACTACCTTGTCTAAGGATCTGAACTCAAGTATTCAATACTTTTTCAGCAAGTAGTCTATCCACGGAACCATCTCCCCAGACCAACAGTCCCTTCTTCTGGAGGTTGCCCAGGCTGAAAGCTGCTCCTCACCTTTCCATGAATTGATGGTATGGAGTTAACTCTTGTCTTCCCTACTTGGCAGGGCCAACCCCTGGTCCTGGAAGGCACCAAACACCCACCTGGTCCACCAGCCCTCATCCAAAGCATTGATCCCACTTACCTCCACCAGGAAGTCAAAGAGGCGAGCATACAGTCCTTTGGCCAGGGCATCACGAGTATAGGCTGCTTGCTCCACATTAAGGGTCACATCAATGGACTCACTGCGCCCGCCCCAGCGGCTGTCCATCTTGCGGCTGGTCAGCTTCTCCTGCAACCTCTCACTGCTGATGCCCAGCAAGTAGGCTGGAAAGGCCAATACTTCCAATCCAGGACAAAAGGAAGCAGTTGGTCATGCTCTTGCGACACATGCAGGCACCTTTCCTTTTATTTTTGTTATGTGTATGTGTGTGTGGTTTGTGGTTTTATGTGTATGTATTCATGTTCGCATGTCATATGTGTGTGTGTGGGGGGGGGGTGCATGTGTGTGTTAGAAGGGAGAAGGAGAGAGAGCATGCCAGGGCCTCTAGTAGCTGCAAACAAACTCCAAGTGCATGTGATACTTTGTGCATCTGGCTTTAAATGGGTACTGAGGAATTGAACCGGGGTTATTAGGTTTTGCAGGTAAGTGCCTTAACTATTGAGCAATCTCTCCACCTTATTATCTTTTCTTTTCAAGGTAAGGTCTCACTCTAGCCCAGGCTTATCTGGAACTCACTATGTAGTCTCAGGGTGGCCTGGAACTCACAGCAATCCTCTTATCTTTGCCTCCCAAGTGCTGGGATTAAAGGCATGCACCACCATGCCACCTTATGCTTTTAAAGATTTATTTTATTTATTTATTTCAGAGGGAGAGAGAGAGAGGGAAAGAATGGGTGTGCCACTGTAAACGAACTCCAGGCACATGTGCCACCTTGTGCATCTGGCTTACGTGGGTCCTGGGGAATTGAACCTGGGTCCTTTGGCTTCGCAGCTAAATGCCTTAACCACTAAGCCATATCTCTAGCTCCACCTTATTATTTTCTTTAAGACAGAGTCTCTCACTGAACCTAGAGCTTTCTGATTCAGCTTGACTGTCCAGCCAGCAAGCTCCAGGAATCCTGCTGACTCAGCTTCTTTAACACTAGGATTACAAACATGTCCCAACATGCCTAGATTTTATGTGACCGTTGGAGATCTGAACTCGGGTTTTCATGTTTGCATGGCAAGCTCTTTGCCACTGAGGCATCTCTTCAGCCTTTTACCCCCATCTTGCCCAGTCACACTGACATTCCTCCTGGGATCTGAAATGGGAGGAAACAGTTCACATATGAGGCCTTCACCCATCCCTCCACAGCACCCTACTCACGGTCCACACTCTCCACGCGGGCATAGTTCCCATCTTCACAGAAGCTGATGTTCCCCAGGTGCAAGATTCCTGCCACAAGCTGTAGGACCAGCTGCTGGACACTGGGTGGAATCCCAATGACCTGCATGGCATTCTGTGGGGACAGAGCTCAGGCACTGACCTCAGTCTCCACTCTGCCCCAGGGTCAGACTTCTGTGGCTACAACATAAGACTCCAGGAGATAAGATATTTGAATACCTGATCATGTGTGTGTGTGTGTGTGTGTGTGTTTGTGTATGTATGTTACCTGTGTGTACATGTGTGTATATGCATATGGAAGAAAGAATTTAACTTGGGCCTTGTTCCTGAGATAGAGTCTCTTACAGGTCTGAACTTCCCCAAGTAGGTTAGGCTGGCTAGTCAGGGATCTGAAACTCAGATCATAAAGCTTGCATATCAAGCATTTTACTGACTGAGCCATCCCCTCAACCACCTCATCTGCCTTTTATAAATCTACTGCTGTGTAACCATGGGTAGGTGCCCACAACTGTCTGGGCCAAGGGCCTGGCTGTGGATTGGAGTGATGGTTGTTACTTACCAGGGTCTCATTGAAGTCGTTTCGATCATCAGTGCCTTCCACTTTGTAGGTGTCTGATTGATTGAGGTAGTAATAGTAGTCAGGTGTCATAAGCCCCAGGTTCTGTCGCTGCTCCTGGGAGGACCCCTCTAGAAGCTGGAGGAAGGACAAAGTACATACATAATACACAGTGGCATGGCTATTGTGGTTACTTCTCTCTCACCATCATAGGCTCCCACATATTACCCTTCCCACTGTCTCCATCCTCCATCCTTGAATGAAGGTAAGGCTCCAGCCCCTTGACCCCTTCTTTGCACCTGGTAGTAGATGTGGAAATTCCTCTCATTCTCATTCTGCATGACCACACGAGACTTCTCCAGCAGGAAGTTGGAAATCTTGCCTCCATCTGGCTCCCCACCACGGCTGAACTGGATCTCAAAGTACTTGCCCTAAATCCCAGAGGACCACATCAGCCCTTCCTAGAGTCCCAGGAGTGCAGATGGAGCAAGGATTTTCATCTCATGAGCCTAATTTCTATCCCCCGTTCATGTGACCTGAACTTCCCTTTCTCTTTTACCTTCTTATTGACTTCTCTCTTTTCACCATCTGCTTTCCTCAAGTCAGCACTCAGTTTATGCCCTGGGCTAGGAATGTCCAGCTTGTCCACCCCTAGTGATGCTCCAAGCTATCACTTGGAGCACCCAGCTCTGCACTCATCTGAAGTTTCTCCACCATAGTCCAGAGGACTCTGTGTTTCCATAGGGTACTGATGCTCCTTTGGTATCTCCCATATAGTTTCCTTGAGCCGAGAGCAAGGGCTCAACAGGCAACTTCTTTGGTTCCTGACATTCTCTGGGCTCTGCCCCCACTAGAGGTTTGAGAACAGAAAATCCTCCTTATGTCTTATATCTTCTTTTATCACCTTTTAAAAAATTTAATTTATTTATTTATTTTTTTTAGAGATACAGTGAGAGATAGAGACAAAGAGAGAGAGAATTGGCCCAGGGCTTCAGCCACTGCAATGGAACTTTAGACGTTTGTGCCACCTAGTGGGCATGTGCAACCTTGTGTTTGCCCTGTCTGTGTATCTGGCCAAGGTGGGATCTGGAGAGTTGGACATGGGTTCTTAGGCTTCACAGGCAAGCGACTTAACTGCTGAGCCATCTCTCCAGCCCTACCACCTTTATTTACCTTCTTTCAATAGCAATGTAAATTATTTCATCTTATACACAGTTAAATACCTGTAATATATAACAATTTCTTGTTCTATTGTTCATTAATATTATACACAATAAAGGGCTGGAAAGATGGCTCAGCAGTTAAGGTGTTTGCTTGCAAAGCTTAAAGACACAGGTTCAATTCTCCAGTACCCACATAAAGCCAGATTCACAAAGTGGCACATGAATCTGAAGTTTGTTTATAGTGGCTAGAGGCCCTGGCATTCCCATACTCTCTCTGTTTGTCTCTTTCTCTGTGTATGTACCTCTCTGCTTGAAAACAATGAAATATCTTTTCTAAAAAGATCATATATAATAAAAATCTATCTATCTATCTATCTATCTATCTATCCATCCATCCATCCATCTATCTATGTTTTTGTATTAGTAGTTTGAAAATAAAGACCAAGGGCTCTGGCCATTGCATTTATGAACTCATGGCAGTGGTGATTACTTGCACAAGACTGGGATTGTCAACATTCCATCATGGATAGGGGAGGCACTCTCAAGGCTCCTCCCTTCCATGAGGAACTATTGATAGTTAATAGTTGCAGGAAGAGAGAAAGAGAGAGAGTCATATTCAGTGGTGTAGCCACTGGCAACTTGCTTATAAATAACCCTCCACCTATGGTCATACAAGCAACTCTAATTAAACTCAGTAACACACACACACACACACACGACATCAAAGCAGAAATGGAGCCAGGCACACTGACTCAAGCCTATAATCCCACTGCTCAGGAGACTGAAGTAGGAGGATAGCCATGAATTTGAGGGCTAAAGAATGAGTTCCAGGTCATCCTGTCTAGAATTAGAACCTTCCTCAAAAAAGCCCCCAAAACTGTAAAAGTGGGACTATTTGGGAAGAAAAGGTTTAGTGGGAAGTGGGAGTGCAGCAAGAGAAGGTTATGGGAGATGAATATAATCAAAATACACTATATACATGTATGAAGTTGTCAATAAATAAACTTTAAAAAGAATGAAGAATAAAAGATTTTATTTACATGAAGTTATAGAACAGGTTAAACTTACATATGGCAAAAAATATCAAAAGAGTCATTGCTTCTAGGGTCAGTTAGCAACAGAGTTTGACTAGAAATGGGTAAGAGGGACAGTTCTGGAATGATCGTGATGCTGTGTGTGTTGATAGGGTTTTGGGTTGTACAGGTGTGCATATATCTACCTAAACACAGAGAGTGGTCCACTTTGGACATACCTATTTTAATGTATATTCTCTGGAGGGAATAGATGTTAGATGGTGATGTGGCTCAGTGATAGAGTCCTTGCTTAGCATACACAATCCCCAGCACTACTAAAAATGAAAAGTAAAAAGGATGAATGCTAGGTGTGGTGGTATATGACTATAATCCCAGGACTCAGGAGGTGGAGGCAGAAGAATCAAGAGCTCAAGGCCAGCCTGAGCTGTATAGTGAGTCTTCCAGGCCAATCTGGCCTACATAATGAGACCTCATCTTAAATAAATAAATGAAAATAGCAAATTTATAATGGACAATAATTAATGATCTGCATACTTGAGTATTACTGGGGAAGGTCTGTTGTCTGATTATAATGTGTCAAACATAATATGGTCTCCATAAATATTAATATAATATATTAATAAAAAATAATGTGGAAAAGAGAAGAAAAAAGAAAAAATAATGTGGGGCTGAGATGGCTCAGGGAGTAAAGTACCTGCCACCTAAGTATGAGGATCTGAGATTCAACCCTTAACACCCTTGTAAAAGGAAAGCATGGCAGTGTTCTCCTGTAATCCGTTTATTGAGAAAAAAATACCAGCATCCCTAGCTAGTATAGCATGATCAGTGAGCTCCAGAAAAAAAATGAGAGACTCTCAAAAAATAAGGTGGAGAGTAATTGGAGAAGACATCTGGCTTCCACTTACAAGTACACCCACATGTGCACTCATGCACATATGAACACAATATACCACATACATGTACAAAAATGTGGGTGATGGATACATGATGTGGTTATTTAAATTAGGTGTCCCACCCTAAACTCATGTGTTCTGAATGCTAGGTCCCCAGCTGGTGGCAATTTGGGAATTGGAACCTCATGGAGAAGGTGGGTTATTGGGGGTGGGCTTATGGGTGATATAGCAAACTTCCCCTTGCTGGTGTTTGGCACTCTCTCCTGCTGCTGTCTATCTGATGTTGGCCAGAAGGTGATGTCCAGCCTCTGGCCTCTGCTCAGGCTACCTTCTTTCCTGCCATCATAGAGTTTCCCCTCAAGTATGTAAGCCAAAATCACCCTTTTCTCCCATAAGCTGCTTTTGGTCAGGTGCTTTGTGTCAACAACATAAAGGTAACTGCAAGTATTGTTTTACTAATTTGGTAATTGGTACAGAGAGTGGGGTTGTTGCTGCTAGAAACTTCACTGTGTGACTTTTGGCCTTTTGGAACTGATTTGTGGGAGGAATGTGGAAGGATTTGAAACCTTGGTCTATGAGACATCTTGCAGTGCTGAAGACAAGAGTTTGATGTACTATTCTGGTCAGAGTTGAAAGACCTGAATGCAGCAAGAACTATGAACTATGAGGTTTGCTTTCTGAGGGAAAGAACTTTGTAGGACTGGGTTAGAGCAGTTTGTGTGAGAGGCCTGCTGCATTCTGCCTACCTGTATCCTGAGGACTTGTGCAGGGTTGCTTTGCATAGAAATGGACCGGTTTGAGCAGGCTGATATGGCACAAAAATAAATGAAAGTTTTGGGGGCTGGAGAGATGGCTTAGTGGTTAAGGCACTTGCCTGCAAAGCCAAAAGAGCCAGGTTTGATTCCCCAGGACCAACGTTAGCCAGATGCACAAGGTGGTGCATGTGTCTGGAGTTCTTTGCAGTGGCTGAAGGCCTTGGTACACCCATTCTGTCTCTCTTTATCTGCCTCTCTCTCTCTCCTCTCTCTCTTTCTCTCTCCCTCTCTGTGTCTCTCTCAAATAAATAAATAAGGAATGAAATGTTTCAAATCTGAAGAAAATGCTAATAAAAAAGAGAAAGTTTCAGGCTGAAAACAATATGCACTCAGCTGCAATTGTTTGCAGCTGCAAACAATTTACAACCATTGAGATTGGGCCAGCTGTTCTGAATTGGGATAGTAGAAAGAATGCAAACTCTTTTGAAAGTAGAGAGCCTGAACACTAAAGGAGTATTCTGCTCTTTAGGGTGGCTTTATTTCCTGCTGGCTTAATAAATTTGGTAGCCCACTGGTTCTATGGAGCATAATAAATGCAGGAAAGAGTATATCATTGGATTTGCAACACAGCTTTGTTTTTTGGATGAACTGTGTGTTACAGTAGAGACCCAAGGATTTTTTTGAAATGCCAGGACTATGAGATGGCTACCAAGAAGAATATCCAACTTGGGAAGCATTGTTCCCCAGGCTGTGAGGAGCCCAGATGGGGGTTGGAATTTGAACTCCAGAGACTTGTATCTGGTTAGAATTATCGGATTTGGAGGCTTGTCACTGGTTAGAGTTGTCAGACTTGGAGTTACAGAATTTAATGTTTATCTGTTTGTTTTAAATTATGTATTGCTTCAATCTTCCTTTCCTATGCCCAGTGCCATCTTTTGCAGGGTTAATGTTCATTCTGTGCCTTTATGGTCTTGTTTTTGTTGTTGTTTGTTTGTTTTACAGATAACAATTAAGAGATTTTGGGGCTGGAGAGATGGCTTAGTGGCTAAGCACTGGCCTGTGAAGCCTAAGGACTCTGGTCCGAGGCTTGATTCCCCAGGACCCACGTTAGCCAGATGCACAAGGGGGCACACGCATCTGGAGTTTGTTTGCAGTGGCTGGAGGCCCTGGAGCACCCATTCTCTCTCCCTATTTCTCTCTGTCTGTTGCTCTCAAATAAATAAACAAAAACAAACAACAGCAACAAAAAAGTCACTGTTCTTCTCTAACCTTCTTACTAAAGCAGCTCAATCTCTCTCTCCCATGACTTCTTAAAAAAAAAGAGAGATTTTGGACTATAGGGAGATTTGAACAGTATTGAGATTGATTAAAAACTATGGGACTGTCTAAGCAACTCACGGTCTAACCTACTGAGCAGCAAATGACTGTATTCACTGAGTACAAAACTAATTAATTAAAAAATAAATTAATTAATAAAAAAAACCTATGGGACTTTTAAAGTTGCACTGAATGCATTACATGTTTGGTTATCAGTTTATGGGGGCCAGTGGTGGAATGTGGTGGTTTGAATTAACTCCTTCCCCTAAATTCCTTTGTTCTGAATGCTTAATCCCCAGCTGATGGCAATTTGGAAATTGGGTCCTTACTGGAGGAGGTATGCTCTTGGGGGTGAGCTTATGGGTGTTATAGCCAGCTTCCCCTTGCCAGTATTTGGCACATGCTCCTGCTGTTGTCCACTTGATGTTGGCCAGGAGGTGATTTCCAGACTCTATTCATGCCATATTTTCTCCTGCCACCACAGAGTTAACCTTCCAATCTGTCAGCCAAAATAAACCTTTTCCTCCCACAAGCTGCTCTTGTTTGGGCGCTTTGTCCCAGCAACACAAAGGTACCTATAATAGATGAAAATGCAATAAAGCAAGCAAAACTTTTGGAGAAGGGCATGAATGAGATACAAGCATAAGGACACATGTGTGAAGATGCCATGATGAAAGCTATTAGTTTGTATGCTCATCTAAAAAGATTAATAATAAAAAGCAAGCCGGCCATGGGTGGTGCGTGCCTTTAATCCCAGCACTCAGGAGACTGAGGTAAGAGGATTGCTGTCAGTTGGCAGCCAGCCTGAGACTACATAGTGAATTCCAGGTCAGCCTGGGCTAGAGAGAGACCCTACCTTGAAAAAAAAAAAAAGAAAAGAAAAGAAAAGAAAGCAAATAAAAGATTGGGTATCTCTTACAAAAATGCAGAAGCATTTCAGATTGGGGTGGTTTGGATTTTTGAATATTTTTTGCATACATACACCTAATGAGATCTTTTGGGAATAGAATCCAGGCTAAACATGAAATTCCTTTATGATTTATGCACAATTTATGTATGGCCTGAAGATAATTTTATGCACTATTTTTAATGTGGGTGCCTTTTTTTTGAGGTAGGGTCTCACTCAAGCCCAGGCTGACCTGGAATTCACTATGTAGTCTCAGGGTGGCCTTGAACTTATGGTGATCCTCCTACCTCTGCCTCCTGAGTGCTGGGATTAAAGGTGTGCACCACCACGACCTGCTCTGTGTCTGCCTGTTGACTGGGACTTACATGAAGTCCAGGGTAAAATTTTCCACTTGTAGTATTGTGTTTACATTTAAATGGCTTGAAATTTTGGAGCATTCTGGAATTCAGATTTTTCAGATTAAGGGTGCTCAGCTTGTATAGTAAACGTTAGTGGTGGACTCTGAGAGAGAGATGCATGGGTGTTTCACTGTAGAAATTCAATTTTTGGTATATGTAAAAATTTCAGGATAAAATGGTATAAATACTTAAATATAATTATATGAAAAGCATATTACACATAATATTTTTAAAATATTCAAGGAATTTAATGTCATTCTTGGCTGCATGGTAAATTCAAGGCCTTCCTGAGCTATATGAGGCCTGGTCTCAGAAACAACCAACCAAACAACCAAAACAACAAACAAACCAAAAACTAAACTAAACAAAAACTAAACAAACAAAACATAATCTACAACCCCAAGATTATTTGGGGAATAAGAATATCATATTAGCCGGGCATGGTGGTACACGCCTTTAATCCCAGCACTCAGGAGGCAGAGGTAGGAGGATCGCTGTGAGTTCGGAGGCCACCCTGAGACTACATAGTGAATTCCAGGTCAGCCTGGGCCAGAGTGAGACCCTACCTCAAAAAACCAAAAAGAAAAAAAAAAAAGAATATCATATTAGTGAAAGGAATATGTTAAGCCATTTCCATATGAGGCATTGTACTAAAATTATTGAAGTCTATGGGATTGATATTAACACCACCATTTCATGAATGGGTCAAACAAAGACCCTCAGGAAACCACATCATGTTTTATTTTATTTTTCTCCATCTGTCCCACACAGCTAAACATTGACAGAACTGGACCATAAATCCAGATGTGCCCTTGTTCTGTTTTCCATTGGGACCACTGTAACACCTAACACACACAAAACCCCAATGAATTTTTCACTGGAAAACAAGGATAAGTGAGGGAGTAAGTTGAATATGAAATTTGAAAAAGTAGAAGTGGCAGTATGACCTCAGTGATGGGAGTATTGAAGGGTGTTATACAGGAGCATCATGACCTCCACAGTTCTACAACAGGGAACACATCTTCAAATGGACCAAGAGGAGGTAAGTTTTCCAAGAAGCAGTTGTGGATTTCCTTAGGGCTTTGGTTATAGCAGTAACTGTGTTTGTGTGTCTGATTGTGTATGTGTGTATTCACATGTATGTGAAGGAATTTATCGTTTTAAGCAGCTTTATAGCAACTCACAAAGCGGCTGGAATTATTGTTGCGCACAGTCTTGGCATTGCCGAAGGCCTCAAGCAGTGGGTTTGACTGTAGAATGATGTCTTTGACATGCTAGGAATAGAGGAAGGTGGAAAGAGATCAGCTTGAGTTATCTGGGTGCCATTGGGGGAAATCCCATCTGTCCTATCCTTATCTCACCTGGACTTTCTCTCCTCCACCAGAAACCTTGGAGATGTAGCCCATGATGTATTTGGCAGCTACTGTCTTCCCAGCTCCACTCTCTCCACTGGAGGTGGAAGGAAGGAATGGTCAGTGGGCAAGAATGGTAGAAAGGAGGCCTGATCACTCATTCATTCATCTCTTAAGTACCTATTGTGTACCAGGAACTACTCCAGGTACCAAGGATATAATTGTGAACAAGATAAGTTAAATGGTGAGCTGACATTTAGAATGTCAATGGTTACTAATAGGTATGATTATATCTACTATTGGACAATAAATAGAATGAATAAATAAAACATATCAGGGGTCCAGTGAAGCAAGGAAGTACAAGTGGGTGGTGGTTGCAGAGAGGAACAACAAAGTTTGGTTTGGTTTGGGAGTTCCAAACAAACTACCCCTCAGGATGGTGGTGATGTTTGAAAGATGCTGACACAGAAGGACCAAGAGCACCCCCACCCCCCACTGTACCTGATAATGACACACTGGTTCTCACAGTCAATGAGCATGTTCCGGTACATGTTGTCAGTGACAGCGTAGATGTGTGGGGGATTCTCATACTGGGCCTAGTGGGGGAAGTCAGGTCTCATCCCAGAGCTGGGGCCTTGGGGGTTTGGGGTTACTTCACCCACCCAATCCTGGCCTCACCGCGCCCTGATATAGATCGATCTCATGGTTGGTGAAGTAGGGCATCTGCTTGAAGGGGTTGATGGAGATAAGTACTGAGCCAATGTATGTCTGCAAGGTGATTAAGGGCCATTTGATATCCTTCTTTGTACCTCAATGACCCTTCCCCCTTTTTGTGTCATTGTGTTCCCACAATGCCTGCTAGAACCCCATTGTTGAGAGGAAGAGGGAAGGAGAGAGGGAGGGGAAGAGAGGAAGGGAGACTCAGATGTATCTCAAGTCTCTTAGAAAAAAAAAAAAACATAAAATCAGGGGTGGGTCCAAAAAGAGGAATAGGATGTGCTGTGGTTAAGCCTCCTCCAGGAAGAGGAGCAGCAGTGGTTAAGAGAGCGCTGTTGCTTGATTTGTCTAACCTGGCGCTTTCATTGCACATCCCTCCTCCAGTCATTTATATGCCTCTCCAACCTTGACTGGGGCATCTATAGATTGTCACACTGCTACACTTCTTCCACCCTTCACCATTCCAGATCCCTCTACTGCTCAATTATTTTCCTGCCACTCCATCCATGGTCCAGGATATGAAGATGTAGTCATCCATGAAGCGTTTGCGGAGGTTGTTCACAATGGCATCCTCAGTGATTTGGGGCAGCAGCACCATGTCATCCACACCACTTTGTTTCACATTGTGGCTCTGCCAGTGAAAGCGCTCCTTGCTGCCCTGTGGGTAGGGATGATGGGATGAAGGTGAACCTCTGCAGAAGAACATGGTGTGGTCATTCAACTCACCTCTACCACCAGCTCTGAATCTGCCCTTGCAGATTTCATTTCTGTTCCTCCTTCCCCCATCTCAGGGACATTAGTTCTGCTATGTTCCTTGTCTAAAACAGCACAACAGTTTGAGCCATTCCTGGGCTCTCTCTTTTGGTCACTGTTTGTTTCTATCTTCATACCTCCTTGCCACAGAGGAGGAGCTAGGGATGCATACCCAGAGGAGCTCTAATAGGCTATGGGAGAAGAGGAAGGAGATGGGAGTCTAGCGGAAAACTTCACCTACCCTGGTTTTTACTTCCTTCTTTCTCCTTAGACCCAGGCTGCATTATCCCTGACCTCTCTATGGCATCTGAACTCCTGCCCATGCTTTCCTCCTTGAGGAGGATCCTTTCTCCACTCTCACTTGTGGTCATGTGTCCTAACATATCCCTCTGAGTTCTTCTGATCAGAGGTATACAGATAAGTATGGATCAGAGTCACACCATGAACTACACTCCTAGGCCCTCACTGGGGAATTCTAGGCCAGCATGCTACCACCAAATGCACTGGTGAATTCTAGGCAGTCATTTACCATGTAGCCTCATGTCCCAGCCAGATTCTAGGCAAGCGTCCTACCACTGAGCTACACACTCAGCCCTCTTTTTACTTTCATGAGACTGCCCAGGCTGGCCTTGAGCTCACTCTGTAACTCAGGCTAGCCTCAAACATATCCTGCCTCAACTTCATGAATGCAAGAAGTACAGGCATGTGCCTCCAGACCCCACTTAATATTTTGGAATGTTTTGTAATGTTTAGTAGAACCTAGGGCCATGCACACACTGTGCACATGTTCTCCCACAAAGCTACATCTTCAGCCCCACTGCATGCTTTGGCTCTGCCCTCATCAGTTCTGGCACCTTCGCAGGTGCCCACTTTCTGCATCTCATTTCCCTCTCAATCATTCATCACCTCCTTTAGGTCCCATGGAACTGAGTTAGGTACAGGTTCCCTCCAAACCCCTACTCCAGGAAGTCTGCCTAGGATTCTCACTCCTTTTAGCCCAACTGTTCACTTGGTGCCTTAAACACACTGGCTTCCCCAACTGGAGAGGACTGTGTCACACAGAGAGTGATGACAACCCAAGACTTCTTTTTCTCATGAACTTAGGTTCAGATAGGATGTCCCTCCACATAAAAGCATTTCTTTTTAGGAGAAAAGTTTATTAAGGGAGTTAGTACGCTATGGAAGGGTGTGGTAGGTTTCAAGCCAAAGGAAGGCTTTAGTTCTGCAGAACAAAGGGAATTCCTTAAAGGGAATTTTTAAAGGGGAGTTTTAAAGGAGGACTTTTGAAGGGTAGCGTCTCCAACTAAAGTCTTGAGGAACTTGGGAGATGGCTCAGCAGATAAAGCAGTTGCATTCAGGATCTTTCAGACTCCATACAGAAGCCAGAAGCTGTAGTTGCTTCTGTAATCCCAGTGTCTCTATGTCGAGAAAGGAGGTGAAGACAGGAATTTCCTGGAAGCTCATGGGACAGATAACCTGGTAAATGGGGCTATGAGCAACAAGAAACCTTGCCTCAAATGAGATAGAAAGCAATGACTGACACATGAAATTGTCCTCTTTTTTTAAAAAAAGTTTTTGTTTATTTTTATTTATTTATTTGAAAGCAACAGACAGAGAAAGAGGCAGATAGATAGAGAATGGGCATGCCAGGGCTTCCAGCCACTGCAAACGAACTCCAGATATATGTGCCCCCTTGTACATCTGGCTTACGTGGGTCCTGGGGAATCAAGCCTTGAACCAGGGTCCTTAGGCTTCACAGGCAAGCACTTAAACTGCTAAGCCATGTCTCCAGCCTGAAATTGTCCTCTTACCTCCACACATGTGCCAGAACACACATATGCTTATAGTCATCACACATGCCAAATAAATAATAAAGAAATTTACAAGATAAAGCATAAAAAAGATAAAACCTTCCTATGAATTGCTGCATGCTAAGGGGCTAAGAAAAGCTTGGATAGGTTATAAGATCATAAATCAGGTTGTCTTGACTCTAGGCAGCTGTCCCTCTCTACCTAGGGGATTCTGAAGAGGGGCATGGTTAATTGTCTACAGAAGCAAAAACTACCATGTCTTAAAGGGACAGTATTTTTATGATCTAACTACAGGCAAGGAAAGAAACTGCTTCAGTAGAAATCTTCCAAAGCATAGGATGCTGGAAATTAAAGCAAATCTTCTCTGGAGCAGAGCTCAGTTGTACTTGCTGTGGTGGTTTGAATCAGATGTCCTTCCAAAACTAATGTGCTTTTAATGCTGGGTCCCCAGCTATGGCAATTTGGGAGGTGGAGATCTGCTGGAGAAAATGTATTGTTGGGGTGGGCTTAGAGGAGTTATAGCCAGCTCCCCCTTGCCAGACAGAGTTGGCTCACTCTCCTGCTGCTGTTTTCTACCTGCTGTGGCATAAGTGACATCCACCCTCTCTGCTCATGCCATGTTTTCCTCTGTCATCATGGAGCTTCCCCTTGAGACTTTAAGCCAAAATAAAACCTTTCTTCCAATTAGCTGTTTTTGGTTGGGGGTTTGGTCTCAGCAACATGAAGGTAACTATAATACTTGCCTAGCATGTGCAAGGCCCTGGTTCAAACCTTCAAAAAGGTTCTATATTTCTCAGCAGATTCCAAGACAAGCAGATAAGTATATTGGGCTGAGAGGCTATAAGCCAGATCAAGCAGAAGGGATAAGGCCAGGCCCAGTCATGGAGGGCCTAGCTGAAGATCCACTTTTTCCTGGGTGCAATAGGGAGCCACGGAATGTTTAGAATGTGTGTGCGTGTGTGCATAGGAATTTATTATGGGCATTCAATGAATCCAGCCCTTAGCATGGGCTTAGATCCAGGTTCTAACCCTGACCATGTAACTGATATTTCTGTGAACCTCAGTGTTCACATCTGTAAAATGGAGTAGCAGCCCCACTTCCCAGGACTGATATGAAGAGCAACTGCTTTGGAGAACAAAGTGGGCTGGGGAAGTTGGTACCTCTGTAAGCCTAACAAGCATTTGGCAGAATTAACAGTTACCCCTTGCCTATTGGTAATATGAAGTCACTAATCACCATATATTTTCAGTAGGCTACGAGGGAAACTGAAGTTCAGGATATGTTTTGATGAAAGACATGGCTATAGGCTGTATTAGTGTTCTCATTTCTGTGATCAAATGACTGACAAGAAGCAATTTAAGCCAGGCATGGAGGCACATGCCTTTAATTTCACACTCAAACCGTAACAATGCTCAAGAGTGGGGAATTCATAATAGCAAAGGATGGACTTTTATGCTTATTCAAACAAAAGCCTCAGGGTTGGGGAGATGGCTCAGCAGGTAAAGTGCTTGCCTTGCAAACATAAGGACTTGAGTGTAGATCCCTGAACCCATGTGAAAGTTGGGCCCTGCATGCATTGGGGAGGCAGAGACAGGAGAGTCTTTGGACTTGTCAGCTAGCTAGTCCAGCTGAATTGGTGAGTTACAAGTCCAGTAAGAGATCCTGTTGTTAAAAAATAGGGTGGAGACCAATTGAGATCAACCTCTGGCCTTTGCACACACACATGAATACACACACAGAGAAAGGGCATCATTGGAGATGCAAACGTCTTTGACAGTTGAGAGAAAGGGTGGCCAAGGCAGAGGAAAATGTGACTCTAGCAGGAATAGTAAGCAGAGAAGGGAGGATGGGGAGTACAGGACTTGATCTCCTCAAACTGCTTCTCACCTGATTCATCAGTATATGAATTTTCATATGTTGTTATGGTTGAATCTGAAATGTTTCCAAAAGGCTTATGTTTGAAGACCTAGAGGATGGCTATATTGTGGAAGGCTGTGGAGCATTTCAGCGGTGGCACAGCTTGGAGAAGTGGGTCATTGGGGTGGAACTTTTGAGCTTATAACCTGGCTTTTCTTTGCTTCCTGGTCTGCTGCACTGTGAACAGCTACCACACACTCCTGCTGCCATGGGTGGAATCTCTCTTATTGCCATGTTCTTTTTGCTCCAATTAACTGAAATTGCTTTAAACCATAAGCCAAAACAAACTTTTCTTCCCTAAAGTTGTTTCAATTAGGAATTTTGGTCAAAGCAATGTGAAAATAACCAATGCATATGGCAAATCTGATCCCATCTCCCTAGTGTTGAGACACTATCTGCGGCTTCCCACTACCCTCCTTTCCTCTAGTCTGTGGATTGAACCAATATCTTCATGCATACTCAGCAAGCACTCTACCACTGAGCTACATCCCCAGCCCAAGAACTTGCTTTTTGAGACGTAGCTCAGGCTGTTCTCAAACTCACCATCTTCCTGTCTCAGCCTTCGGAGTGCTGGGGTTACAGGCATGTATTAGGCCTGACTATACCATAAAGAATCCTTTTTTTATTTTAATTTTTAAAATTTTTATTAGCATTTTCCATGATTAAGAATTCTTTTTTTAAATGGTTTTTGCATGTATATGGTGTAGTATGCATGTGTGTGTGTGCTCATATGTCTGCACAAACACATGTGCATGAAAGCCAGAGGTTGATGTCAGGTGTCTTTTTAAATCATTCTCAACCTTAGTTTTTTAGTTTAGTTTTGTTTTTTTAAGGTAGGTCTCACTCTAGCCCAGGCTGACCTGGAATTCACTATGCAGTCTCAGGGTGGCCTCGAACTCATGGTGATCCTCCTACCTCTGCCTCCACCTCCTGAGTGCTGGGATTAAAGGCTTGTGCCACCATACTTGGCTTCAACCTTATTTTTTGAGACAGGGTCTCTCACTGAACATGGAGATCACTGACTTAGCTAGACTTTAACAGGCAGGGATTCCCCAAGGACCTGTGTTGCTGTGCTCAGCTTTTATGTGGGTGCTGGAGATCCAAACTCAAATCCTTATGTTACTATAACAAGTATTTACCCACTGAGTCATCTCCTTAACCCCCCAAAGAATTCCTAAAGCACCTGCTGGGTACTGAAAAGCTTTAGTCCTTTGAGAACTGCTTTACTTCCTCACCATATCCACCAGATTTTACGGATGGACTTGGTGCAAGTGGTGTCCCCTCTGAGAAGATCTCCTTGGAGGCAGCTAGGCCATGTGCTTTCTTTGGACCTTCTCATCACTCCATTCATATATTGCTACATCAGCTTCCTCTGGGAGCTCCCAAGAGCAGGGGATTGGGTAATGTTTGTGTGAACAAGGTGCCCAGACTCATGTGAATGAATAAAGGATGGAAAGAGGGAGTGGATGAGTGAATGGAAGTGAGGTTAGCTAGGAAGCTGTAGGCTTTTGAATGTCAAAACAAAGAAATTCAGTCTTCTTTGTTTAGGCTATGAATTTAGGACAGGAGAGGGGCAGGTGATAAGCAAATTCTCTTCTACTGAGCTAAATCTTCAGCCTGTGGGATTGTTTTTGGTTGTTTTAGAGGTGAGGATATGGATGGATACAAATTTGCATACAATGTCCAACTTGGACACAATTCATTGTCCCTCTATGCTATGAACATGGGACAAACCTGTTTAAAATCACTGGAATCTAGAACCAGAATGTTATATGTATAAAGAGAAAATCTATACTAGTTGACTATCCCAAATAAAAATGCTTGAGATCTGAAGTATTTCAGAATTTGAATATTCTTTTTAAAAAATCTACTTATATGAGGAGAGAGAATGAGAATATGTATGAATGGGTGTACCAGGGCCTCTTGCTGCTGCAAATGAACTCCAGATGCATGGGCCATGTTGTGCCTTTGGCTTTATGTGAGTATTAAAGAACTGAACCCCAGCCAGCAGGCTTTCCAAGCAAGTGCTTTTAACCACTGAACCATTTCCCCAGCCCCAGATTTGGGATTTTCAAAGAAAGAAATGTTGGAAGCTAGACATGGTAGTGAGACCCTATCTCAAGAAAAGTAAAAATGGCTGTAGATGTATCTCAATTGGCAGAGCACTTGTCTAGCATGCACAAAAGCCCAGCATTGCATAAACTGAGTGTGGTGGTACACACCAATGGTCTCAGCACTTGGGAGGTGGTGGCAGGAGGATCATAAATTCAAGGTCATCAATGGCTATATAGTGAGTTTAAGGTTAGCCTGGGCTATACAAGACCTTGTTTTAAGAAAAACTGTCTTGGGGAACCAAGATCAACACAAAATTCATTGCTGTTTCATTTACAACCACATATAGTCTAAAGGTCATTTACTATTTTATTTAATTTTATTTTTTATATTTAGTGTCCCTGAGTTTTCACTATGACTGGTGTCACATACAGTCAGGTAGAATTTTCCACTTGTGACATTGTGTTAACAGTTTGTTTTTAGTGGTGAGTTTTCTGTAGCCTCTGTGTTTCCTTTTCTTTTTAATTTTTTAAAATTTATTTATTTGTGAGGGGGGGCAGAGAGACAGAAGGAAAAGAGAAACAGATAGAGAAAGAATGGGCATGCCAGGACCTCTAACCACTGCAAACAAACTCCAGACGCATGTGCCCCCTTGTGCATCTGGCTAACATGGGTCCTGGGGAATTGAGCCTCGAACGGGGATCCTTAGGCTTCACAGGCAAGTGCTTAACCACTAAGCCATCTCTCCAGCCCAGTGGTACATACTTTGAATGCCAGAAATGTGAAACCCAAGACAAGAAAATTGTGAATTCAAAGATAGTTTGTATGAAATATTAAAGCAAAATAAATTTAAAAACACTTCAGATTTTGTAACATTTTGAATTTGGAGATTAGGAATGCTCAACTCAAATGTTTTTAGCATGATTAAAACCCACTACTTTTCTAACACTGTGATGGACATGCATGTACAAAGGGAGATCTTAATTTTGTTCAGGTTTCACTAGAAGTTTAACATTTGGGAAGGTGATATTGTAGAAGAGTCATTTTGTTGGCTAGTGCTATTAAAATGGCCAGTCTATATGCACACGGATGGGACCCTTGTGCTTGTTGGCATGCCTTCATACAGATGCTATATCTGGTGGCTCCATCATGCATGCTCTCATGTTTTCATTTCAAAGGGTGTGGATAAGGTGTAAGCATTTTTACATTTTCAATGGTGTGGATGAGGTGTGAGTGCTTTGAGTGCTTTCATGTCTTCAAGAGGGTGTGTGAGGTGTGAGCACTTTCATGTTTTCAGAAGGTGTGGATGAGGTGTGAACACTTTCATGTTTGCAAACACTTTTTTATTGTGTCATACTTTTTCCTTTGCTAATGCCAAGGGAATTGCATGAATTCCCTCCCTACTTTCCTTTATCTCTCTATCCATCTGTCTTTTAGTACTGGGATTTCAGGCCTCACACATACTAGGCAAGTACTCTTGTGCCAAGCCACACCCCAAGACCCTCACTGGAGAATTCTGGACAGGAATTCTACCACTGGGTCACAACCCTGTCATCTTTTTACTCTTTTTTGTTTTTTTGAGGTAGGGTCTCACTCTGGTCCAGGCTGACCTGGAATTAACTCTGTAGTTTTGGGGTGACCTTGAACTCACAGTGATCCTCCTACCTCTGCCTCCCGAGTGCTGGGATTAAAGGCGTGTGCCACCACGCCTGGCTGTACTCTTTATTTTGAAAAAGGGCCCACGAAATTATATAAGCTGGCCTTGAATTTGACTCTGCCTCTTAAGGAGCTGGTCTTATATTCCTGTGCTACCAGAAGCAATATACACTAATTCTTTTTGAAACTATGGTAGTCATGGTATTCTACGATCTGTAAATGGCATGCCAGCATTTAAAGGGGCCAGTGAGATGGCTCAATGGACATAATGCTTGCCATGCAAGTACAAGTACCTGAGTTTGGACAACCTCAGCACCCATATAAGAAAGGGTAGACGAAGGGCAAGGGAGATGTCTCCGTGGTTAAAAAGCACTTGTTTCCAAGGCCTGCTGGCCTGGGTTTGATTTCCCAGTTTCCACATACAGCCAGATGCACAAAGTGGCACACATATCTGGAGTTCGTTTGCAGTAGCAAGAGACCTTGGTGTTTCTGTACGTTTTTCCTCACCCTTCCTCCCTCCCTCTCTCATTCCCTCCTTCCCCCCTTTCCTCCTTCTCTGTCTCTCTTTCACACACACACACACATACACAAATATTTTAAAAATAAATAAAAATAAAGTAAAAAAATAACAAAAGCTCATGATGTAGCAGGTAATTTCAGCCTATGGTGAGAAGGAAAGCAAAGACAAAATCCACTTGAAGCTCACAGGCCAGATACCCTGGTAAACAGAACAGGGAACAACAAAAGACCCTCTCTCATATAATGGGGGAAGGTGAAGACTGACACCCAAAAGTTGTCCTCTGACCACACATGCACCCACATTCATATACATACATATACACAAAAACTTTACAAAAGGGGGGCTTGTCTATTTAACAAGGGGCTTCTGGGCCGAGGGTTATAGGCCAATGGTAGAGTGCTTGTCTAGCATGCACTGGGCCTTGGGTTCCTTCACAGCACTCTGAAAAGGAGGGTGCTAGGTATGAGCACAGGAAGCAGGACTAAAGGGGTACAAGGTCTTGGGGAGCAGCAGAATACAGCTACTGAAGGTGGCATATGTCTTGGGAGAAGCTATGCAGGAGCTCTAGGGAGGTCACAGGTGACCAAGAGAAGGGATAAGGATAGGTTGAGATGAGCTGGGAGCTTTAGGGAGTCTTTGACAGGCATGAACTCTTGAAGGTTGACTGGACTCTGAGAGAGGCTCCAGGGAGGGTGATGGCAAGCTGGGGGGGAGGTCAATGGCCAGTGTGTGTAGACTGACAGAGAGGGTGACTCTCAGACAATCTGGTTGAGAAGAGGAAGAACGACTGAGACTGGGGACAGGGGTGGGGACACATGAGTGTGTGTTTCCTGTTTTCAAGATGGGGAGACTAGAGGGCGTGGGTGAAGAGTGACAATGAAAATCAGGGTTGGAGTGAAGACTTTTGTGGCCTTGGTATGGGAGAAAGGAGGGAATCTACCATTTCTTTGAGCTGAGGAGCTGAGGGTGTGAGGAACATTTGAGGGAATGGACATGCGAGGCTATGTAAATGTTGAGGGAAAAGGAGTAGAGTATTTCTCTTCAGAGTTCTAAGGGAATGATCTTGCTTGTCAATAATGGTAAACCGGTAAATGATAAAAACAGTACATTAAAGTATTTAATTTTATTTACTTATTTGCGTATGTATGAATGCATGTGCATGGCATATATGTGGAGGTCAGAGGACAAGTTCAAGGTGTTACATGGTACAGGAATCAAAATGGCAACAGGCTTTGCAATGAAGTATCTTTAACCACTGAGACATCTCCCTAGCACACTGGCAATTCTTTTGGTCCTAAAGTTTAAGACTCTTTTTTTATTTTCATTTTTTTGAGACAGGGTTTTTCCAAGTGGCCTGCACTTACTATGCAGCCTAGGCTGGCCTTAAAGTATTGATCCTCTTGACTGCTGGGTTTTTAGGTATGTGCCACCATGCCTGGCTACATCTATTTTAACTTTTTAAATTTATATTTTTATTTATATTATATTTATATTTTGGCAGTGCTATGGCTAGAACCCAAGCTCTTAAATAAGTCAGGCATGTGTTCTATATGTCTAGAACCCAAGTCCTTACAGAAGCTGGGCATATGTCCTATATGACTAGAACCCAGGATCTTATACAAGTCAGGCATGTGTCCTATGCAGCTAAAACCCAGGGCCTTTCTCAAGTCAGGCATGTGTTCTGTCATTGAGCTACATTCTCAATCTTGACTAAGAATTTTTGTGTGGATTTTTGGGAGAGTCTTATGTACTTACTAGAGTATGTTGGCCTTAAAATTGCAAATATAGCTGAGAATGTCCTTGAACTTCTGATCTTCTTCTTTCTACTTCCCAAGTGCTAGGATGATAGGGCTATACCACCACTCCCAGTTTTGGTGGTACTGGGGATTGAATCCAGGGTTTCATGCATGTTACTCAATCACTTTATCAATGGAGTGACATCCCCAGCCCCATGACTATGCTTTTTAAATGAATTACTTCATTTCAGCCTCTCAACACACACTGAACACACATACTATTACTAGGTCTATTTTGCAAAAGAGAAAACTATTGCATGCAAGGTTAGGGGAGGTCAACAGCAGGAATACTTTAGCTCAGAGAGATAACATACCAGGATGTCTACCTCCAACCAGGTCTGGGTCAGAGATGGGTTGGGGGGTGGTGTTCTGAATCAGATAAGGAGAATTGAAATAGGGATAAAAGTGGTTTCCCCCTTCTGGCTGGCCCTATTTTCATGCTGCTAGCTCCTCAGGCTGAGGTGAGACTCCTGGTCAATTGTCCTCGCTGGGGTCAGAGGCTCCAGGACACAGTTGGTTCCTCTTTCTGTCCCTTCCCTCTTCTCTGACACAGCTGAGAAGCTTCTATCTTGTATATTTGTATGTGTGTGTGTGTATGTGTGTGCACATGTATGTGGAGGCCAGAGGACAACCTTAGGTAGGTGTCATTCCTTAGGCACTGTCTTCCATTTTTGAGATAGAGTCTCTCATTGGCCTGGAGCTCATAAAGTAGGCTGGACTAACTACCTAGCAACCGCAGAGATCCTCCTGTTTCTACTTTCCCAGCTCTGAGGTTATAAGTGCCCACCATCACAACCAGCTTTGTGTGTGTGTGATGTGTGTGGATGTGTTTATGCCATGGTCTTGTGTGGAGGTTAGAGAATTGCTGGGCACTGGCTCTCACATTCCACCTTGTTTGAGGCAGGATTTCTTTGTTGTTCAACACTGGGTTAGCCAGGCTGACTAGCCCACAGGTTTCCAATTTTCCTGTCTCTGCCTCCCATCTTGCTGTAAGTATGCTGAGATTACAGACATGCACTATCATATCTAATTTTCACGTGAGTTCTGGGAATCTGAATTTCTGTCCTCATTCTTTTTAAAAAATATTATTTATTTATTTAAGGGAGGGAGAAATAGGGAGAGGCAGACAGAGAATGGGCATGTCAGGGTCTCTAACCACTGTAAATGAACTCCAGACACATGTGCTATCTTGTACATCTGGCTTATGTGGGTTGTGGGTACTGGGGAATTGAACCTGGGTCCTTAGGCTTCATGGGCAAGTGCCTTAAGCACTAAGCCATCTCTCCAGCCCCCTGTCCTCATTCTTGTACAACAAACACTTAATCTATGGAGCTATCTCCCCAAAACATAGACACAGATTTTTTTTACATAGAATCTGCAGATAAACTCAAGTACCTATGCTTGCAAGGTAAACACTTTTTACTCACTGAGCTATCTACCTAATTTGAGGTCATTCCTCAATCCTGCCTCCTTCCAGTACCAGAGTCTCCCCATTCACTCTGAATTCCAGTATATCATAAAAGTCACAGCTTAGCTGTCATCTCAGCACTTCAAAGGTGGAGGCAAAAGGAGTTAAGACCATCCTTAGCTACACAATGACTGTTAAGTCAGCCTAGGCTACATGAGATCCTGCCTTAAAACAAAACAAAGGGCTGGAAAGATTGTTCAGTGGTTAAGGCACTTGCCTGCAAAGCCTAACAACCCAGGTTCAATTCTCCAGTACCCACGTAAAGCCAGATGCACAAAGTGGTATACGTATCTGAAATTTGTTTGCAGTGGCTAGAGGCCCTGGTGTGCCCATATTCACTCTCTCTCTCTGCTTGCAAATAAAAGAAATAAAAAAGCCTGTCTGCTTGGAAGCTAAAGAGAGTTTAACAGATCATTCAGAAGGACAGTAAAAAACTTGTGTGTGGGCAGGAGAAATGGCTTAGCAGTTAAAGACATTTGCTTGCAAAAGCCTGCTGGTCTGGGTTCAATTCTCCAGTACCCACATAAAGCCAGACACATAAAGTGGTGCCTGCATCTGGAGTTCATTTATAGCTATAAAAGGTTCTGTTGTGCCTATTTTCTCTCTCTTTCTTTTTTTTTTTTAAAAAATTATTTATTTATTTATTTAAGAGCGACAGACACAGAGAGAAAGACAGATAGAGGGGGAGAGAGAGAATGGGCGCACCAGGGCCTCCAGCCTCTGCAAACGAACTCCAGACGCATGCGCCCCCTTGTGCATCTGGCTAATGTGGGACCTGGGGAACCGAGCCTCAAACCGGGGTCCTTAGGCTTCACAGGCAAGCGCTTAACCGCTAAGCCATCTCTCCAGCCCTTTCTCTCTCTGTCTCAAAAAACATATTTAAATAATGTGTTACAAAAAAAAAAAGTGTGTGTGTGCTTGATGTGAATGCTGACATATATGTTGCATGGAGTGCCTGTGAAGGTCACAGGGTGACTTTGGATGTTAGTCTTTGTCTTCCAATTTTTTGAAGCAGGGTCTATTATTGTTCAAGCTATTTCCTAGGCTAGCCAGCACGTGAGCTTCCAGAAAATTGCCCTGCCTCTGCCTTTCTTTCTCACTGTAGGTGTGCTGAGATTACTGGGTTCTGGGGATCTGAACTCAGGCATTCATGTTTTCATGGTAAGTGTTCTACCCACTGAGTAACCTCCCTAATCTGACAGTCAAGAATTTTGATGTTTGTTGAAAGAGCTGGCATACAAGTTGACCACTTCCACTTTATTTCTTTAGTTTCCCATATGTCACATGGATCTTATCATGACCTCCTTCATGGAGTCAGTGAATGAAAGCAGGGAAAACAAGGCATTGAGAGACCTCAAGAAGTTGCAGCTGGTGCCCTTAAGAAGTTTCATAGGATAGTTCAGTGCTTGACAGATAGCGTGGAATATAAGAACTGATAGATTATAGAATGACTGACTGACTGACTGACTGAGTACCATAGAAATAAGACTGCCTTGGTCTTGAGACAGTCATGAGACAGACTGCTCTTCTGTCTGTGGGTCCCAAGTTTCCATGGGTCAAGTTGAAACTGTTAGTTTCTAAGTCTCTTCCTTGTGGGTGGGGGTGTTATGAAGATGTTGTGGTCTTAGTTGACCACAAGTTGAGTATGACTCAACCTTCTGGGGCTCTTTTGAAAGACAGTAATGGGCTAGAGGTAAATGGGGTGGAAGGTGGAGGCAGCCTCTTCCTTTAACTCTTCAAATTAGTCTCCCTACCCCAGGGCAGAAAGTGGGGGAGGGCAGGGGCAATGGGGACAGCTTTTCTGGTACTAAAGAAGGGAGGGACTGTTTGTGGTCAAGGTGGTGGCTTTTTAGGTTGGAGCATGCAAGCCCTGTAGTGAACACACTTCCTGATTCCTAACTGTGCTCAGAGGCAGGTGGAAATCAGGCTTAGGTTGATGGAGCCCAGACCTTGTTTCTGGGGCTCTCAGAAAGGAGTTCCAAAATAGAAGAACTAGTCACCCAAGGGCATCCATGTTGGAGGGTGCTGAGGTAAAGTAGGTGTATCAGCTAGAGTTGGCTGTGAAGTGGCAGATCTTATAACATGACTTTATGGTCCAGGAAGATTTTGGTTCCTTTGGAGTGGAGGGCCCAGGTCCAAATGAGGCTGGAGGAATGCTTAGGGCCATATAATAGGAACTAGCAGTCCGTGGTTTGTGGGGTCAGCATTTAACCCCTAGGTGGTTTCTGTACCTCCAAGGAATAGGGTAGGAGAGCCTTTGGTCAAAATGGCTGGTAATTTTGTGGTCTTGGGAGTGACTGAGTTGACATCTTCTTCCAGTTTTGAGTTTAACTAACTTCCCTGCCTCAGTTTTCTCATTTGAAAAATGGGCTGGGGGGGCTGGAGAGATGGCTTAGCGGTTAAGTGCTTGCCTGTGAAGCCTAAGGACACTGGTTCAAGGCTCGATTCCCCAGGACCCACATTAGCCAGATGCACAAGGGGGCGCACGTGTCTGGAGTTCGTTTGCAGTGGCTGGAAGCCCTGGCACGCCCATTCTCTCTCTCTCTATCTGCCTCTCTCTCTCTCTCTCTCTCTCTCTCTGTCACTCTCAAATAAATAAATAAAAATGAATAAAAAATTTAAAAAAAAAGAAAAATGGGCTGGGGAGATGGCTTAGTTGGTAAAGGGCTTGCTGTGCAAACATGGAAACTGAGTTCAGATACTTAGCACCCACAAGTGTCAGGCATGTAGTATATACCTGTAATTCCAGAGCTGGCACGTAGAGACAGAGATAGGTAAAGGCCCTTGCTGGGGTTTTCTGGCTAGCCAGTCTATCTGAATCAGCGAGGTCCAGGTTCAGTGAGTGACCCTGTCTCAAATAAGGTGTAGAGAGATTGAGAAAGACACCTGATGTTGACCTCGGGTCCCCACATGTACTTCTACTTGTGCTCCCATGCAGTACAAACACACACATATGCATGAACACTGCACACATATACACACAGACGTTAAAAACGGGAACATCAAAGACAGACGACATCATGGGCCTGCTGTGTAGATTCAATGAAGCAACAGTTGTCACATGTAAATGCTAATGCTCCCCACCATCAACATGAGTACCAGCTGTGAACTTGGCCAGCCCTAAGGGCCCAAGGCCAGGAGGAAAAGCTGAACAAGGGAGCTTCTGAAATTCACCTCAAAAGTTCTAAGTTTGAACTAAGCAGTGATGAGCAAGAGCCCCTAACTGGAGAGAGAAACATGATAGCCACTTCCTTCCTCACTGGGGTCCTGCAAGCTCTGGAGACATAAACCTGCTGCTATAGCTGATGTTAGAACCAAGTCTGGCTCCTAGACCCCACCATTGGCCCTCTGAACATGACCCCCAGAGCCTTGGTCCTGCTTTCTCCCACCTTAGTGGGGTTTTAGGGCCATATGCCGCACCACCTCAGTATGCCAACAATATTCCTGACTTCCACAAACTCCTGGGTCTCCCTCTCCTTGACGGGGGTAGTGGAGAGAACACTGAATCTGTTTCATTTTGGCTTAGCTGAAGCCCAGCAGCCAACAGGTGGGAGATGGGCTCTTGTCTTTTTGGAGCTGGACCCTTTGCTTAGTTGGTGGAGGTTACTGATGGTCAGTTATGCCTACCACTTCATGCAGAAGTTGTATCTGAGGAAACATGGCCTTAAGTTTTTGCTCACCAGGAAGGAGACTTTGAGATGTGACCCCCAGACTGCAAGACAGACAACTGCCTGTCCCTCATTGCTATCCCTCCTTACTTCCCTTCCTATCTTAGAGCTGGTCTGATGTTTTCCAGTAAAGCCTTGAACTTTTGTTCCTTCTGCCTCCACCTTGCAAATGGTGGAATTACAGGCCTGTGCCACCATAACCTGGCTCAGTTGCAGGTCTTAATGAGTCTCCTTCCAAGATCCTTTTCTGTTCATCCTCCTGGCTACTGGCTCTGGATTAAATAACTACATCATGGGTCTCCTTGTTCTTTTTTGTTTGTTTTATGTGGTGTTGGGGATGGAACTCAGGACTTTGCACACACTAAGCAAGTGCTCTGTGTACTGAGCTACTTCCCCAGCTCTCCATCTCCTTGCTTTGTGTCTGAAACTTAAAAAATAATCACTGAGATGGGAGATGGCTCAGTGGACAAAGGGCTTGCTATCCCAATATGAGAACCTAAGTTTGGATTCCAAACACCCGAGTATGACTACAATCCCTGTGCTGGCAAAGAGGAGCCATGAAGATTTCTAGGGCTTGCTGGATACTTTGTCTAGCTGAATTGCTAAGTTCCAGGTTCAGTAAGAGACCCTATCTCATTAAAAATAAGGTGGAATGCAATTGAGGTGGACATCTGACATCAGCTTTTGGCCTCCACATCACATGTGCACCTGCACCTGCATACACACGTGCATCCATACTCATACAAACATGCGTAACCTGAGTGCCTATCACACACACATACATGCAAAAAAAAAAAAACAAAAACCAACCACTATTACTGTTATGTCATCACCATTGTCAACCAATAGCTGCCTCCACCCCATCACACCTCAAATGAATATCAGGCAGATGTGCCCCCTTTTGCCTTTGGCTTTACATGGGAAATTAACCTCGGGCTAGCAGGCTTTAACCACTTAGCCATCTCTCCAGCCCTTGACTTCTGTCATTCTACCCATCAAGCATTGCCAGATGTCCTGAAAACAACCAACACTAAACACCAGCTATTAAGGCTTTATGACACGTGCTTGTCATCCCAGCACTCAGGGGTTAGAGGTAGGAGGATCAGGAGTTTAAAGACATCCTTAGCTACATAGTGAGTTTGAGGTCATGAAACCTTGCCTCAAAAAAACAAAACAAGTCCAGGCATGGTGGTGCACACCTTTAATCCCAGTACCTGGGAGGCAGAGGTAGGAGGACTGCCGTGAGTTCGAGGGCACCCTGAGACTACGTAGTGAATTCCAGGTCAGCCTGGGCCAGAGTGAAACCCTACCTTGAAAAACTAAAACAACAAAACGAGGTTGGAGATTGCCTAGTGGGTAAAGTACTTGCTATGCAAGTGTGGGTCTGGATTTCTAGCACCCATGTGTAAATGCAAGGCAGGGTGGTGCATGCCAATGACCCCAGTTCTGGAGAGGCAGAGGCAGGAGAATCCCTAAGACTTCTTTTTTTTATTTTAAAACATTTTTTTGTTCATTATTTATTTATTTGAGAGTGACAGACACAGGGAGAAAGACAGATAGAGGGAGAGAGAGAGGATGGGCGTGCCAGGGCTTCCAGCCACTGCAAATGAACTCCAGACGCGTGCACCCCCTTGTGCATCTGGCTAACGTGGGACCTGGGGAACCAAGCCTCGAACCGGGGTCCTTAAGCTTCACAGGCAAGCGCTTAACTGCTAAGCCATCTCTCCAGCCCTCCCTAAGACTTCTTGACTAGCTAGTCTAGCCAAATTGGTGTGAAACCCTGCCTTTATTTTAGTTTTATTATTATTTTAGTGACAACTTCCATAATTCTAGTCAATAAACCATGATATCCCTTTCCCCCTCCCTTTCCCTTTCATAACTCCACTCTCCATCATATCCCCTCTCCCTCTAAATTAGTCTCTCTTTGTTTTGATATCATTATCTTTTCCTCCTATTAGAATGGTCTTGTATAGGTAGTGTCAGACATTGAGAGGTCACGGATATCCAGGCCATTTTGTGTTGGGAGGAACGTATTGTACAGAGCCCCACCCTTCCTTTGGCTCTTACATTCTTTCCGCTACCTCTTCTGCAATGACAGACATGTGAAACCCTGTTTTAATAAATAATGTGGAAAGCAACTGAGGAAGGTACCTGATGCCAACCACTGGCTTCCACACACAGTACGTGTGCTCCCCCCCCCGACACATATGAACACGCATATACCACATGTACAACACATACAACACCCCAAACCCCTAAACACCTCCTGTCATAAAAGACAACCTCTTACAATCACCAACCCATCCACAGGAATCATTTAAAATCCACAAACCTGCACCAACCAATAGCAACAATCATCATCACAATAACACCACCAACAGCATGTCAGTGAGTATCCACAGTGGCTCATCTACAACAACCAAGGATGAGTTTCCTCCACCCATCACTGGAACTAAATCCAGCAATGAATGAACATCCTAGGCAATGCTAGCTACTGTGTACTAAACACATATTCAATAAAGCACAGATTCAATAAAGGCTGCCCATCTGAACTCTTGAGGGTTTCTGTCATGGCTCAGTCTTGGTTAAGTTTCCATTCCAAGAGCAGAGCTCCTGCTCATAGTGTGTGAGACTCCCAGAGAAGTGCTTCGCCCATGATGGCATTATTTCTTTAAAAAATATTTACACATGTATACGTATGAGCATGTTTTGTGTGTGTGTGTGTGTGTGTGTGTGTGTGTGTGTGTGCGCAGATGAATGTGAATACAGTGATGCACTGCACATTTGTACACTTGTGTATGTGTATGTGAAGGCCAGAGAACAACTTCAAGAACATTGTCCTTAAAAAAAACCCAACTATTTAATTTATTTATTTGAGGTGGGGGTAGAGAATGGGTGCTCCAGGGCCTCTTGCTACTGCAAATGAGCTGCAGACACATGTATCACTTTATGTGTCTGGTTTTATGTGGGTGCTGGGGAATGAAACCTCTGGCATCAAGCTTTGCAAGCAAGTGCCTTTACGTGTTGAGCCATCTCTCCAGCCCCAGAAACACTTGTCTATGTTTTTTTGATGTAGAGTCTTACTGGCCTGGAACTTACCAAATCAGGCTAGACTGGCTGGCCAACAAGCCCCAGGGATCTGCCTTTCTCTACCTCCCCAGTGTTGGATTACAAACAATGTCATAATGCCTAGCATGGAGATTGAATTCAGGTCCTTATAATTCTGAGGCAAACACTTTACCAATCGAGCTCTCCCCAGCTCTCTTCCTTCCCGCTTTCCTTCCTTCTTTCCTCCCTCCCTTCTTTCCTTTACATTTTCCCCTCTCCCTTCCCCTTACTCTTTCTTTCTAACAGGGTCATCTCATGTAGCTCAAGTTGGCCTCAAACTGGACATGGGCTGGCTTTGAATTAATCCTTTCCTCTATTTCTAGAGTAGTGGCAGTAAGGGTGCGTGCAACCATGCCCAGTATATGTGGTATTAGGGGTTGAACCCAGGGCATCATGCATTTAGTAAGCACTCTGCCAGTTAAAATAGCTATATCCCTAGTCCTCATTAGCTTTCTGAAACATGAACATTCTCTCTCAGATTAACACAGTTCCACCTCTCTGCCTTCACTCTGATCATTTGTTTCCTGTAACCACAAAGAACCCTGAAAGAATTCCTCTCCTAGGCATACATTTTCATCTTCAATGACAGAATAACAAAAAACAAAAGCTGAAATTTCCTGCAGATTCATGGAGTTGTGAGGGTGACTTCTAGCCACTCCTGGCTCTCTATTATTGTGTTTTTCAAGATGTGTTTGGGTCTAGATCCATGATGGTGACAGTCTCCTCAACCTTGTCACTACCTTCAGCAGACTCAACATCAACATGCAGGGACACTTCTGACTGCAGTCTCTTTGCCACCATCCTTGTGTGGTGGCATGAATAGTCTCTCTTCCTTCTCTGCTTCCTCCTTAATGTTAATTGGACTTTATTATTTTTAGTGCTGGTGATGGAACCCAAGACCTTGAACATGCCAGACGAATGCCCTACCTCTCAATTACACTCTCAGCCAAGCCTCTCCATTTTTTGCCTTTGAGATTGTTACAGCCAAGCTACCTATCATTTACACAGCAACATGGTCACCACACCCCACCAACCATAAGTGAGACACATCTTTCTATCTCACTGCTGAATGGTCAAATCCAGACCCTTTGAATGTTCCCACTAAAAACCCTCCAAAGAACAATTTCTGTATCTAGGCAGACCTCCAGATATGACATCTATGTTGAAGAGAGACCATGAGAGGGGAACTGATACTCAAAACAACATAGGAAGACAAGGATCTGAGCTGAGCTGACTTCCTAAAACCTTAGGAAAAGGGCATGACTCTGTCCTTACAGACTGTGTTATTCCCTCAAGGCACCTTTTTACCCATACCCGATTTGGTGACCTCAGAAGGGAATTTTTTCCCTGATAGGGGCACAGAGGAACCACTTGCGTTGCTTTGCAGGACCTCCTTCCCACAGGTCCACTACTTTCCTCACTGTTGCCCCACTTTCTGAGAGTGACTTAGGACACCACCGCTTGGCCAATGGCCTCCCATGTACTTTTAGAGCCCACCCTTGAAGGACTTACCATAATGATGGTAGGTGCCTGGGTTCCAGTGGGAACACCTGGAAAGGTCGTTACAGGGGTGCAGACTCAGGGGGCTCTTGGGGATGGCTCAGACATGACCCTATTTCTGCTCCTTCACAGCCTCCTGGACCTAGTTCCTCTTACAACAGCCCCTCTCTCACTTCCTTTGATGGGAGGGGCTGTGGCTATGATGGGGAAGACAAAGAAGGGAAGCTGGACCTGAGGGTGGAGAGAAAGCTCTGAGCACCACCAGCAGTGGCAAAGCTGAGTGGAATTCTGAGCCTGAAGGGAGGAGGTCACAGATTGTTGGCAGCCACTGCCAGGTCCACTTTGCAAGAATAGAGATTACAGATGACTAGGGGTGATCATCTTGCAAGGTGATACTGGAAAGCATTTTGGCAATTGTGGTCTCTTCAGAACTAGCAAAGGGAAGTGTTACTTCAGCTGTGTATCTACTCTGGGAGTTATTATGCAAATTCCCTGTTCCAGAGCAGTACAGTGTCTACCGGTCCGACCTATAGAACTTGCCTCTGCAGCTGGCTATGCTTGTCTTTTCAAGGAAGGGTAAAGGGAGTGGAGAGTACAAGTCAGGGGCACTATAAGATATCTGATCCAGATTTTATATCCCCATTTCTGCTGTTCCAGGACGTACTCAGGGTAATAATGGTGTTGGCCTACTACTCAATCTTTGGAATACTGAATCACATGAGTCTCCTGTTGGTATAAGAAAATGACAGATCCAAGAAATGATTTCTTCCACAAGTTCCACCCACTAAGGAGGCTGGGGAAGAACCAAATCCATGAGAGCCATATGATGGTCAGACAGTCCCATCTTGGAGCAGGTCCTGAACATGTGCATACTTCCAGGAAGTGTTAAGGCAGGCACATCCTAGTGGCCACAGCTGGAAAAGTCTTTGTCTGGAAATCTCTGGACTCTTAACAACTCAACATGTTGGCTTTAAAAGGCAGGAAGATCCCATTTTGTGGGGAGTGACAGTGACCTGTGGCTTTCTAAGCCTTGGTGAGAAGCTGTATTTTTGTCTTAAAATTGCTGAGTTCTAGGGGAAGTCATGAGCCCTAGGGGTGTAACGTCTGCAGCTGTTTGGCTAAATGTATATACTATGCTTATCCAACTGCCCAGTAAGCACTCCTCTTAATGTTCATACCCTTATATTAATGCTACTCTCACTTTTGGTAGAGAATCTTCTCTTTTCAGATAGCAGTGACTTTGGGACGACTCAGAAGGTATCATGGTGCCGGAAAGAAGTGACCACAGTGCTCAGTACTGCAATATCTCTATCACACATTCCAAGGCTCAGGGTCTAATAAAGAAGAGGTGGCAGAAAGAATGTAAGAGCTAAAGGAAGGGTAGGACTCCTTACAACATGCTCCCTCCAGACACAAAATGGCCTGGATATCCATGACCTCACAGTGCCTGACACTACCTACATAAGACCATCGTAATAGGAGGAAAAGATCTTGGCATCAAAATAAAAGAGACTGATTGAGAAGAGGGGAGGGGATATTATGGAGAATGGTGTTTCAAAGGGGAATGTGGGGGGGGGAAGGGAGGGTATTACCATGAGATTTTTTTATAATCATGGAACTTGTTAATAAAAATTTGAAAAAATATTGCTGTTTTCTATAGTGTTCAAAGTCCCCTGTTTGCTGCTGACAACCGGTGTGTGGTGTGGCCCCTTCTGGCCCTGGGTGGGCTGGATCTTACAAACACACACACACACACACACACACACACAAGGATATACACCTACTCATGCACAGAAATCTACAAGACAGAATTTTATTAATGTAGGGCTTCCTGACAAGGAGTGTGTGGGCCCCAGGGCAAGGCTTTTAGCACCATAATGAGGGTGGCCTGGGGAACGGAAGTCAGAGGTTGGGAGGTTGGGGTAAGATATTCCGTCTGGACAGGGTATCAGGAAGGTGATGGTACCCTGCTTCTCCATAGCAGATGAGTATTCCCCACAGCTCAGACTGGAGGCAGTGCTGGGAGCAGGGCGCCTGCAGACCCCTTTCTAGCCCCACTCTTCACAGTACATATTCCTATAAAAGGGTGAAGAAGCATCTGGGAGTCTTTAAGAGTGGGTGGAAAGGGTGCTGGGGCAAATAGATGTTCACTCCCTCCACTGTGAACCAGACAAGAGGCTTAAGAAGAGTTCTAGGGTAGCCAATTCCTATCCATCCCTCAGCCAGGGGGTCCCACCAGGGTTTCCCAATAAATAATTCTCAGCTGTATTCTGCCCTTCACTCCCAGCTCCCGCTCCCTTGGGGCCTCTCTGATGGGATATTTTGGCCACCCCTCAGTCTGTGCTCCATGGTGACTCCAGGTACCGCCTGTGACTAGCGGCCTTGGCAGGTTTTGCAGCACATCTGGCGGAAGTAGGCTCGGCTACAGAACTGAAATTTGAGCACCAGAGGGCAGTAGGCGACTTTGTTCACATCCTTGCACTCTGCAGAGTGGAAAAGGAGAGATCAATTCTCAGAGCTCCTCCCACCAGATGTGTTCTAGTAGGCGACTTTGCTTCTTTGTGCCTTAGTTTCCTCAACTGTCTATGGGGAGGGAGGCTAGTAATAGTACTTATGTCATTAGGCTGTATTGAGGATTTAGAGTACAGGATCTGGGGCTATTAATGAGAATAGTATTTTCTATTCTACAACCCACCCACCCTTTCTTTCTCACTATGGCATTGAATCTAAGACCTTGGAATGCTAGCCAAGCTGTCTATGACACTAAGCTATGTTCCCAACCCCTCTTTTTACTTTTTGTTTTGAGACAGCATTTCAATAAGTTTCCCAAGCTGCCCTTAAACTCACTCTATAGCACAGGGTGGCTTTGAACTTGCGATTCTCCTGCCTCAGTCTCCCTAGTAGCTGGAGTGACAGGCCTGTGCCACCAAGCCCGGCTCAATGATCCTTTTGATACCAGGAGAGAGAATATCTGTTTGGGGTTGCAAGACTCATTCATTTTCCTTTTTATTTAATCAAATAAAATTATTTTTGCTTTTTTTGGAGACAGAGTCTCACTAAACAGCCCAGGTTGATCTTCAACACATGACCCCTGCTTCAGGCTCCCAAATACAGGCATTACATATGTTTCCCATTGCACCAGGCTTGTTTCCCTTTTCAGTAAACTAAGGACCCTGAGTCCAGCTTGAATAAATTAGTATTTATGCTCATTACCTACAGCAGTCTCTGTTAGGGAAGATGGATCCAGGTTTCTATTTAATAGCAGTGATGTAGATCTGGTAGTGGGGCTTCACAGGGCTTATTACTGGTTTTTGATGTGTGTACACATATGAGCCTTTGCCTGCCACTGTACTGTGTGGAGGTCAGAGGACAACCTCAGGTGTAGGTTATTATTCTTTTACACTTTGTTTCAGACAAAGTCTCTCTCTCTCTCTCTTTTGCAGCTGCAAATGTCATACTAGCTGGACCATTAACTTCAAGATTCTCCTGACTCTGCCTTCCATTGTTGTAGGTGCATTGGGATTTCAGCCACATGTGCCACCATGTCTGTGTTTATGTGAGTTCTGGAGATCCAAACTCTGGTCATCAGATTCATGTAGCAAGTGCTTGTAACCAGTGAGTTATCTTCTGAGCTCCACATAAATTATTTGACCCCATATCCCTAAGGCAGCATCTGTTTCCAAGTGAATGATGAAACCACAGCACATGGTGGAAGATGAACTCATGTAGTTTGGTTCTAGAGTCCATAATAAATCCTCTACTGCTATCAAAAATTAATTCACAGCTGTGTACAATGGCACAGGCTTGTACTCTCAGCTACTCAGGAGGCTGAGGCAAGAGGATTGAGTCCAGGAGTTTGAGGTCTACCTGGGCATCAGAATGCCAATTTAAAAAAGCAACAATAAACTGAGCATGGTAGCACATGATAGTAGTTACTAGCACATAGGAGGTAGAGGCAGGAGGATCAGAAGTTCGTTGTCCTCACTTACATGAGTGAATTCGAGGTCAGTCTAGTTTGAGACCTTGTCTTACAGAGAAAGAAAGAAAGAAGGGAGAGAGGGAAAAAGAAAATTTACTTAGGTCGAAAAATGGGTATAATATAAAAGTTCTCAAGAGGAGGCAAATTTGTCTTCTCCCTATATTGGGCACATTTTGTCTAGAAACATTTTTTCCCTCATAATAACTAGAAATGGGACTACTAACACCTAATGGACAGAGCCCAAGAATTCTGCAAACATCTACAAATCACAGGATGAAATCATCTGACACAAAATGTCCATAGTGCCTGAAGAGGACTGGAACAGTAGTTCAGTTGGTAGACTTGGTAGAGTGCTTGCCCAGCATGCACAAATCCTAGGTTCAATCACAGTCATTGCATGAACTGAGTGTGATGGAGGATGCCTGTAGCCTGTAACCCATTACTGGGCAAATGGAGGGAGGAGGACCAGAAATTCAAGATCATACTTAGCTACATACAGAGTTTGAGGCCGACCTGGGCTACTAAAGACTATCTTCAAACAAGCAATAGTGCCTCAGCTTGGAACTCTAATTTAAAGATAAAGAGGCAAATTACACTATGGGTGGAAGTGAAGAAGGTGTAGGTCATGAGGGGACTGGGAAATGACCTTTATTGGATGATTGCATCTAATTAATAGGCATCAGGAGGGTAGAGTGATGGACGGTCTAGCAGAAGCAAAGCAAATGTTCGAGTAGTTTTGTAGAACAAATAATCCGGAAACCTCAGCCATGCTTTCCTGGTACTTGGCCCCCTTTCCCCACATACCTTCGGGGCCATCTCCAGGGGGCACGTTGTCACACTTGGTCTCACATTGCTGTGTGGTGGGTGGCCTCAGGGCTTCTGCACACTCGCGGGATGGCTGGCCAATGTGGCTGGTGCAGTGCACTGCACGCTGCTGCTGGCCCAGGCCGCACTGTGCAGAACACTGCAAAGAGAATCATGAGCCGCCTCCCCACCCGTCCCATTCTGCAGGGCACAGCCACTTCTTTTTCCCTTTCTGCAGTGCTCCACCTACCTCGCCCCACTCGCTGGTCACCCAGCGGGCTGGGGGACAGCGGCGCAGGTTGCAGCGCATGGTGGTGGGAGGCTTGGCTGCTGGAGGGCAGTGTGCGGGGGGTAGTGTGGAACGGTGGTCTGCGCTCTTGCAAAGGACCACGCGGTGGCGAAGGCCAGGGCCACAGCTAGGGGTGCACTGTAGTTGGAGGGAGTCATTTTATACTCAGTGGATTATCAGGATACTGGCCTAATGGGAGGTAAGGAGTGGGTAGGTGGCTGGTGACCTCTTATATTGTCCCTCAGCCGTCAAGGAACCAAGAGTTGCTGCTACTGGAGGGGCTACTACAGGATAACCCAACCTCATCACTTTTACCTGGCTTGGACCATTCTTCACTTGAAACATGGGTCAGACTAGGTCAGACTACAGAAGCCCTGCGACCCATGAATACATCTCTCTTTGCCATGCAAGGTTGGAGGCAAGGTACAGGAGCACATTAGCATCCTTTGTACAACTGCAGTTTCTTCAAAGGCCTTCCTACAAGGGTATTTCAATTCCTACCAGATCTTTGCACTGTGGGTGGGCTGGGTGAGTGAGCATCCATTGGCAGTATGGGTGGGGGCTGACCTCAGACCAGTCCAGGGCTGCCCATTCTGGAGGGCAGGTTGGGCCATAGCAGGCCTCTAGCACAGGTGGACGAGGCTGTTGGCATGCGCTGTCATCTAGCACTTTCTCCTCTGCAGCTGACATGCGCCGCTGGCACACCACTGAGCGACTTCGCAGACCTGCATCACAGCTGCGGCTACAGCGTGACCAGTTTCCTACCACCCAACTGTGGGAGTAGAAGAGACGTCTGGGATACTATGCAGGATAGGGCACCCCAACCTGGATGTTTTGGTTCTCACCTATCCTTACCCACATAACAACCAGCGTCTCATGGAAACAGGCCCTGGGCAGGACTGGACGCTTCCCTACTCACAGCATCACTGCCCTGAATCCAGACTAGACATAGAGGAGTGTGTTAATCTTGGGGGAAACCACTCCCTGGACAAGATAGCATGATCTTCCAAATTCTAGGACAATCCAGCTTTGACTCTTACCCTGAGGAGCGCTATGACCATGACCCCTATACTATTATCACTTGAGCGCTCACTCACTCCACTGTTACCCCAGCCTTGCATGAGACCTATTCCTTGCTCCCTCTCAGGGGAACTCAACTTGACTATAGAGAATAGTTCCACCCAGTCTTTAGCAATTCTGCCTACTGGAGGCACTCACTCTGGTGGGCACGGCTCCGTGTTGCAGGCACGTTGCTTTGTGGGCAGTTTGCTGTGGGTGCTGCAGTAGTGAGAAGCTACGGGAGAGCTATCCAGGTGACTGCGGCACTCTACCACCTGCATCTGGCTGCCTGGGGAAGGGGAGAAGCCCTCTCAGCGTTGGCCAACCCAGAAAGCCTCAGGCTATGTACCCAGTGCTGCCCCTGGTCCCACCCTGTCCTCACCGCCAGCACACTGGGCTGAGCATTTTGTCCAGGGGGTGTAGTGCCAGGAGTAGGTAGGCAGTGAATCCCGGGTGATGGGTGCATTGAAGCGGTAGCGGAGTGCAGGCAACTCTGTCTGGGTTAGCACCTGGGGGGGGGGGGCGGGGAGCAGTTATTTGAAGAGCATCTCACAGTCTTTATCTTCAAAGGTTCTCAGATCCATCTGTTCCCTGCCCCACCACCCTGCTGTTACCATGACAATGAGAGATGCGTTAATGGGTCCCAGGGCTTCTAGGCTCTGAGCCTGGTCTGCTCCCTGTCGCAGGTGAAAGGTCGTCCCAGCCAGGGGAAGGCGGTGAGGCTGGGGGGTTCCAGGCAACCCTTCCAGTAACAGAGACTCCTGGTCCCCTTTTAAGGCTGGGGGCCAACACAGGTGTCAGGATTGTAGTCACACTGAACTCCCTCTAATTGCAGTCTTTTTTCATTCTCCCACCTCTGCTTACCCAAGTGACTAACAGATAGGTTCAGGTCCTGGATGAAAATATGGACAGAGCCTTTGGGGATCCAGACGACATCCTCGTACCCTGGGCAGTGGAGCTCAGATGTTACACACTCAGCCTGTTCCCAAATCCACCTGCCTCCCCCATCCTTTGGCAGCCAGTGTTCACTGCTAACCATTCCATGCTAAATGCTTAACAGGGACATACCATTACAGCTCCATTTGGACCTCATGTTCATTTAGTGGATAATAAAACTGAGGTTCAGGGCCTGGAGGATAGCTTAGCAGATATGAGCACTTGCTGCACAAGCATGAAGATCTAAGTTTGATCTCATGTAAAAGCCAGCATATGCCTGTAACCCCAGTAATGAAAGAGGTGGAGACCAAAGGATGGGGCTCACTGGTCAGTTAGTCTAACTCAAACCTGTCTCTCAAAGAAATGGAAGAGTGATAGAGGACACCTGACATCCTTCTCTAGCACGTGTATCTGCACATATAAACACACTATTTACATTATCACACCTACCCCCCCCCACACATACCAAGAGTCAAATCCAAATATGAAACACATAAATAAACAAGCTCAGAGAAGATAGGTGGCTTACCCACATTTTACAGCCAGGGAACAGCTGGGCTGGGATTTGAACACATACTTTCCTTTCTCTCTAGCCGTCAAAATGGTTAGATTCAATTCCCTATATCCCTGTTAAGCAATGAGGCTGGAGTGAAGCAGAGGGAAAAGGGCTCCATGCAGGCTTCGACTCATAGAGGTGGGATTTGATTGTCAACTGGACTACCTAGGTGAGCTTGGGTACTTGTGACCCCTCCATCTGTGCTCCCAAGTGCCTTAGCTTCTCTGAATAGAACCCCCACATGGTCTTTGTGTTAGGTCCTATGTGTAAGTACCTTCCCTCTGGGCTATGTTTCTGCTTCCCATTCTAGTCCTCTTACTCTCAGAGGTCAGGAGGTGTTTGTGGGGTCCTCAAGGGTTGTGATTAGGTAACTTTAACTAACCACCAGCCTCCATTTCTCTATCTTTGACCCACTGGACATCACTTCAATGTCCTTTGGGATCCTCATATTCCCTGTGTCCCAATTCGATACCTGTTTTTGTTTCTTTCTCCTAACAGCCTCCATTTTAGAAATAGCTTACTGCCTATCCTAGGTGACTTGGATGTCTATATGGACTCCATTCTCTATTCCCTATTACACATCCCAAATCTATGATGGCCAATGCCCTAGCATCTTGTATCGTACCTTCTACAGTTATCTACATCCCATCTTTTTCCTTTTCTTTTGAGATGCAGTCTTACCATGTCACCCAGGTTTGAACCTGAGATCCTCCTGCTTCAGCTTCCCAAGGTGGTAGGATCACCACCATGCCCAGTAGCTATTCCATCTTTCTTCCTTATTTCCGAGTCTCTTATTTGAACTTGGACTACTTTGTTTCTTTTTTTTAGGTTAGACTGGCTGACTATCAAGTCCCAGCTATTCTCCTATCTCTGCCTCTCTCATTGTTGGGACAACTGGCATGTGTGGCCATGTTCAGCTTTTTATGTGGGTGGGAAGTATTGAACTCAAGCAAGTGCTCTTACCTACTGAGCCATCTCCCCAGCCCCTTTTCCATCTTTAGTCCTTTCACAGAGAGTTCAAGGACATCCTGGGATACTTGAGACTCTGTCTCAAAGAAAAATCCCAATCAGCTGGGCATTAATCCCAACATTCTGGAGGCTGAGGTAGAAGGATTGCCATGAGTTTGAGGCCAGTCTGGTCTACAGAAAGTGAGGTCTGGGTCAGCTTAGAGTGAGATTCTACTTCAAAAACCAACAACAACAAATTTCAATCAGTTGTGCCTGGGTAGTAACATTCACATTCAGCAACACACTCTTTGTGGTCCACAAGTGGTTACTATCAACCATGTGATGCCATCTACCTAGAAAACCTTTGGCAATGCTTGTAGCTTTCAAAGCCTTCCTGAAACTCCCTGAACTCATTTTTTCCCTTTTTTTTAAAATTTTTAAAGATATTTTATTTATTTATTTATGAAAGAGAGAGAGAGGGAGGGCAGGGGGAGAAAATGTGTACACCAGGGCCTGTAGCAAATGAACTCCAGACACATGTGCCACCTTGTGCATCTGGCTTATGTGGGCACTGGGGAATCAAGCCTGGGTCCTTAGGCTTTGCAAGCAAATGCCTTAACTGCTAAGCCATCTCTCTCTAGCCCTAAATTCAGTCTTTCTTTCTTCCTTTCCTTTTGTCTTTCTCTCTCTCTCTTTCTTTTTTTTAATCTTCCATGTTGATTCAAGTGTTTTTAAATTTTTTTGGTTTATTTTTATTTATTTATTTGAGAGCAACAGACAGAGAAAGAGGCAGAGAGAGAGAGAATGGGCGTGCCAGGGCTTCCAGCCACTGCAGATGAATTCCAGATGCGTGCGACCCCTTGTGCATCTGGCTAACGTGGGTCCTGGGGAATTGAGCCTCAAACCAGGGTCCGTAGGCTTCACAGGCAAGTGCTTAACTGCTAAGCCATCTCTCCAGCCCTCTCTCTCTTTCTTTCACATATGCATGTGTCTATGGTGTTATATGAATGCATGTATTTATTTTAAACTATGTGTGACACAAATGTGTGCAGGTGTGCATGCATTTATATGTGTGAATGTTGTATGTCTTTTTCAATCACTCTCCACCTCCACCTTACTTTTGAGCTAGAGTCTCTTGCTGAACCTAGAGCTCACTTATTGGGCTAGACAAGTTAGCCCTCAAATCCCATGGATCCTCCTGCCTCTACACCCAGAAATTTTAAGTGGGTTCTGGGATCTGAACTCAAGTCCTCATGATTGTACAGCAAGTACTTTTCCACTGAGCCATCTCCCCAGTCCTGTACCCTCCTATTTCATCCCCTACTCCCTGGATACTAGCCCAAGCTGGGAAGGGTGTTCTCATACACTCTCAGTGCTTCATTTTTAGTAAACCTTATTGTACTATAAAGAGTGTTCCCTAGCTCTATGGCTCACAGGAGGGAAAGTGACCTTTTCACTCATTCTGAAGCTCCAGGTTCCCCAATTCCAACATGTATAAATGGTCAAAGTCTATACACTAGAGCCCAAACCAGTAGCTGAGGGCCTTCCTAATCAAGATCTTGGTCAATCTGTGCCTCTAGGACTTTTGGAGGACCTTAACATCCTAACTCTTAACTCAGATTACATAGGACCCCTGACATCTAATGAGTTATTTATCTTGGTCACTGACCCCAGCCACTCTGGTTCAAGGGGATTATGGGAAGGAAATGGAGAGGTTCTCACCAGCCCCTAGCAAAGCTGGACTGAAGACTCCCTCGATGGTTTCACAGGCACTGCCATCACCCCCACACACACGGCATTTGTCTTCCCTTAGATCGGAACCCAGGACTCGGTCACAACCCACATGCTGCAGAGGACAGTGATAATGGTGGTGGCAGTAGTATCATGGAGCTATCCCCTCCCTCCCCAACTCCTCTTCCTTGAAGTCCCTTCTACCTTGCACTCGCCGCTGACACAAATGTCCACTGTGTCGGGGCGGCAGGGTGTCCCATCCACCACAGCTGCTGCTCTCTCAGTGTAGAAGTTGAAGCCTTCTGCCAGGCAAGTCAGGGAGCAGGCCTTCACGCCCCCTGGAGGGGCATGGCTCTGTCAGACCCAGGGACAGTCCATCCTGGAACTCCCTGTCTCACCTTGAGGGGGTGGTGGGTGCAAGAGCAACAGACCCCAGACATGACACCATGTGCAGATGGGACAAAGAGAATTGGGGAGTGCTCAGTAGCCACACAGGGTACTAATGATCTATATCCCAGGCACTGTCTCCTTGGGCAAAAGGGAAGGGAGCTCCATGATTCTATGAGCATCTAACTGCTACTGTCTTCAATGGGCTCTGGGGCTCCACTAACCTCCTCGATATGTTTTCCACGTATAGAATTTTCCACGGAAAGGGACACTGTCAAATTCAGAACACTGCATTTCCCTGAAGTCCTGTGAGCCAGGGGGACAGTCCTGGGGGAGATAAAGAAGTTAAGGCAGGGGCTACAAAGAGCTCAGAGATTAAAAGCACTTGCTTGCAACACCTGATGTTTTGGGTTCAATTACCCAGTATCCATGAAAAACCAGATGCACAAAGTGGTGCATGCATCTGGAGTTCATGTGCAAGAGACCCTGCTGTGCCCTTTTTATTTCTCCAAATTGAAGTTAAGGCAGAAAAATGTTCTTTAGAGTGGCATGGATTGGAGGAGTAGGACTACAGGTATGGAAGCAAGGGCAGAAGATGTCCAGGGGAGAACGGACAGTGGTCCACGCTAAACACTGATAGAGGTGCATATGAAATACCTTTCCTTCATTCTTCTTCTTCTTTTGAGATAAGAGTTTGATTATATAGACTAGGCTGGCCTCAAACCTGAAATCCTCCTGGCTCAGCAAGTGCTGGATCATAGGTATGTTCTAACATGCCTAGCTTGCGAGATCAGAGTAGGTAACTACCCGGGGATTAAGGCTGAGATGGGGGATGGTGCCTAGGTTCTGATTCCAGACCTTTCTTGAGACTGGTGTAGAATGGAGCAAGGTTTGGGGAAGATGCTTCATGAATGTGAGGAACATATGGATGATCTGAGAACATAAGCACTTCTTACTGTTCTTGCCCTTAGAACATCCCTTCCTTCAGCTTGTAGGGTGTTTATACGTAAAACACAAAGTTATGGGGATATTTAAGGAAAGACCAACAGACAAGCTCCATAGGGAAGCTGTGGTGAGGCCCACTTAAGATGGGAACTCCAGAAAGAGGATGGTAAGACACGGGTGAAGAGAAGATTTGGGGAAAGCAAGCTTGACCAAGCATGGCAGAGGCCAGGTCCTGGGTTCTGGAGGAAATCGGGATGTGAAGGGAGGGGACACACTGGGCTATACCTGAATGGGGTGTGAAGGCAAGCAATTATTTTGAGGAGACAGATTCCTTTAGTGAAGGAATATGAAGACTGGATGAGGAGGGAGGTGTGAGGGTGTAGCGGGATGGTAAGAAAGATTCCTCTAGAGTGGGCCCCTGGAGAGCTCAAGAAAGGCTTAAAGGGAACTCACATGGGTGTTGCAGGAGCGGTGCCGCCTTCTCTCACCCAGACAGTACTTGCCTCCGATGGTTGGCCTGGAAGAGGTAAGAGAAATCACAGAGATGGAGGCAGGGGGCATTAGGAGGTGTGGGTGGGGGGCGCGGCGCTGCTGCCCTCTGTTCTGGGAGAATCCTGAGGTCTGACCTGGGGCTGTCACAATGACGACTGGAAGTCGACACGCCACCGCCGCACGTCCTACTACAGTCACCCCACGGGGTCCACGGGCCCCAGGCCCCGTCTACGCCCTCTGGTCGAGACCCGAAGGGCACACACACCCGTTTGTAGCACCACTGGGTGAGCCGTGGAGGGGGAATGGAAAAGCATGAGCTCGGCTTTGCAGAGGCCCTCGGTGAAGCGCTTCTCAGTCCCCCGCACCCCAGCCGCAGGGCACAGTCCCTCTGGCATGGAGAGATGCACAAACAACGGACAGGGGCGAGGTCTGACGGCGGACAGCACCGGGGTACGGCCTGAGGCCGAGGCAGAGCCAAGGAACTAACTGTCCAAGCAACGACGTGGCTTAAGCACGGGGCCAGTAAGGGGGAGCGAGGCGGCGAGCTGGCCGCACCCCTCGGGGCGGGACCTGCGGTGGGTGCGGCCAACGCCCAAGGAAAACAAGGAGCGTGGCGTCACAGGAAGTGGGTCAGGCGGGAGGTGTGGACTAGGAGCAGGGGCTGGGCCGGGTTGGAGCCTCGTGGGCCGCCTCTCACCCCCTTGTCGATGGTGTGCGTCTGGCATAGCGTGCCCTCGGCGGCCGGGATACTATTGGTGATGCACCGGTTGCTCTTGCCCAGACACCACAGCTCGCTGCAGACCTCCTGTGGGCCGAGGCTCCCTCTCAGGCTCGTCCTCCTCCCTCGGGCAGCCCCACTGGGCACTGGAGGACCCCAGGGCTTTCCTAGGTCGCTCAGGCTTTTTCCTGAGCCCCTGTTTTGGGTCGTGTCCGGGTGCTAATGTCAGTAAACTCTGCTTATGGAACACCTTTGCGTGCTATAAATTCCCCTGGGCACCTCTACCTCCATGTCACTTCAAGAGGCCTAAGGCAGAGAAAGACAAGGTCCTCTGCGGGAAGTCGAACTGCTACTGTGAGACAATCCAGGGTTTAGCCAAGGTCTGTGGTGTGGAGAATCATCACAGGTCCTTCCTGCCTTGGGGAAGGGACAGGAAGCTTCCTTTCTGGGATGGGTGAAACAACCTAGAACAGAGGTTCTGAGAGATCGGGCCTCGATGTGGCTCAGGGCAAGAATCTCAGTTTTAGTTTTTTCGGCTCTGAGTATGTGTTAAGAATGGACAGCACCACATGCTGGGGAGATCGCACAGTTAGTGAAGTGTTGCCTTTAACATGGCAACAACGGCAAAGCCAGGCATAGGTGCTGTGTGCTTGTAGTCCCAAAACTGGGGAGGGAAGAGACAGATCCCTGGTGCTCCCTGGCCAGCCAGTATCTCCTATTTGGTGAGCCCCAGGCTATGAGTCCTTGTCTAAAAATAGTGCATGGCACCTGAGGAATGATACTAGAAGTTGTCCTCTGGCCACCATGCACAGGCTCACCCACATGCATTAACAAGAATTGGCAGCACCAGGTTGGGTCTGTGTGGAATAGGCCTCTACTTCTCTGAATCCTGCTCAGGATGGCTCAAGCCCTGGTGGCAGTCTCATCTATGGCAGAAGGTGTGGAACGGTCCCAGGTTACTATCCCTTAAAGAAAAGCCCCACTGGGTTCAGGTATGGTCAAATCTCACATTTTCAAGCCTACCTCCTGCCTTGCCCTCCCAGGAACTTCCAAGTAAAGATATTTCTGTTATCTTCTTTGAACCAAATCCCTCTAAACTTTGAAGATTACAGATTGAACTAACCAATAGATGTAAGGAGGCATGCCTCAAGGGTCACTACCTGAGAGAGAACTGCACACACTTGAGAAGTGTGGAAAGTTTTTCTCAGACATATTCTCTTAACCCCACCACCTCTGAGAGTCCATAACTTCTGCCTTCTAATGACATTCCTCAGCTACACTTTTAGCTTTCACTTGGTTTGTAGTCAGTCTCCTGGCCACTTCCCCCCACCCCTTGAGGTAGGGTCTAACTCTGGCCCAGGCTGACCTGGGATTCACTATGTAGTCTCAGGGTGGCCTTGAACTCATGGCGTCCTCTTACCTCTGCCTCCCGAGTGCTGGGATTAAAGGCACGTGCCACCATGCCCGGCTAAAACCGTAACACATCAGTATAGCCTCAATTATGCTGTTGACACCCCTTCAAGAGAATTTATTTCTGAGAGCTGGGGAGATAGGTCAGTGGGTAAAGCACTTGATTTGCAAGCATGAGGATTTGAGTGCAATCCCCAGAACCCCCATAAAATACCAGATGTGGTGGCACATGCTTGTGATCTTAGTACTGGAGAGGTGGAGATAGAAGGCTCCTTGGAGCCATCTGGCCAGCCAGTCTAGTTAGATGGCATTTCTGAAGACAACACCCAAGATTGTCTTCTGGCCTTCACATGCACACATGTATGTACCTAAACACACACTTAAGTGCCTGAGTACACATGAACCCACACACTACACACATGCCTGTACAACCTTTTCCATCCTCCCCTAAAAGAGAATGTATTCTATCTTTTATGGGCCTCCTCTCCCCAAAGAGGCACTGTAGTATATGTAAAAAATGACTTGGGTACTCACTTTGGCAGCACATATACTAAAATTGGAACGATATAGAGAAGTTTAGCATGGATCCTGCACAAGGAAGACATGCAAATTCGTGAAGTGTTATTTTTTTTTTAAATGAGTTGGGGCTGGGATGATTGTTCAGCGGTTAAAGACCTCAGCTTGCTTGCAAAGCTCGCAGGCAGGATACAATTCCCCAGTGCCTATGTAAAGCCAAATGCACCTAGTGGTGCATCTATCTGGAGTTTGTTTGCAGCAGTAAGAAGTCCTGGTGTGCCCAGTTTATCTCTCAAGTAAATTAAAAAAATTTAAAGAGTTTAGGCCACTCTTGAGAAATTTCAGTTCTGTCACTGACTAGTGACACAGTCCTCTCTGTGCCTTAGTTTCTTCATCTAGAAGATGGGCAGCCTAATGTCCTCTGACAAGAATGATATAAAGGAGCATGCAAAATGCTATTACTGGGTAACAATGAACATAAATGGCCTTGGACCAGTCAGTAAGTGGACCAATTTACATACATTAATTATGATTATTACTGAGTCTTATGTTATCCAAGCTGCCCTTGAATTTCTTGGGTAGCTGAAGATAATTTTGCATTTCTGATCCTACTGCCTTCACCTCCTGAAGCTGGGATTACAAATATATACCACCCAGGTTAGGTGATGCTGAATCCAGGGTCTCATGGATAGTAGGCATGCGCTCTACCAACTGAGCTCTGTCTCCAACTCTTATGAACCAATTTCCATGCAGTAAATAATTTCCCTCTGTACCTGGAGGGACAGGAAGACATTTGATTATCCAGTTTGCATAATGCCAGCCCAAGCTTGATATACTAACAGGTCCTTCCCTGCAACATCCTTTTGGAGTCTAGGTTTAAACCCATGCTTTTCATGTTCTTAGAATTATAGCCTAGGATACTTAACCCTAGACCCAGTGTTTTCACCTATAACTTAAGGATTGTAAGATTATACATATAAATGATACACATTATATGCTTAAAACACAATGAGTGCTCCTTAAATAACAGCTATGATCACTGTTGTTAGGATTCCAGGACACAGAAGGAATTCAGGGATCCCCAGAATTCTTCAATAATTCATTGGAAGATGCTATGATTACCAGCCAAACTGGGGGTGGTGGCAGGGAACAAGAGTAAGAATGTCAAAATAGGGGCTGGGAAGATTTCTCAGTCATAAGAGTGCTTGCTGAGTTTGATTCCCAGCATCTATGTAAAAATGCTGGTCATGACTATGCATGCCTTTAATCCCAGTGGTGGTTGTGGGGGAGGGGGGAAGACAGGAGGATTGCTCAGTCTCATTGGTCAGCTAGTCTAGTTGAAGGACAGTGAGCTCCTAGTTCAGTGAGCGACTATCTCAAAGAAAGCAATGGAGGAGGATACCCAATGCCCTCCTGTGGCCTCTACATGTGTACACACAGGGCATGTGCATCTACACACATGTACTAATACACCACACATACTACACACACACCAAAAATTAAATAAAAATAAAGTGCCGGGGTTGGGGAGATGGCTTGCCCAAGGTTATTAAAAAAAGGGGGGTGGCTGGAGAGATGACTTAGCAGTTAAGGTGCTTGCTTGTGAAGCCTAAGTACACCTGTTCGAATCTCCAGGTCCCATGTAGCCAGATGTAGAGACACAAGCATGCAATGTTGCACATGCACCAAAGGGGGCACACATGTCTGGAGTTTGTTCACAGTGGCTGAAAGGACCTGGGGTGCCCATTCTCTCCCCACCTCCCTCTTTGTCTTTCTCTGTCTCTCACTCAAAAAATTAAAAAAGAAAGAAAGAAAGAAAGCAAGAAAGAAAGAAAGCAAGCAAGCAAGCAAGCAAGCATGCATGCATGCAAGCAGGCAAGCAAACAGAAAAGCTGAAAGCCCTGATACTCTTCTGTAATCCCAGAATACTGACAGTGTGATGGGAAGCAAGACAGAATTTCCCAGAAGCTCATGGCAAGTACAGTAAAAAGTTCCCCCCAAATTAAAAAAAAAAAAACAACAAACCAAAATCCAAAAACAAACAAAAAACCACAGAGACTGAAAATCCAGAGTGAAAAATTCTGCTTCAAATGAGGTAGATAGTAGATAGGTGACAACCTGAGAGTTGTCTTCTGCCCTCCACGTGTGCCAGCATTCACATACATGCACACATAAACATGAGCACACGCAATACATTGTTTAAAAAGGTCAAAATATACATTGTTTCAAAATCTGTCTCCTGGTCTTGTAGTAGAATGAAGTGAGGGCAGTTTTGATGGCTCCCTGCTCCCCACTTCACATCAGCATGGCACTATGTTAGGCATAGCTGTGAAAGCTCTGTTGCTCTGTCTGCAGTGTGGAAGGAAGTGGACCCTGCACTGGGCCTTTACAATTGAGGTTGAAGGGTGCTGGAGTGTGCTTAAGAAACTGATAAAAGGGGGCAGAGGAAAGGAAAACTAGCAGAGCTCTGGTGGCCAAAGATGCTAGTAAATCTTCAGTTTTCTGGGGGAGCTAGAACTAGGATCCCCTTGCACCCTAGCTTACTTTCCTGCCCTTTTTGTGTGTGTGCAGGCTTGTGTCATAGCACATGTGGGCTCATAGGATAACCCTAGGCACCGGTCCTTGCCTACCATTTTGAGACAAGGTATTTCTTGTTGATTGCTATGGTGTATACCTGGCTAATTGGCTCCAGGGATGCTCCTGTCTCTGCCTCCCATCTTGTGGTAGGAATGCTGGGATTACAGATGCACAATACTGTGTCCAGCTTTATATGGATTCTGGGGATCCAAATTCAGGTCGCCATGCTTGTGCAGCGAATGCTTTATCCTCTGAGCCATCTCCCCAGTCCCTAGTTCAGTTTTTGTTAAGACATGGTCTCATGAAGCCCAGGCTGACCTTAAAGTTGATACTGAAGTATCAAGGTAGCTGAGGATGACCTTGAACTTTTGATCCTCCTGCCTCCATCTTCTGAGTGATGGGGCCACACAGGTGTGTGCCACTACACTCTGTTTTATGTGGTGCCTAGGTATTGAACCTAGTACTTTGTGCATACTAGGCAGACACTCTACCAGCTGTGTTAGGTCCCAGCCCCCAATTCACTTCTTGATAAATAGATGGTGCTTTGAGTCTGGAATCTAAAGAGTAGGGAGGAGTCAGGAAGCTCAGAGCCTGTCCAGCCAAGGACTGGGGCCAGGAGACCTCATGAACCATGTGGGCAGTGAAGACAGAGACTCTGGAAAATTCTCTCCAGTTTGTTGGCAAGTGAAGTAGATGACCTTTCTCTAGGGAAGCTATTTCCACCAAGTTTGGATGTGTTGCTCAGAACTGCCCAGTTAGAGGTCTGGGGCTTTGCTCTTGCTGCTACCCACAAGCGGTCATCTGTGCTCAACAGCATCTGACTCTCCCCTTCCTAGCTCTCAAATCAGCTGTCTGGAGATGTAAGGTGTCTAAATCTTGTTCTTCTTGGCTGCTTGGGCTATCTGGACACCCCCATGCATTTTGGTCCTCCCAGCTTCCCTCAGGGGCTCACTTCACCCCTTCTCTACTCTCCCATTCCTATTTTTCTGGTGGATGTCCTGGTAAAGCTCTCTACCCCTTGTGGCCACCTCCCCTCCCAGGAAGGAAAGCAGGAAGGCTCTCTCTACCCCGTATTTACACTGACGCGATTTGACTCCATGCTGGAATCGGCACTGCTCATCTGCATCGTAGGCCTGGCCTGGAGCCACCGTTGGGTACACAAAGTCCTGTCTGGGAGGCCGGTTGTTCAGGCAAAGTCCCAGGCCCGAGCTGTGATAAGAAAGAAGCAGCTGTCATGCTAGGAGACTGCCAGGCTGCCATCTCAGGGTCACACCAGGCTGGGTGGGGCTGAGGGAAGTCACAGGGAGTTGTGATATTCAGAGTTCCCCCAATGTGACTATGACCGCTGAGCAGGCTAGGTGGGTCCAGTCTCACTCCAGAAAGCTGGTGATGTAATCTCGGCTGCAGGACGACCACACAAAGGGATTGGTCTTCATGGTAATATGGGCGGCCATGAGTTTTGCCGGGTCCTGGCCACGGGCCCCACAGCTGTTCCCCACGCCGTCGTGGTTCATGCCGAATCTGGAGAGAGGTGTCGGCTGTGCCAGGCACCAAGGAACCCACCCAGCCCCACCCTGTACTCCCCCTTCTGTGTCCCCTGGCCTCACGTGTGCCCGATCTCGTGGGCAATGGTGAACGCTGTGGCCAGGCCAATGTCTTCATTGATACTGCAGCTTCTTTCTCGCTCACACATCCCGCCCACAGGGGCCAGGCCTGCGAAACGGGATTGCAGTGTGAGATGGGACCCAGGGTTATGCTGGCTGGGCCCCATCTACCCTTCTAGGTCTCACCCTGGAATCAAGGCCACTGTCAGAGGTGCCTAGAACCCATGGACTCCAGTACCTAGTGTGCCACAGGGTTTGTTCTTGTAGATGCAGATATCATAGCTGTGGAAAGAGGAGAGCAGTGAGGGCCCTGAGTTACCTTCCTGGCTGATGTAATCATTAATCTTTTGTTGCTGTTGTTGGTTTGTGTGTGTTTATGTGTTGGTGCACATGCACATGTGTGCATGCATGTGGAGGCCAGAGGACACTCTCAATGTCCTTCCTCAGGAATGCCATCCACTTTTTTGAGTCAGGGTCTCTCAATGTCCTGGAGCTTACCAATTAAGCTAGACCATCTGTCTGTCTCCCTAGTGCTGATGCATGCAACATCATGCCAGGATTTCTGTCCTCCCTCCCTCCCTCCCTTCCTTCCTCTCTCTTTCTTTCTCTCTTTTTTAACATGGGTTATGGGGATCAGCTTCTGTTTTATTTTTTTCTTGAGGCAGGGTGTCGTGTAGCTCAGGTTGGCTCTGAACTTGCTATATAGCTAAGGATGACCTTGAACTCTTGATCCTCCCTCCTGAGTGCTGGGAGTGTACCACCATGCCAATCCATTTGTCTTGAGGATGCTTGGGGTTCATAACTGACTAAACAAATGAATGGAGAGTGAGTGAATGAGTGTGTGGTTAGGGTCTAAATGCTGCCTCTCCCCCATTCTTGGGCTCCCAGCATCCTTTCTCCATCTGTGTCTCCTTCAGGAAATGGCTGAAGGTTCCCAGCCCCCCCCCCCCAAGCAAATGCCATTCTTACTTGGATCTTGATGGTCCCTTCTCCATGTGTTCCCTTAGCTTCAGTCCTGGAGTCCTCCCCATTCCTTACCGTGTGATGAGCACTGCTGTATCATGGTTAGCCACACCATTCTCTGGGATAGCGTTGCCATGACCGCTATGGCTCATGATGGATTTCTGCCACTTACAGAAGCTGTCCAGAGACTTTCCAGCATGGTGGGTGATTTCCAGAGTGGGCTAGGGAGGGACAGAGTAGGGTGCATGGGTGTCCTATCCATCTGAAGATAGCAGGCAGCAATAGATGGAGGGGAAGATATAAAGCACCTCTCCATCCCCTGTACCTGGTCCTCTGTGAGCAGGATGAGACGTGTGACGAGGATGTTAACAATGTTTCCCAGACTCGAGTCCTGGAAAAGTTTGGCAACCTGACCTCCAAGAAACAAGAGAGACCAAGTCTTAAGAGGAGTCCAGAATATAGCATGAAGAAGGAGGGAGATGTTTGTTAGTGGTATAACCACGGGTAAGTTGCCCATGCTCCAATAAATAACCTAACAACCCATAAAAGCAGTCCTAATAAAACTCAGAGGGCTACACACACACACATACACACACACAGATGTTAAAGTAGAAGAGGGACTAGCTGGGAAGGGGTTAAGTGGGAGGACAAAAGAAGGTAGTAGGAGGTGAATATTAATATATTATTTATGTGTATGAAAATTGTCAATAAATGCATTTTTAAAAAGGAATGAAGAGAAAAATACGATCATTTGCTTTAATTGAGGACCTATTCTGTGCTGGGTGGTAGGTAAAGGCTGTTACTTGTATCATTTCATGAGTAGGTACTATTTTCAAACTTATTTGACAGATGAAGTCAGGGAATTACAATTGGTGATACCTTAAATGGGATTCAAGTTTAGATTGCTTATTGGAATGGTTCTGACTGTCCCAACTCAGCTTATCTGTCTACTTGTCCTACAACCCTTGTTTACCTTGCTTGATGCCTTATGTATGCACAGAGTGGGCTTGAGGGATGAGTTCATGATCTCATACAATTTTTGGTGTATTCATGTACGTATGTGTATGTTTTCATATGCATGTGGGAATACATGTGTTTGGAGGTCAGTCTTTGCCTTTCTACCTCAATTGAGGCAGTGTTTCTTCATTTGCTTTTTTGAGGTAGGATCTCACCAAGCTGACCTGAAATTCACTATGCAGTCTCAGGGTGGCCTCGAACTCATAGTGATCCTCCTACCTCTGCCTCCCAAGTGCTGGGATTAAAGGCGTGTGGCTGCTTGAGGCAGGCTTTATTTCATTGGATTTCACTCTGCTGCTGTCTTTTGCTTCACTGCCACTGTGAACTTCTGGGAAATTCTCTTGCCTCTGCCTCCCATCTGGCTTGTCAGTGTACTGGTATTATGAATACCTGCCACAACTTCCAGCTTTTTTTTTCTTTTTAAATAATAATTTAAGGCAGAACCGAGGGACTGCCCCAGCTCCACCACATGTCCCCCACACCCCATCACCCTACTCCCCTCCCCCAACTTCCAGGTTTTTATGTGGAGTCTGGGTAGGATCAAACTTGCTTACTCAGGTTTGAATGAGAACTTTATTGACTGGCCCATCTCCCCAGCTCTGAAAGTACCAAGTTAAGCATTAATAGAGGGTAGAACTGTGGAGGCAGGAGACTGGAAAAGTAGTCCAGAGGTTGAGTTGAGTTTAGCGGACAGAAGTTTCAGAGTCCTGCCCATCATTGTCCCATTAGAACCTCTGTTTCCAGGAGCCCTGGAAAGTTTTAGGAATCTTTGAAAACCTAAGGAAGAGTGGGTTTCAGGGATGATGTAATGTCAATATTGGGTCATGGTGAGTGTGCTAATTATTTTGTCTTCTGTTTTGTTTTAATGGAATCAGAATTCCATTCATCAAACCTTACTACTAGCCATGTGTTCTGACTGATTTTGCTCCCACTAACTTTTACCTTCTGCAGTAGATACTATTATAGCTCCTCCTTTATTGCATGTGTATGTGTATGACTAAGCATCCATGTGGAGGCCAGAGGATAATTTGGGTGTCTTCCTCAATCACTCTCCACTTTATTTTTTGAGACAGTGTCTCTCAGTGAACCCAAAGCTCACTATTTGGCTAGACAGCTAGCCAGCCAGACCTGAACATCCTCCCCAACATGAGGATTACAGGAGCACACTACCACACCTGACATTTTATGTGGATGCTGAGGATCTGAAGCCAGATCCTTATGTGTGCATAGTGAGTACTTTCCCCATTGAGCCATCTCCCCAGACTCTCTCCACTAATGCAATCCTTTAAAACTTAATTATTTGCATGCATGTGCATGTGTGTTTGTATGGGCACAGAGTCTCTTGCTGCTGCAATTAAATGCCAGACGCATGTGCCACTTTTTTTTTAATCTGGCCTTACATGGGTGTTGGAGAACTGATCCTGGGATGACAGGCTTTGCAAGAAAATGTTTTTGACCCTAGTCTCTAGCATTATTAACTTTTTGAAACAGAGTGTCATCAAAGTCCTTTTTAAAGAATAAAGAGCATGAGCATCAAAGAGGTCAAGAATCTTGATATTTTTTAAATTTAATATTTACTTATTTATTTTATTTTGAGACAGAGAGAGAGAGAGAGAGAGAGAGAGAGAGAGAGAGAGAGAGAGAGAGAATGGGCATGCCAGGACTTCTAGCCACTGCAAACAAACTCCAGACACATGCACCACCTTGTGCATCTGGCTTATGTGGGTACTGGAGAATCAAACCTGGGTCCTTAGCCTTCTCAGGCAAGTGCCTTAACTGCTAAGCCATCTCTCCAGCCCCATAAATCTTGGTTTTTAAAAAAGACATAAAAGTAGAAGGGGGACTCATCAGGAAGAAGGCATTCAGTGGAAGTGGCAGGGGAACAAGAGAAGGTAATGGGGGTGAGTGTGGCCAAATACATTATATACATATATGATACTTTAAAAACAAAATAAAAGAATATGCCAAGTTCTAGTATAGGAGCTGAGTATAGACAGCCCTGTATATGGATTCTGCACACATGGTCTCAACCAACCATGGCTTAAAAATATCTGAAAAAAATTGTATTTGTACTGAATATAAATAATACAGACTTTCCCCCCTTACCAAACTCCCTAAACAATACAATGAAACAGCTATGTGCACTAGGTATCCTAAGTCATCTAAAGGTTATTTTAAGTCTATGGGAGAATAAGTGTATGTTATACCATTTAATATAAAAGACTTGAGCTGGGTGTGATGGAGCACGCCTTTAATCCCAGTACTTGGGAGGCAGAGATAGGAGGATGGCCCTGAGTTCAAGGCCACCCTGAGACTACATAGTGAATTCCAGGTCAGCCTGAGCTAGAGTGAGACTCTACCTCAAAAAACTAAAACAATAAAAAAATTAAAAATGATAAGAGACTTGAGCATCTGAGAATTTTGATGTTTATGGGGGAGGTCTTGGAACCAACTACCTATGAATACAAAGGGATAGCTATATATCTGAATGTGAAATAAGTAGGTTATCTATATGAAATAGAGGTACTTGTGTTCAAGGATGCCATGCATACAGATGGCATGTGTGCCTTTGTGTACTGTTAACCTTAATGAGTACCTGTAAAGTACATGCTTCTTTTGTTTATATTTATTTATTTATTTATTTATTTGAGAGCAAGAGACAGAGACACAGAGAGAGAGAGAGAGAAAGAGAGAGAGAGAGAGAGAGAGAGAGAGAGAGAGAGAATGGGTGCGCCAGGGCCTCCAGCTACTGCAAACGAACTCCAGATGTATGTGCCACCTTGTGCATTTGGCTTATGTGAGTTCTGGGGAATCAAGCCTTAAACCAGGATTCTTAGTCTTCACAGGCAAGTGCTTAACGGCTAAGCCATCTCTCCAGACCTAACTTTTTTTTTTTTTTTTTTTTTTGATTTTCGAGGTAGGGTCTCACTCTGGTCCAGGCTGACCTGGAATTAACTCTGTAGTCTCAGGGTGGCCTTGAACTCAAGGCGATCCTCCTACCTCTGCCTCCCAAGTGCTGGGATTAAAGGCGTGCGCCACCACGCCCAGCTCCAGACCTAACTTTTTATTAACATCTTCTATTATTATAGACAGACCATGATAATTCCCTCCTTACCTCCACTTTCGCCCTCAAAAATCCACTTTCCATTTTATCCTCCCCCCTCTCAATTAGTCTCTCTCTTTTAAAAATATTTTGTTTTTATTTATTTATTTATTTGACAAAGAAAGAGGGAGAGAGAGAATGGGAGCGCCAGGGCCTCCAGCCATGCAAACGAACTCCAGATGCACGCGCCCCCTTATGTATCTGGCTAACTTGGGTCCTGGGGAATCGAACCTGGGTCCTTAGGCTTTGTAGGCAAATGCCTTAACCGCTAAGCCATTGCTCCAGCCAACCCCCCTCTGTTTTTCTTGAGGAGGTAGGGTCTTATTCTAGCACATGCTTATTTTTAAATTTTTTATTTTTTGCATGTGTATATATGTGTGGTGTGTATGTGGGTTATGCATATGTGTGGATAGGTGCACATACATGTGTCAATGGAGATCAGATATCAATATTGGGTGTCTTCTTCAGTTACTCTCTACTTTATTTTTTGAGCTAGGATCTCTCATTATAGCTACAGCTCACTGATTTGGCTAGCCTAGCTAGCCAGTAAGCTATAGGGATCCTTCTATCTTTGCTTTCTTAGTGCTGGCAATACAGGCATGTACAACCACATCCAACTTTTATGTGGGTTCTAGATCCAAACTCAGGTCCTCATACTTGCACAGCAAGCACTTCCCCACTGAACATCTCCCCAGCCCACCCTCCATTCTACTGCTGTGGCCCCTGGTTTTGTGATTAAAGGTGGTACAACGACAAGTTTTCCCCTCATATGTAGATATTGGTTGTAGGTCCTCAGAAATCCAGGCCCCAGGAAGGGGGAGGCACTTACAATGTTCATGATGGCCAGCACATACTGCTCCACATCTCGGCGCCCATGATAGGCCACCATCATCTTGTCGGCTACCACCAGCGTCTCCACATATCGCTCTCGGCTCACTGAGCGCTTTAGGCCTGGGTGGCCTCGCTCCGTTTCATTCCCCAGGGGTTTGGCAGGTGGTGCCTTCAGGGTATGTAGCCACCAAGGACGACCTTTCCATGGTTTCTCATCTGGGGGACACAGTGGAGCCATTAAGCCCTCACTGCTGGTGCCTGTGGAGTTCATGTAGAACCCTTGGCTATCTGGTTGTCCCTTTTACCCAACAGTCTTGATGGACCATTTGTTGTCATTTTGCTGCCTGCCTTTTTTTTTTTTTTTTTTTTTTTAAGACAGAGCCTTATATGGTTCAGGCTAGTCTTCAACTTGCTAAGTAGTGAAGGATGTTTTTGAACTCCCAATCTTCCTGCTTCCACTTCCAGTGTTGAGATGACAGCATGTGCCACTATGCCTCCTGCACAGATGGGGATGGAACTGAACTTTATGCTAGGTAAATACTCTGCCAACCAGACTATATGCCCTGCCTGCTTTTATTGCCCAGTTGTTAGCTCATGATCCATCTGCCAAGAGGCTGTCAAACAACCCTTTCTTATGCTACTGAGCATCTCAAAGGTATGTTGTCTGGTTCTACAATGTTCCACTAATTGAATGTTTAGGTCTACACTGATATAGTTTTCTTTTGACAAACGGATGGATTCCTTAACAACTGACTCCCCCATTGTCTGGCTGTACAATAGCCCAGATGTCTCCCTGCAAGACTGCTTGTCTGTTAAGCAATCAGACTCTTCCAATGTTCAAATGTCCAACTGAATATCTCCATACCTGTGCCATTGCTAAGCTCGTCAGCTGAAACACCTGGTCTGCCATTATAATTAGTATGACTAACATTCCCTAACAATTCCACTACCCAAATGTGATTTACTGGTGTGGCACAGCTTGACTAGCTGTCTGAAATATATGCCTGCACAGCCACTTGGCTTTTTTCTTTTCTTTTTTGAAATAGGGCTTTGCTATGTGGTCCAGGTTGGCCATGATTTTTTTTTCTTTCAAGGTAGGGTCTTACTCTAGCTCAGGCTGACCTGGAATTCACTATGTAATCTCAGAGTGGCCTCAAACTGACAGCGATCCTCCTACCTCTGCCTCCCGAGTGCTGGGATTAAAGGAGTGTGCCACCACACCTGGCTTGGCCATGAATTCTTGATCCTTCTGTCTCAGCTCCTGGGAGGAGGTATAACAGCTATGCACCAAGCCTGTCTCAACTACTTGGGCCTTTTTGTATGTTCATGGTGTATGTGTGTGCTTTTTTTTTTTTTTTTAAACAACCCTAGTGTTTATTAAGTACCAAAAAGGACCAGTTGTGATGGCAAACTTTCACATGTGATCTCATTTATTTAGGCTTATTCCATCACACAAAGCAATGCACTTCATCACGACAGTTACATTTACATGCATTATTGTACCTTTTTCTTATGTTACTTCCTCCTACTGCCCTCCAGCAACCCTCTTCCCCATCTCTTAATGGTCCGTTTCTTCCTCTAAAATATATGTTGTGTATTCTTATGTATATGGGCCAATGTGTATACTGGTGCACATGTATAAATGTGTGTATAAGAGGTTGATATTGAGGGTCTTGCTTAGTTATTAGCCACAGTTTTTGAGACAAGGACTCTCACTGAATCTAGAGCTCACTAATTCAGCTATATTAGCTAACCAGCAAGTCGCAGGGATCTTCCTGTCTCTCAGTGCTGGGATTATAGGCATGTACCACCATACCCAGCTTTTATGTAGGTGCTGGGTATCTAAACTTGGGTCTTCATGTTTGCATGGCAAGCACTTTACTGATCCATTTTCCTAGGCTCTTGGTCTTTTTGTTTTGTTTTTCGAGGTAGGGTCTCACTCTAGCCCAGGCTGACCTGGAATTCACTATGTAATCTCAGGGTGGCCTTGAACTCATGGCGATCCACCTACCTCTGCCTCCTGAGTGCTGGGATTAAAGGAGTGTGCCACCATGCCCAGCTCCTCTTGCTCTTTTGATTGAACAATTTTTTTTTGTGATATACCTGATTATACAACCCAATGTCCTGACTATACTACAGCCTGATTGTCTTATTGGTCACTCAATTGTTATATCCTCTAACTTTCTGCTTGTAGCTGTATTGCTCAGACTATTTATTTAGTCTCTTACTGTGTGTTTCCACTGGGCATGAATCCATTTTTACATTTTTTGGTGTTTCAAGGTAGGGTTTCACTCTAGCCTAGGCTGACCTGGAATTCACTATGTAGTATCAGGGTGGCCTTGAACTCACAGTGATCCACTTACCTCTGCCTCCTGAGTGCTGGGATTAAAGGCATGTGCCACCATGCCTGGCATCAATCCTTTTTCTATTGTAGATTGTGCTGGTAAATATTTGAATATCCTTTCTTTTTTTGGCTTTTCATACATATGTGGTATGCCTATATGAAGGCACACATGTGATATGTACATGTGGAGGCCAAGAGGACAAGCTCAGGTATTATCCTCAGGTATGCTATCTACTTCTCACTGAGACAGAGTATCTCATTGACCAGAACTCACTAGCTGGCCAGTGAACACCACAGATCCTCCTTTCTCTCCCTCTCCAGAGGGGCAGATAGGATCTCTGATTTGGCTACACTAGCTAATTAGCAAGCTGTAAGGATTCTTCTCTCTTTGCTTTCTCAGTGCTGGCAATACAGGCATGTACAACCACATCCAACTTTTATGTGGGTGCTGGAATACAAACTCAGGTCTTCATACCTGATAAAGGTCCCCAACTTTTTTATTTGAAGACTCTGTCTCATGTAGCCCAGGCTGGCCTCTAGCTTATTATATAGTCACAGATGACCTTGGCTTCCTGATTGTTCAGATTACCAGTATGCACCACCGTATCCAGCTTTGTATTATTTCCATATCTCCCATTTCCTAAATGGCTGATGGTATACTTGTCATTCTACTTGTCTTGTACTTATGATTCTTTGAACAGTACCTGACTACTTCATCTGATGGTGAAGGTGTATATTTTGTTTTTCAGTCATTGAGAAAGAAACAAGGGCTTTGAAGAAGTCAGACAAACACTCTACCTCTGAGCTACAGCCCAGCCACTGCTGGCATTTTACCTGTACAACCACATGACCATGCTACTGTTTAACTATGTGATTTTAGACAATAATTCTAGAGAAGGAATGGTTTCACACACCTGTTGTGATGGTGTATATGGATTATCAATTTGACAGCACCTAGAATCTCCAGTGAGGATTATTTTGATTAGGTTAACTGGGGTGGGTTAGCCTTAACTGTGGGTGACACCCTTGAATGGGCAGGATACTGGACTGTATAAGAAGAGTTGGCTGATCATGAGCATTCTTCCTTCCTCTGCTTCCTCAGTGTGGACTGAATATGTTCAGCTGCTTCAAGTTCCTGCTGCTTTGCCTTCCCCATCATGATAGACTGTAACCTAGAACTGTAATCTGAAATAAAACCTTCCTCTCCCCCCGAAAAAAATGACCTACCTCCCTGCAATAATTTGAATGAATGTCCCCCAACTGATTTAATTTTATTAAAGCTTTTTGGATCTCTAGCATCCTGGCTGGCAGTGGGGTCACTGTAGATGAATCCAGCCCTAAGGCAGATCTGAATTCTAGCCCAAGATATACAGAGTGCTTGAGCTCTGCCTGGGTTCCTGGAGTGGGCTTGCTTGTGCTAGCAGTGGTTGTTTTTCTCTGTGTGAGGACCTGTGATACGTGGCCAGCTTCTTCTGCCATTATGAAGCTTCCCCTTCATCTGTAAGCTTCAAATAAATTTCATTCCTCCTATAAATTGTGCCAGGTTTGGAAGTTCATCCCAGCAACCTGAAGCTGTCTACAGAAATTAGTACCAGAAGTAGGGTAAAGTTGTTGAGATGAATCTGAGTATGTGATTTTGGTCTTTTGGAACTTTTGTTTTAGAGGAATGGATATGGACTTGGTGCTTACAACTGAAGACACCTTCCAAGAGCAGTAAGCCAAGTTTTGTGGATTATGTTGATGAGAGCTTAAAAATTCTATGTACACAGAAAATTGTATTTGGAGCCTTGGCTTATGAACTTTCTAAAGAAAAGGAAAGACTATAGAAAACTTTATTGGAATTGGGATACTGGCATAATGGCTGGCTACATTCTGCTGCTCATGCTCAGAGAGTTTGATCAAGGTTAAATTTGTCGACTGATGTACTTGGCTAAAGATATGGAACTGAGAAATTTAAGACTTAAAGTAAAAAAAAAAAAAAAACCACCTCAAAACAAGTTTAAAACTTATAGGCACAGAGACTGGATTTATGTTACTGAAACTGCTTTTATCAAATACATTAACATTTGGAAGAAAGATGGCCTAAGTACTTTACAATGAAATAAGAAAAAGGATGCATAAAGAAAGATTGAATGATAGAAATGTAAACTTTTTAAAGCAATCTGAAAAGAACAAAACATGCTTTTCAAGGTCATAATTTATTTCATTCCTGAATTAAGAATATGGCTGTGTCCTACATACCTGGTATAGGTTTCAAAAACATGAAAAATGCATGGAGTAGGTCATGAAATACACATGATTCCAGGAGCCACGGCTAAAACATGGCATTAGGCAGGGCATGGTGACCCTGAGAGGCTGGTGAAGCCATTGGAAGATGAACCATGGTTTATAGTGGAGACTGGAAGATGTTTAGATATACCAGAACTATACAAGGGCTACCATGGAATTCTGTTGGCTTGGCATGAAAGTTTTCCCCGGTTACTCAGATTAGCTGGATGGGCAAAACTGAAAAATTCCAAACACTTGTCACTGGTCATTAGTCCTGGTTATGGATATCAGAGTTGAACTACAGATGTTTAATATTTGCTTGAGTTTGCATTGTTCCAGTTTCTCCTTGTTATGTCTTATAGCAGTTAGCAATGTTTGCTTTGTGCCTTTATTATGTTAAGAGTATATAATTTGTTTTGATTTTACAGGACTCACAGCTAAAAGACAATCTGAAATTTGTGATGAGACTTGGGACTTTGCAACTATATTAAGTTGACAAACACTATGGGGACCTTTAAAAATGTACTAAATACAATTTACAATGTGAGATGGTTATGAATCTATAGAGGGCCAGGGGCGACATGTGATACTTTGAATGGATGGCCCCCAATAGATTTAGTTTTATTAAAGATTTTGGAAATCTAGCTTCCTGGCTGGAGGAAGTGTCACACTGGGCAGATGCTGGGGTCCAGCCCTAAAGCAGATCTGAATTCCAGCCCAAGATATGCAGAGTGCTTGAGCTCTGCCTGGGCTCCTGAGTGGGCTTGCTCGTGCTAGTACTGGTGGTTTTTCTCTGTGTGAGGACCTGTGAAAGGGGGCCAGCTTCTTCTGCCATTATGGAACTTCCCCTGCATCTGTAAGCTTCAAGTAAATTCCATTCCTCCTATAAACTGTGTTTGGTTTGGAAACTCATCCCAGCAAACTGACAAGCCTATTTCCCTTAAAATAGTTTTTTACCATTAATTTATTTCTTTTTTTTATATAGGTTATAGTCTTATATCCTCTCTCCCTGGGACCCCATCTCCCCAAGGGCCCTCCTCAGTAGGGTTATTAGTGTTCATTGTTAGGTAATTGGGGCCTCAGTCAGTCTCTGGTGGTGGGGAGCTATGCTTGGGGTATTTCTACCCACCCTGTGGCTCTTACAGTCTTCTCACAACAGGGATTTCTGCAACAATCCCTGAGCCTTGGCAGGTGTTAGCAGCTTGTTTTAGTTGAGTTCTCTGTGGCCTTTGTACTTCTTTTTTTTTTTAATTTTTATTAGCATTTTCCATGATTATAAAAAATATCCCATGTTAATTCCCTCCCCCACCATACTTTCCCCTTTGAAATTCCATTCTCCATCAATCATATTACCTCCCCATCACAATGCCTTTGTATTTCTTAAACAATTTTTTGGTCAAGTATTTTGTCCCAGCAACAAGAAGTTGATCTGTCTCACTGCCTTTCTGCTGGGCCAGCTGACCATGCAATGATAGTCACTGTTGCTTCACAACTTTGTGGTATATGTCCCTCCTGCTCACTTGCCTGCAAACGGATGGAAAACCTGAATTGTGTCATTGTGTCTCTTTCTTAACAGTTTCTTTCTATCTTATATAGTTGCCTTGCTGACCTTTTGGATGGAAAAACTCTGCTCCCTGTTTTTGCCTTAAGGGAAGAATGCTGTGCAACCCCCTGGCCCATCCCCAGAGAGATTGGGTGTACCTCGCACTCCACAGGCTGTGTCCAGATGGGGGTGACGCAGAGAGGAACGCTTGTATACCACGTGAGGTCCACTCTCTTCTGAGCCTCGGGGACCCTTGGGCCCACCTTGCAGGGGCTCAATCAAGTACTCTTCTTCATCTGCCACAATTAGGCCATGCTGGGATAGAAAATTCATATCAGGTTCTGGCTCTTTAGACCCTCTCACTGTCTATATGATTCCATTCCTTCTATCTTATTAGTTTTATTATACTATACTTTATATAATTTCTTGAGATGTATGTTCATTTATTTTCAGCCTTACCTAAGGCTGTAAATATCCATTTAATTACTGCTTTCACTACATTGTCAAAGTACTGATTAGCTGAAAACACTTCTAAAATGTGCTTCTGTGATTCCTTCCCCAACCTATATTTAGAAGTGTTTTTCTTTTTATCATGTGTGTGTATGTGTAAAATCATGTATGTGTTTGTGGGTACACATGCTTGTGGAGGCTGGAAGTCAACACTGGGATGATGTTTGCTTCTCCATCTTATTTTTATGAGACAGGGTCTTTCACTGAACCCTGGACCTTGCAAATTCAGCTGGATAAGCTAGCCAGCAAGCGCTAGGGATCCTTTTGTTTCCACCTCCTCAGCACTAGGATTATAGACACATGCCACCATGACTGGCATGTCACATGGGTGCTGGGGACTGAACTCAGGTCCTCATGCTTTCTTTGAAGGCAACTACTTCACCAACTGATCTATCTCCCCAGCCCACTTTGTTTCTGATTTATTGAGAAAGATGTTCATTTATTTTCAGCCTCACATAAAGCTATGTATTTTCCTCTGAAAAATGCTTTTGGCTAACATCTAAAAAGTATTAGTTACCTAAAAAATAATTTAAGGTCTGGAGAGATGGCTTAGCTGTTAAGGTGCTTGCCTGTGAAGCATAAGGACCCAAGTTCTACTCTCCAGGTCCCACTTAGCCAGATGCACAAAAGTGACACAAGTGGAAGGTCACACATGCCTACTAGATGCAAGTTTCTGGAGTTCAACTGTAGTGGCTGAGACCCTGGCATGCCAATTCTTTCTCTATCTCTCTCTTTCTAAAAAAATAAAAAATAACTTAAAATGTTCCATGATGACTCCATTCCTAACATATTTAGAAGTGTTTTATTTAACTTCCAAAAGGAAGTGAGCATTTCCCCCTGCTTCCCAGAATCTTCAGCTCACCAGGCCCCCACACGTGCTGATGGCCACATGAGAACTGCCAGCTTGGCCTTGCAGGTGGCCAGCATAGAGGCAGTGGGCCCGGGCAGCCCTCTGCCAGGCCAAGCCTTCCCGTGTCCAGTATTCCACGGAGACATGTCCTGCCAGGAGACGGGGGCTCTGGGTCAGATTCAGCAGGAAGTGGGTGCTGGGTGCGGACACCTTGTAGAACAGTTGAGACTCGGCTAGGGACCTTGTACTCCGACGCTGCCTGCGAAGGGCAGGTGGTGTAAAGGCCAGCAGTGCCCCGTTGTGGTCCACACGAGTGGGAAAGGCAATCTCATAGCTCTCCAGACTGGACAGGAACTCATCTGTGTGTGAGGATCAGAAGGCTGGTGGGTCCTGGTTTTTGCTAACCCCTGGGTCCTAACTGTAAGCCTAGATGCTGCCTCATCAAGCCCTGAGAATTCAGCTCAGCCTAAACGATCCAGGCCTTTCCACCCATGATCCTGCCCACCCTAAGCCCACCGAATTTGTTTGTTTGTTTGTAAGAGTTCCAGTGGCCTGGAACTCATTCTGTAGCTCAGGCTGGCCTTGAACTCAAGGCAAGCCTCCTACCTTAGCCCCCAAAGTACTGGGTTTAAAGGTGTGCACCAACACCCTCCATAGCATATCTTCTTTCTTTTTTTGAGGGGGGAGGGAAGTTAAAGGCAGCGTCTTACTTTAACCCAGGGTGACCTGGAACTCACTCCGTAGCTCCAGGCTGGCCTAGAACTCACAGAAATTCTCCTACCTTTGCCTCCCGAGTGCTGGAATTAAAGGTGTGCATCACCATACTCAGCTGAATTTCTCTTTTGTAGTACCCAATTGTCTTTCTTAGCACTTTGTTCCTTTCCCATGACCATACTTGGACTGTACCTACCTTGAGATCTGAAGGCATGTGCGACCTTGAATGTGAGGCCCAGCCCCAAGGCAAGGGCCCAGCGGAGGATCTGGCAGGCGGGAGCCATAGGGGCTACGTGTCCACATGTCTCTCTTCAGCCCTGGCTGCTGGCAGCCCCACAGTGCTGCCTCCCCTATTCACAGCCTGGGAAGCATCATTGAGCTCCTTTGAGAGAGGACAGAGCCAGGTGGGGAACTAAGTTATAGTACCCAGTATAGCCAATGCTAAGGGCCCTGCCACTCATGTTAAAGGTACCTCTTCCATCATTATCTACACATGAACTCAGCAGTGCCCCCACTTCATATCTCCATTCCCTATCCTTTCCATACCCAGAAAGAACAGGTAAGAGCCAGGACTATGAGCATGTACTGTGTGGCTCAAGAGTTTTTAAGTACTACTACACTTCCCTTCCCAAGTAACTAGTAAGTCCTCTTCTTGTCCCTCCTTGTATATAGAGGGATGATGGAAATCTGCCCAAGGTCACATAGGCAGAAAGTGATGGGAATCAGATTTGTTCAGTGCTAATGACAGGCCTAGTCTGGGGGAGGGGAGTGGCAACAGCCACTGATGATGGACTGATGATATGATAAGGTAGCAATCTTCCCTTCCAGGGCTGTGGCTCCCGGGAGAGACACACAAGGCGGTGGAGACGCAGAATAGCACAGATTATGATGTATTCTTGAAAGACATCAGCAGGACACACATAGGGAAGCAGAGGTTTGTAGAACAGGAAGAAAGCATAGTGGGAAAAGAGGTTGAACCAGGTAGGGACGGCAAGAGCAAGGCCTGGAAGGAGGCTGAGAACCCTACACAGACCCAGGTGTTGGAGAGCAGCAGAGGGAGGCTGGCTTGGAGTACTTTTGAAGGTTGGAGGCTGTGCATGTACCTCAGTAGTACAACACTTGAATAGCATGCACAGACCCTGGATTTGAGCCCCAGCACCACAAAAACAAACAAACAAACAAAAAACCCATATGGCACAATGGGTAAGAGCATTTACATGCAAAGCATGAAGGATTTGAGTTGCTTTGCTTGCCTTTAACTTTAGCACTGAGTGGTGCAGAGATAGAAGAATTGCTAGCGCTCCCTGATCAGCTGGTCTAATTGAAAAACAGGGAGCTCCAGGCTCAGTGAGAGACCCTGTCTCAAAGATATAAGGTGGAAAGCAATTCTTATTTGATGTCAACCTCTCCAAATGTGGGCACTGGGTATGGGCATGTACACTTGTATGTTCAGACACATGTACATAACACACACCAAACCAAATCAACAAAGAAAATTAGTCAAACCAAGCATGGTGGTACAGGCCTTTGATTCCAGAAAAATCAAAAATTCAAGATCATCCTCAACTACATAGTGAATTTCAGGCCAGGCTAGACAGGCCTACATGAGACCCTGTCTCACAAACCAAAACCAAACACAACCAAATAAAAATACTCAGCCACCTGAAAGCTGGAGTGCTGTCCAGTGTGAATTTCCAACCCAGATTTAAAGGTAAGTCCAGCACTGAGACCTTTCAGTCCCTGTCAGAACCCCCCCCCCCAAAACCCCTCAACATGGTGGGCAGATTCTTAAGGCCTCTATTTCCTCTTATACCCTACCATTTCTGGCCTGCTTCTACTCTCATATTCTTACTACTTGAGACCCTGCTTCTCTCTACCCGCCAGGAAGGTCTCACTTTCTCAGCCTTTGCTCCAGGCCTGCTGTTGCAGACACCACTTTGAGCTACCACCCAGTGCCAAGCCCCACTCCCTGTCCTCTGGTCTCCACCCTCCTCCTCTTCCTCTATGCAAAATCCCCCTTAATCACACAGTCTTGTTTTCTTTGCAATGCAGCCAAGTCTGAGAGTTGATCCCCAAACAGGGCAGTTTGGCATGAGAGAGGGGAGCCAGATTTTCTCCAAGATGTGAGCCAAGAAACCCACTTCTGTTTATACCCCTGCAGCAACAGGCGGCTCACTCATGGATGTTTTGAGACCCAAGCTAATGTCCATCCTTGGGCCTTACTTGCTTCTTCTCTTTGTTCCTCCCTCCTTCACTTCCTTCTTCCTCCATTCTTCCTGTCTTTCCTTTTTTACCCTCCTTCCCCTCCTCCCATTCTTCTTTCCTTCACTGACCCCTTCTTGGGGTCTTTTGGTGGCCTGGTGTTGAACCCATGTATATGGATTCTTCCCTAAGTTGGTACTATGCATGGACCTCTCTAGGCCTCATCTGCCTCTTTGGTAGAGCTAGGCAGGGAAGGGGTAAGAGAGGAGTCTGACTGTTGTTTAGTACTGAGTTCAGAGTTTGCTGAGCATTTTGATCCCCTTCCTGAGCCTGGTTAACTTCCTCCCTTCCTAATGCACCTCCCTATTCCTTTCTCTTCTTGCCTCCTCTCCACTGCTTTTTCCTTAGAGACCTCAACCAAATTCTGATGAGGGCTCTGGAAATAGGTTGGACTCCTCTGATTCTTCACCTCCACCCAAGGGGGCTGCAATCTCAATGCTAGTGAGGAAGATGATTCTCTTCCTACACCTACCTCTGTCACCAGCTCTGCTTCGTCCCTCATCCCAAAACTACCACACTGGATCCAGTCCTCCTCCTGTGGTTTTTCCCCTCAGCTACCTGAACCCTTACCACTGTCTTCTGATGCTGGGCCTCTCAATACCTATACAGCATTTCTTGTACTTTAGACTCAGATGGGGGTGTGGGCAACAGAGTGGAAGGACTGACCCAGCATGGTTAGGAGTGGGTTACAGGAGAGGAGTCACCTGCCCAAAGAGTGAGAGCTACTGGTGCATGTGACAGAACACAAGATGAGGCTGGGAAGTGGGCTGGGGGAGGGGGAGCACAACCACCACAAACAATGCAGAGGGTCTGGAGGAGAAAAGGAGGACCATCCAAGGACTGAGTGGGGTCTCATGCCTGGTTGGAAAGAGTCTACTATTGTGTGTATGACTGTATTTATGTTATTGTATGTGTGACTGTGTGTGTGTGTGTGTGTGTGTGTGTGTGAGAGAGAGAGAGAGAGAGAGAGAGAGAGAGAGAGAGAGAGAGAGAAAGAGAGAGAGAGAGCGTGCAAGCAAGCAAGAGCGAAGGCAAGAGTGCGAGCTTGGTCACCCCCCCCACCACCTCTTTTAGAAGGTTGGAGGGAGGCCACCAGCCTGGGGGAGGGGGCCGGAAACTGTGGCTCCATCCCATTCCAGGGATCCTGGAGGGATCACAGCGCCACACTAAGAACTCAGTGGCCAGGCTGAATTAGGGAAACTGGGCTACAGGGCCTCCTGGTGGAGGACAAGGTCTGTCTGAGCAGACAGAAACGGCAGGCAGTCAGCATGGGTTTGGCGGGCATTCTCCAGGTTTGGCACATCTGGCTGGGCTATAGGGAGCAGACAAAGGCCCAGCCAGCTGCTGCCTGTGTGGGGAGTGGCAGTGATGCTGGTATCGCCTCTGCAAACAGCCAGCCAACATTAATTAAAGGCCCCAGCCTGACCCACTGGTGACACCCCACATCAGACTGCTGTGGCCTCAGTGACCAAAACAGGGGAAGTGGATGGCACCACTCCCAGACACACAAACATACACACACAGGTCACACACCCCTGGGGCCATCATACCTGCAAAGCAGAAAGGCTGGTTACATCACAGATCCATAAAGGACCCTGTCAGCCCTAGACACACATTGAAACAAACACACAGGCACAACTACGCGCTCCAAGACCTACATGCACAGACACACTTCTTTACATACAGTCACGCAGACAACTCACAAACTCAGACACAAATATATATACCAAGAGGCCTATATATACACTCACAACCAGACACAAACACAGAGGTACAACCCACAAACTCCCCACACATACACTGGGGACCCATGTGAGCACACACACACAGACAACTGAGATACACACAATTCTACACACACACATGTACACAGATTTACACACAGCAGACAAGCTCACAAATTCCACAAGCCCAGTTTACATCAGACAACATTTACGCAATCATCATACGCAAGAGAAACATGAATGCTTGAGAGACAGACACATAAACACACTCACTTGGCATCTAAACACAGTAGACATTTTACAGTGTACACACACTGGTTTACACTCGTCTGGGCACTCAATACCCCCAATCTCCTCACAGACTCACTCCTAGATGAGTGTTGGTAGACACGGTTACCACACAACATGCACCATTTGTACTCACTCAGGCACACATACGCACTCACACAACAGTGAACCAACCCACACAAGCATTCTCTAGTGTTCTACAATCTGCCCACTCGGGGATATCATGCTTCTACACTACATGAACAGAGGGATCAACCCACCACGCCCCACCCCGCCCGCAGACACAAAGTCACGCACCCCGGGGCGCTGCTAACCAGAGGGTCCGATCAATCGATCGCCGGTACCTGCGCCGGCGCCTCGGTCCGCAGTGGCCTCCACGGTCTAGCTGCCAGAGCGCAGGAAGGGAAGGAGGGAGGGAGCGAGGGAGCGCACGGCGTGGCCGGGGGAGGGGGCGCGGGGAGGCACTTCCTGAGCAGCCTGCCAGGGTTATAAAAAACCCTAAACTGCAGGGCCAGAAACCCCGCCCGCCTTTGCCGCTGCAGCCCTTGGCCGTGGGCTGGACCCAAGCCAGGGACCCTGGAGCTCCCGCCACCCCCACCCGGGACTGGCGGGGGTGGAGATGCTGGGAAGGAACTGGAGTGGGAATGGAGATCGGAGGAGGGAAGAAGGAGGCTGGGGGAGGGGACAGAGGGCGGGGGATGAAAGCTGGGCAAGGGGAGGAAGCATAAAGTGGGGGATGGGAAGAGAGACAGGCTAGAGTGGATGGTTAAGGGGAGGAGAAAGAATCCTGTAATTGGAGGAGGAGAGTTTGAATGGAAAGAGGTGGAGGAGTGGGTGACCTAGAGGAAGGGGCCAAATTGAGTGGGTGGGTCGAAGAGAAAGGTGGGAAAAGGCCATGCAGAATGGGTAAGGAAGGGGAGAGCCTACTCCCTCCCCTGCATCAGCAGCCTCAATAACAGATGTTATTTATTGAGGGCTGGTCTTTGCTCAAGCAGGCATTTATTGGGCGCCTCCCGTGTGCCAGGCACGGTGCCCAAGGGTGAGTGAATAAATCTCAGTTGGGTCCTCGCGCTCACACAGTTCCCGCGCGCGCGCACACACACACACACACACACACACACAGACACAGAGGGAGAGGTGTTATTTGTTTTGGGTCTGCCCTTGGGTTCAGTGCTTTAGTTCTTGCTTGCTGTGAAGTGGGCCTGGCTTGTCCCATATCAGAGATAAGGAAACAGGCCAGTTTTGTGAAGCCTAGATCATCTCTGGAGGTCAGTGTTCCATAAATGAGGAACTATGACATGAATGAGGTGACTGAGACAATGGGGCAGGACTGGGATTCCAATGTCAGGTGGCTAAGCTTCCTCTCAGGCCAAGAGACACCTGGCTGGAAAGGAGAAGGCACCCCTGACTTCAAGAATTCCAGACAGCCTCTAGAGAGCCTTGAGTCTTAACTTTCTCTGATTCTAGATTTGATTATCCATAAAGTAGGCTAAAATCACTGTTTGCAGGTTGGAAGGAGAGTGAGGGGAAGGAGAGGGTGGGGGTTTCAACCATGAACATTTGTTGTGTGCTGAGGTTAGCTGGGGACAGCTGAATCAGGCAGTCTTTTCTCTGAACTTCTGCTTGAACTTGGAAATTACCTGTTAGGGCTCATGCATACAGCAGGCACTCCCTAAACATCGACTAGACTTTCCAACACTCCTATTTGCACTTCTAACTTTTCTGAACTCCAAGCAGAACAGAGGGCAGTCAGCTTGTCCTTGTGTTTGCTCACCAACAATTTCTGGAATTCCCTTTGGTTTTATTGAGAACTTTACAGTATGAACATATTGTATACTGGCCATATTCCCATTAGGTTATACTCATATGTCTCCTGGCTTCCTTGCCCCCATTCCACTAAGAGCCCTCTTCAGTGGGGTAATCAGTATTCACTGTGGGGTGATGAACACACCAGTCTCTGTGGGAGGTGGGGACAATGCCTCAGGATACACCTTCCTCACCTGAGGCTCTTACAGTCTCTCTGCTCCTTCTTCCTCAATGTTCCCCAAGTCTTAGTAGGCTTGTTATAAGTCTCCTATAGCGTTGAGCTCTCAGGAGACTTTGATTTTAGGCTTTGATAAGTTAGTGTCTACTGCTATCGCCCTGGTTCTCAGGCTAGCAGTGAGTACAGCATTCCCATTTAACCTACCACTTCCTCTGTAATGTTCTGAGCCTTGGTAGATATGATAGAAATGAATTTTAGCATGCTAGGCAGTCAGCCTTTGCTGCTTGTCATACTGATGAGTCTTGGGTTCCCCCAACCCCAACTGACATTTACCACCATCTGTAAAAAGCAGATTCTCTGGCTAAGAGTGAGAGCAGCATGTAGCTAGAATCTACATTTGAGAGAGTACATGCAACCCTTGGCTTTCTGAGCATGGGTTACCTCACTAAGTATAATCTTTTCTAGGTCCATCCATTTCCCTGCAATTTCATAATTTTGTTTTTCTTTAGTACTGAATAGAACTCCACTGTATTAATGTACCACATCTTCATTATCCACTCATCAGTTGAGGGACTTCTAGGCTGGTTCCATTTCTTAGCTATTGTGAAGAGAGCGGCAATCAATATGGATATGCAAGTATTGCTAAGGTAGTGAGATGAGTCCTCGGGATATATGCCTAGGAGTGGTACAGCTGGATGATATGGTAATTCTATTTTTAGCTGATTCAGCAACATCCACACTGAGTTCCACAAAGACTGTAACAGTTTAAATTCTCACCAAGAGTGTAGAAAGGTTTCTCTTATTTCTGCATCATCAATAGCATTTATTGTCATTTATCTTCTTGATGGTAGCCATTCTGGCAGGAGTGAGATGGAATCTCAAAGTAGTTTAACTTGCATTTCCCTGATGGCTAAGGATGTAGAACATTTTCTTAGGTGTTTATAGGTCATCAGTATGTTCTCTTTTGAGAACTCTTGATTTAGTTCCATAGCCACCCACCCTTTTTTTTTTGAGGTAAGGCCTCGTTTTAGCCAGGCTGACCTGGAATTCACTATGTAGTCTCAGGGTGGCCTTGAACTCACGGCAATCCTCCTAACTCTGCCTCCCAAGTGCTGGGATTAAAGGCATGCACCACCACACCCAGACAGTTCAATTTTTTTTATTATATATATTTTTTAATTTAATTTTTATTAACATTTTCCACGATTATAAAAAAAATTCCCATGGTAATACCCTCCCTCCCCCTCATCCTTTCCCCTTTGACATTCCATTATCCATCATATTACCTCCCCATCTCAATCATTGTACTTACATATATATATACAATACCAACCTATTAAGTACCCTCCTCCCTTCCTTTCTCTTCCTTTTATATCTCCTTTTTAACTTACTGGCCTCTGCTACTAAGTATTTTCCTTCCCACGCAGAAGCCCAATCATCTGTAGCTAGGATCCACATATGAGAGAGAACATGTGGCACTTGGCTTTCTGGGCCTGGGTTATCTCACTTAGTATAATCCTTTCCATATCCATACATTTTTCTGCAAATTTTGTAACTTCATTTTTCTTTACCACTGAGTAGAACTCCATTGTATAAATGTGCCACATCTTCATTAGCTACTCATCAGTTGAAAGACATCTAGGCTGGTTCCATTTCCCAGCTATTACAAATTGAGCAGCAATAAACATGGTTGAGCACGTACTTCTAAGGAAATGAGATGAGGAGAGCTCAGGTGTGAGTGGAAGCTCCCCGTACCTGGCTTTTTCTGCGGCTTGATCTGAGCCTGGCGGCTTTCTGGTGCACTGCCGCCATGGCTACTTTTGCCGGCCTGTGAGGGCTCTGGATGCTCTGGATCTCTTCTACTTCTCCGCTGCCACTTCAATTTCCTGTACACCTCACTTTTTAGTAAAAGTGTGTATTTTGTTGAGTTTATTTGGTCTTCCCCCCCCTCCCAGGCTGCTTTGGTGTGGTATCTACGCTGCCATCTTAACCTGAAGTCCCAAGGATACTGACTTTTGTGTGTTTATTTTGTATTTTGCCATGTTGCCAAGAATGTTTATCAACTCCAACAGTGTGCTGGTAGAGTCTTTAGGGTAATCTATGTATGCAATTATATCATCTGCAAATAATAATAATTTGATTTCTTTGTTTCCAATTTTTATCCATTTTATGTGTGACTTTTGACTTATTGCTATAGCTAAGACTTTCAGTACTATATTAAATAAAAGTGGGGACAGTGGACACCCTTGTCTTTTTCCTGATTTTAGTGGAAAAGCTTCAAGTATTTCCTCTTTCAGTATTATGTGTGCTATAGGTTTGTCATAAAGAGCCTTTATTATGTTGAGATATGTTCCTCTATTCCAAGTTTCTGTAGGACTTTTACTATGAAGGGATGCTGGACTTTGTCAAATGTCTTTTCTGCATCTATTGAGATGATCATGTGATTTTTGTCCTTTAGTCCACTTAGATAGTGTATTACACTTATCGATTTGCATATGCTGAGCCATCTCTGCATCTCTGGGATAAAGCCTACTTGGTCAGGGTGAATGATCTTTTGATATATTCTTGTATTCAGTCTGACAATATTTTGTTGAGAATTCTTGCATCTTTGTTCATGAGGGAGACTGGTCTGTGATTTTCTTTTTTTGTTTTGTGTTTGTCTAGTCTGGGTTTCAGGGTAATGTTGGCTTTGTAGAATGAGTTTGGTAGTATTCCTTCCTTTTCTGTTTTATGGAAATTTTTGAGAATCATTGGTGTTAGTTCTTCCACAAAGGTTTGGTAAAATTTATCAATGAATCCATCTACGCTTGGATTTTTTTTAGTTAAGAGAATTTTTTTTATATAATTGCTTGTATCTCCATAATTGTTACAGGTGTATTTAAATGGTTTATCACATCTTGATTTAATTTTATTAAGTAATGTAAAGCTAGAAAATCATCCATTTCTTTCAGATCTTCAAACCAAGTGGACTATAGGTCCTTAAAGCAGGTCCTTATGAGTTTTTGAATTTCTTTGTTATCTCTTGTAATGCTGTTTCTTTCATCTCTAATTTTATTGATTTGTGCTTTTTTTTCTCTCTCTTTCTTTTAGTTAGATTTGCTAAGGGTTTATTATTATTGTTTGTCCTTTCAAAGAACCAACTCTGTGTTTCATTGACTCTGTATTATTTTTTGTTTCCATTTCATTAATTTCTGCCCTAATCTTTATTATTTTTTCTGATTTTTGGTTTTCCTTTTTTCAAGGCCTTAAGGTGAAGCATTAAATTGTTTACTTGAGGCCTTTCTAATTTCTTAATATAGGCACTTAAAGGTATAAATTTCCCTCTTGGGACTGCCTTCATTGTGTCTCAAAGGTTTTGGTATGTTGTATTCTCATTATCATGTGATTCTACGAAATTTTTAAAAATTATTATTGACCCATTCATTTTTGGTAGTGTACTGTTTAGTTTCCATGATTCTGTGTATATGTTATAGTGTTTCTTGCTGTTGATTTGTAGTTTAATCCCATTGTGATCAGATAGAGTGCAAGGAATTATTTCAATTTTCCTGTATTTGTTAAGATTTGCTTTTTGTCCTAATATATGGTCTATTTTAGAGAATGTGCCATGTGCTGCTGAATGTATATTCTGCAGCCTTTAGGTGAAATATGACCTCATTGAATCCAGATACTTCTCATTTATTTTTATTCATTTATTTATTTTGCTGGGGTTACCTGTCAATTGACGAGAGTGGGGTGTTGAAGTCACCCACTACAACTGTTTTTGGTGTTATCTGTGACCTTAATTGTAATGTTTGTTTGATAAAATTGGAAGCCCCTATGTTAGGTGCATTTATGTTTAGAATTGTAATGTCCTCCTGTTGAAGTGTTCTCTTAATCAATATATGATGTCCTTTTTTATCTTTCCTAACTACTGCTGGTTTGAAGTCTACCCTTTTAGATATTAGCATGATAATACCTACTTGTTTTCTGGGCCCATTTATTTGAAATACAATTTTTCATCCTTTCACCCTATGATTGTGTCCATATTTTCTGGAGTTATGGTTTCTTGGAGGCAACAAATAGAAGCATCCTGGTTTTTAACCCAGTCTTCAAGCCTGTGTCTTTTGGTTGTGGTATTGAGGCCACTGATGTTAAGAATTATTATTGAGGGCTGGAGAGATGGCTTAATGGTTAAGCGCTTGCCTGTAAAGCCTAAGGACCCCGGTTCGAGGCTCGATTCTCCAGGACCCACGTCAGCCAGATGCACAAGGGGACGCACACATCTGGAGTTCGTTTACAGTGGCTGGAGGCCCTGGCGCGCCCATTCTCTCTCAATCACTCTCTATCTGCCTCTTTCTCTCTCTGTCTGTCACTCTCAGATAAATAAATAAAAAATAAACAATTAAAAAAAAAGAATTATTATTGAAAGGTGTGGATTTATGCTTGTCATTCTTGTTTTGTGGTTCTTCCTATTTTTTGTTACTCTCTGGTATTAACTATTATTTGAGTATGGCTTATTTTTCTCCTGTGTCCCTTTGTGTGTGCTTTCTTTTCCCTTAAGCATGAAGGATCCTTTCAAGTACTTTTTTTTTTGAGGTAGAGTCTCACTCTAGCCCAGAATGACCTGGAATTCACTATATGGCCTTAAACTCATGATGATACTCCTACCTCTGTCTCCTTTTGCTGGGATTAAAGGTTTTCAAGCACTTTCTGTAGAGCTGGTTTAGTGGTCATATATTCCTTTAGCCTGCTTTTGTTGTGGAATGTCTTTATTTCTCTATCTATTTGAATGGATAGCTTTGCTGGATTAAAGTAATCTTGGTTGATACTTGTTATTTTTCATAACTTAGAATACATCACTCCAAGCCCTTCTGGGTTTTAAAGTTTGTGTTGAGTAATCTGTTGTGGTCTTGATGGATTTGCCTTTATATGTGGATTAATATTTCTCTCTAACTGCTTTCAATATAATTTCTTTGTTTTGTGTATTTGGTAGTTTAATTATAATATGGTGGTGGGTGGGGAGGGAGGGTATTACCATGGGATACTTTTTATAATCATGGAAAAAGTTAATAAAAATTGAGAAAAAAAAGTAAATTAACAAAAGTAATATGGTGGTCAGAGGTTCCTGATTTTGTCTGTTTCATGTTCTAAAGGCTTCATATATCTGTATAGGCACCACTTTCTCAATTTGGTGGAAATTTTCTTCTATGGCATTGTTGAAAATACCAACCATTCCTTTGGAGTGAAATTCTTCTACTATGCCATGAATTCCTATGTTTTATCTCTTTATAATATCTCAACTGTCTTGACATTCTCATTCATGCCTTACTATTAATTTGTCCTTATCTTTGTTGTACTATATTTGATCTGTCAGCTGGTCTTCTTATTTAGATATTCTTTTCTCTACTTAATCTATTATATTGGTGAGGATTTCTACAGAATTTTCAGTTTTATTCATACTGTTTTGCATTTCTAGTATTTCTGACCTCCTTATTTCATAAAGTTGATTTCCTGTATTCTCTATGGATTCCTTCAGAAGTTTGTGTTCTCCTTTGATTCCTTTGAACATAGATATAATCTTTTGTTTTTTGAAATCTTTGTCATGAATTTCATGTAAAGCAGTCTCACTGGAGGTCATTTCTCATAGATTTATAAGTTGTGGTATTATAGTATTGTCTTGATTTTTTTGTGTTTATTGTATCATAATGTAGAGATTTTTGGAAGATGTGATAGAGATATTTCAATGCTGAGCATTCCTTTGTTACTTGTTCTCAGCACCGTGGTGCCTTCTGAGTCATCCCATGGCCAATGCCATCTGAAAAGAGAAGGTTCCCTAACCAAAAGTGAGAGTAGCATTAAGAGAAGTGCTTACTGGACAGTTTGGTGAACATAGTATATACATTTAGACAGACACCAGCAGATGTTACACCTCCAGGGTGCATGACTACCCTGTTGTAGGTTTTCAGTATCAGGGATGTATTACCTCCCATGGACCAGGCCTCCAGTCCAATTAGAGAGTAGTTGGTTTCTTCCATAACAGACATACCACTATTGTACCTGTTGGCTCATTTGGCCTGGTTGACCAAATTTAAGGTTTGCAGAGTCCACAGTTGTTTATCTCCACTGGTGATTTCTCTCTCTCCCATTGAACTGCATGCAGTGTAGTTTTTTCCAGCTGGTCTACATGGAGGAGGTTATCAGCTCAGCGCCAGTAGGCCGGAGTCTTCAGCAATAGGGTCTTACCATCTATTCCTGTTGGGAAACCAAAGGCCTTGTCAATGGCCTGTAATGTTTTGGGAGTATCAGGGACATCCCTGGCCTACAACTCACTGGACGGTATCCCATCCCTGGCACTGAAAATTTTCTAGTAATAATCTATGGCTCCTGAGTGATCCATTGTCCAAAAAAGTAGGTTTTCATATGACCTATTAATATCCTCTTAGATTTTTTTTTTGTTCATTTTTATTTATTTATTTGAGAGTGACTGAGAGAGAGAGAGAGGGAGAGAATGGGCATGCCAGGGCCTCCAGCCACTGCAAATGACCTCCAGATGCTTACGCCCCCTTGTGCATCTGGCTTACGTGGGTCCTGGGGAACTGAGCCTTGAACCAGGGTCCCTAGGCTTCATAGGCAAGCACTTAACCACTAAGCCATCTCTCCAGCCCCTCCTCTTAGATTTTGATTAGCCCTTCCTCCACCTTTCCTTTACTCAATCTCTTCCCCTGACCTCACTTAGACCTTTTCACCCCATTAATCTGTTCTCCTACTTGCATACAATACCATCCTATGAAGTTCCCCATCCTTCCCTTTCTATTCCCTTTATATCCCCTTTGTAGCTTACTGGCTTCTGCTACTGAGTTTTATCTTACTCACATAGCATTCCAATCATTTGTAGCTAGGATACACATATGAGAGAAAGCATGTGATGTTTGGCTTCCTGGGCTTGCTTTAACTCACTAAGTATAATCTTTTCCAGATCCATCATTTTTCTGAAAATTTTACTGTGTAAATATGCCACATCTTCATTATCCACTCATCAGTTGAGGGACATCTAGGCTGGTTCCATTTCCTAGCTATTGTGAATAGAGCAGCAATAAACATGGGTGAGCAAGTATTTGTAAGGTAGTGAGAAGAGTCCTTAGGATATATGCCTAGGAGTGCTATAGCTGGGTCATATGATAAATCGCTTTTTAGCTGTCTCAGGAACTTCCACACTGATTTTCGCAATGGCTGGACCAGGTTGCATTCCCACCAACAGTGTAAAAGGGTTCCTCTTTTTCCACGCCTTTGCCAGCATTTATGGTCATTTGTTTTCATGATTGTATCCAATCTAACAGGAGCAAGATGTAATCTCAACATAGTTTTAATCTGCATTTCACTGATGGCTAGGTGTGTATAACATTTTTTTAAGATGTTTATAGGCTATCTGTATTTTTTATTTTGAGAATTCTATTTTTTTTCTGTAGCCCCCCCCCATTTTTTTTTGTATTTTTTGTTTTTCAAGGTAGGGTCTCACTCTAGCCCAGGCTAACCTGGAATTCATTATGTAGTCTCAGGGTGGCCTTGAACTCATGGCGATCCTCCTACTTCTGCCTCCCAAGTGCTGGGATTAAAGGCGTGCACAACCACGACCAGCCATAGCCCACTTTTTAATTGGGTTGTTTGATTTCTTATTATTTAGTTTTTTGAGTTGTTGGTATATCTGATATATAAATCCTCTATCAGATGTATACCTGCAATGATTTTCTCCCATTCTGTATGTTGTGTCTTTGCTGTACTCACAGTGTCCTTTGCTGTACAAAAGCTTTGTGATTTCATGATGTCCCAGAGATTGATCTCTGGTTTTATCTCCTGAGGAATTGGAGCTATATTCAGAAAGTCTTTGCCAAGACCAATATGTTGAAAGATTTCCCCTACTTCTACCTCTAGTAGTTTCAGAGTTTCAGGTCTGATGTTAAGATCTTTGATCCACTTGGAATTAATTCTTGTGCATGGAGAGAGATAAGGATCTATTTTCATCTTTCTACAGATACATAACCAGTTTCCCAGCAATATTTGCTGAAGAGGCTGTCTTTTTTTCCAATGAGTATTTTTGTCCAAGATCATATGGCTCTGTAATATAGGTTAAAATCAGGCATGGTAATACCACCAGCTTCATTTTTGTTGCTCAAAAATGTATCAGGTTGGACAGGCATGCAGATTAGTGCTGTGGCACCACAACAGGAGCTGCTTTTGTACTTCCTGCTTGCTAGAAGTTTTGGGTCTCTCTTGTTTTTCTACTGTAGTTAATTATTCTTTTTTTTTAAATATTTTATTTATTTATCTACTTGACAGAGAGAAAGAGGGAGAAAGAGAAGGAGAATGAGAGAGAGAGAGAGAAAGAGAAAAAGAATGGGTGTGCCAGGGCTTCAGACTCTGCAAATAAACTCCAGATGCGTGTGCCCCCTTGTGCATCTGGCTAACGTGGGTCCTGGGGAATCAAACTTAGGTCCTTTGGCTTTGCATACAAATGCCTAACTGCTAAGCCATCCCTCCAGCCCATGATTATTCTTTACACACCTCACTTTTCATTAGAAGAGTGTATTTTGTTGTTTTTCTGCTTATTTGTTGCCCTAGATCGCTTTGGTGTGGATACTATGCGCCATCTTACCTGGAAGTCCCCTCATTTGATTAAAAATTTAAAAATTTTTTAAAAAAATTATTTATTAGAGAGAAAGAAATGGAGGGAAAGAGTGGGGGTTGGGGGAGAAAATGGGTGTGCCAGGACCTCTAGCTACTGCAAGGGAACTCCAGACACATGTGTGCCCTTGTGTATCTGGCTTACATGGAACCTGGAGTATTGAACCTGGGTCTTTAGGCAAGTGCCTTAACCACTAAACCATTTCTCCAGCCCCTCATTTTATTTATTAATTATTATTATTATTATTGTTGTTGTTGTTATTTGGTGTTTTGAGGTAGGGTCTCACTCTAGCCCAGGCTGACCTGGAATTAACTATGTAGTGTCAGGGTGCCCTAACTCATGGTGATCCTCCTACCTCTGCTTCCTGAGTGCTGGGATTAAAGGAGTGTGCCACCACGCCTGGCTCCTTCATTTTATTTTTTGATGATAGCCATTCTGAGCAGAGTGCAATGGATTGTGAGAGCAGCTCTATTTGGAGAAGCGACTCTAAACCCTCTCTGGCCTCTGGTAACCATATTCCATTACCCACAGGTCTCTTGCAGCCTATCCTTGGGCTGCTGTCCCCATGGCTACTGCTCCATCGAAGAGGTAATTGTCCTTGCTTTCTCATTTTGTCCTAGTACTCACCTTTATTTTGGATATGGGTAACTTCCAGATCATAATAGAAGTCTTCAGTGAGACTGGGTGTTGTTCAGGGTGGTATGGCCATAGATCATAATGGGAGTTTTAAGGTCCTTTCAGCTGGATAGCTTCAACCTAGGTGTGCCCAGTCCCTGATAGTTAGTCAATTTTGAAACCTCTTTCTATAATTATTGTGCAAAACATTTACACTTTTCCTCCTTCCCCCCTTCTTTCTGCTGCAGGATGGATCTTCTTTTCTCATCTGGGTGGGATATATGGCTTCTGAGATTGGTTGGAGGATGGGCATACCTATTCTCAGCTGTGTTGGGATTTTGCAAGGAATCCTGGGAAACAGACTATTTCTGTTTGTTTTTTTTGTTTTTCATATTTAGAGCTTGTCTTTGCCATCTTGCCCATGCTATGTAGGAACTTCTGACCTCAAGCAATCCTGTCTCACCCTCCTAAATAGCTTGAACTATAGATTCACATCACTGAACTTAAATTGATTAAGATTTGAGCCTGAATCACTCATTTTAGACAACAAGAAGAGGTCATTTATAAGCATGTAAATACTAGGTAAAGAAGAGACATGGCCTGGGGCCATCACCACTTGAATAAGCTATTCCTGAAACCCACAAACTGGGCTTTCAATCATTCACACAGTCTTTATATTACATTTGTTTGTGAGACAGGGCCTCAATTTGAGGCTGGCTTTAAACTACTGATCCTCCTTCCTTCAATTCCCAAGTTCTAGGATTATAGGAGTATACTATTAGGTCAGGACAAAATGGAGTTACAGCAGGAGGTTGAAGTGAATCATCCACATTCCTCAAGATGTTGTCCAGCCATTATCCCTTCCCTGCCTAACAAGGCTCCAAGTCTAGATTTACTGCCCCCTTATCTCTCACTGGGTCACTTCTGGTCTCACTCTATGGCTAATGTAAAGAACTGAGATTTACTGCCCCAACAAAGAAATTCATTTCCTTCCTCACCTTTCCCGAACTGAAGAGCCTATAAAGCCCACTATCTGTAACCACAAGCTGACTGCTCCACTCTTGAGAGTCAGTCATGGCAGCTCACGTTTTTCCCCGAATAAAAACTCCCATCTTTGCCTCAGAGTGGTCTCCGTGGTCCTCGGTCACTCCTGAACCTTACATATATACCACATGCCCTACTTCACACACTTAAAAAAAAAACTTTTTGTTTTATTTTCTTGAGGTAGGGTCTTTCTCTAGACCAGGCTGACCTAGAATTTACTACATAGTCTCAGGGTGTCTTCAAACAATGGTGATCCTCCTACTTTATATATTAATCACACACACACACACACACACACACACACACACACACAGAGAGAGAGAGAGAGAGAGAGAGAGAGAGAGAGAGAGAGAGAGAGAGAAAGAGAGAGAAAAAATGGGAGTGCCATAACCTCTAACTGCTGCAAATGAACTCCATACACATGTGCCACCTTGTGCATCTGGCTTGTGTGGGTACTGGGGAATCAAACCTTAGTCCTTAGGCTTCAAAGGCAAGTACCTTAACCACGAATACATCTCTTCAGCCTTAAACAAAACCTTTTCATTGACATTTTTCAATCATGTATATAGTGTATTTTGTTTTTTTTTTAAAGAAAGATGAACTTCATTTAGTGTACTTCTCTATGAGATTTATTTACAATGTCTTCACAATAATTTCATTAAAGATTATATTTTCATTATTACTGATTTATTTGAGAGAGAGATCATCAGCTTGGGAACCTAGCATTCAAGACACCTAAGTTTATGGGGTACACCTGAATCAAACCACCACACTGCATAATAATTGTGTGATGTAAATCAGACATTATTCTAATCTTTTGAAAATATTAACTCATTTAATCCTTATAGTATCTTGATGGGCTTTCAACATTTCCCTTGTATAAAAGATGAAAGTGAGGCACAAAGGGGTTATGCAACTTGTTCAAGTCACAGAGTAGTAAGATGCTCTGTGGAACTTCCAATTTTCTCTGTTTCTGTGAAATGTATTTGATTGAAAAACTATACAACAAAAGGTTAGCAGTAAATATTTCTGGGGTGATTGAGTTTATTTAATTAATCTATTCTATTTTCTTGCTGTATTTCCCAGTTTTTCTCAGAACAATCAATAGGATTCTTTTGAAAAGAAAAACTACTTCTTTTTAATGCCCTGTGCTAAGTACAGAATAGGAAAGTTGATGTGACTTAAAACAAAACATAAAAAACTTTCTGGCAAATCTTCTTTTTGTTTTATACAACTAATAAAGCCCATGCACTTGGCTACTCAGTAATTTCCTTAAGCAGAAATTTAACTTTGCTTACAGCTGGTCACTATGGGGAGTCTTGAGCACAGAAGAAATGGGTGCAACTTTCAAAAATTCAGAAATGCCAAAAAAGGAATAAAATTATGAAATGCAGTTGTTATTGCATTTGTCCTAAATGCCCATATTAATTTATATTCATTTCTTCTCAGCAGTTGGAATTGCCAGAGGGCCATAGTGGTACAGCTTGCAGCAGCAAGAAAACATCTACTGGAATATAATCTTTACAATAGAGTTTCAAGACTCATAAGGTCCATGTGGAAAAAAAAAATCCCAACACCAGTTGCTCAATGTGTGTATATGAACCCTTCAGAGTATGCCTGTTTCTTTGAAGATCTCAATAAAAAGAACTTACTTATTAGGGGACTGGAGAGATTGCTTAGTGGTTAAGGCACTTGCTGGTAAAGCCAAAGGACCCAGATTCAATTCCCCAGTACACGCATAAAGCCAGATGCCCAAGGCGGTGCATGTGCCTAGAGTTCCTTTGCAGTGGCTAGAGGACCTGGCATGCCCATTATCTCTATCTGCCTTTCTTTCTCTCAAATAAGTAAGTAAGTAAATAAAATATATTTTAAAAGGGCAGGGGTCTGGAGAGATGGTTTAGCACTTAAGGTGCTTGCTTGCAAAGCCAAAGGACCCAGGTTCAATTACCCAGGACCCATGTAAGCCAGATAGATGCACAAGGTGGCACATGTGTCTGGAATTCCTTTGCAGCAGCTGGAGGCCCTGGCAGGCCCATTTTCTCTCTCTCTCTCTCTCTTTCCCTATCTGTCTGTCTGTCTGTCTGTCTATCTATCTATCTATCATCTACCTACATGACTCTTTTTCATTCTCTCACAAGTAAATAAAAAATTTTAAAAAGGTGAAAATTACTTGCTTTCTAACAGCTCTAGAATTTTACATGAAATAGGAAATAGAAGTAAACTAGCTTTGATGAAGTCAGACATGGAATTGATGTATCCTATAAGAATCTTAAAGGATGGCTGGAGAGATGGCTTAGTAGTTAAGGTGCTTGCCTGCAAAGCTAAAGGATCCCAGTTTGACTCTCCAGAACCCAAGTAATCCAGATGCACAAGGTGGCAGATGCATCTGGAGTTCGTTTACAGTGGCTGGATGACCTAGTATGCCCATCCTCTCTCTCTTTATCTCTCTCAAATAAATTATAAATTTAAAAAAAATCTTAATGGAAAATACAAGTACATTTACTTCCTTCACTTATATTTCATATGAAATAAGAACAAGTCCAAAAAAGGGCCAAAAATATATGGATAACATTGAATGTTTTAGGACTTGTAAGTCTGAAGAAGAAAATTAGACACACAATGTGTGTGGGTACGTGTATACACATGTATGGAGGTCAGAGGTTGACAGCAGGTGTCTTCCTTAGTAGCTCTCCACTGAGGCTGGGTGTCTTTCTTGTTTTTTATTTTAATTTTTATTAAAATTTTCCATGATTATAAAAAAATATCCCATGGTAATTCCCTCCCTCCCCCAACACTTTTCCCTTTGAAATTCCATTCTCCATCATATTACCTCCCCATCTCGATCATTATACTTACATATATACAACATCAACCTATTAAGTACCCTCCTCCCTTCCTTTCTCTCCCCTTTATATCTCCTTTTTAACTTACTGGCCTCTGCTACTAAGTATTTTCCTTATCACGCAGAAGCCCAATCATCTGTAGCTAGGATCCACATATGAGAGAGAACATGTGGCGTTTGGCTTTCTGGGCCTGGGTTACCTCATTTAGTATAATCCTTTCCAGGTCCATCCATTTTTCTTCAAATTTCATAACTTCATTTTTCTTTACCGCTGAGTAGAACTCCATTGTATAAATGTGCCACATCTTCATTATCCACTCATCAGTTGAGGGATATATAGTGTATTTTGATCATGATCACTTCCTGTTACTTTATTTTGTCCACCTGCCATGTCCTTCAGTGAAGCCCTTATTTCCAATCAGACCCTCTTCTTCTACTTTTAATTAAATTAATTAATATTTTTCACTCTAGCCCAGGTTGACTTGGAACTTATTATGTAGCCCCAGATTGGCCTTGAACTCATAGTGATCCTCCTACCTCAGTTTACCAAGTGCTGGGATTAAAGACATGCACCACCACGCCTGGCTCTTCTGCTTTAAAAAAAAAAAATACACACACACACACACACACACACACACACACACACACATATATACTATATATATATATATATATATATATATATATATAAAACATTTGGCCAGGTGTGGTGGCACACGCCTTTAATCCCCAGCACTCGGGAGGCAGAGATAGGAGGATTGCTGTGAGTTCAAGGCCACCCTGAGACTCCATAGTGAATTCCAGGTCAGCCTTGGCTAGAGTGAGACTCTACCTCGAAAAACCAAAAAAAAAAAAAAAAAAAAAGCATTTGGCCTCCAGGAGGCTTTAATTTTCATTGCCACCAGCTGAGGACATAGAATTCAGAAACATAAGTTGGGGGACACCTGCATCAAACCGCCACACATGGGTACTGGGGACTTGGACCCTGGCCATCAGGCTCTGTAAGTAAGGGCCTTTAACTGCTGAGCCATCTCTGTAGCCCTCTTCTACTTAAAAATTCAGGTGGTGGGTGTGGAGTCCCAGTTGCTCTCAGGCCCAGAACACTCCCCTGGGAATATCCCTGATAGCTCTAATTTGTTGGCTTCCCTGCCTTGCAGAATAGTTTGGCATGGGGAAAGTGGGGGTAAAATCAAACTTCTGGTTGTTACTGTCAGCTGTTTACTTTTCCTTGGGAGAGATAAAGGAAAGATAAAGACTTTTCTTTTGTTTACTAATCGCCTGCTGAGAGGGGATTAAAGCTGTTCCCCAGGTGGTCTGATAACTTCCCAAATTGAATCTGGCTGTCTTTGAGCTTGTATATTTTATGGTCCAAAAGAATTTTTCCATCAAAAAATTCTTCAATGGTTCATAAATCCTTCAGGCAGGTTAAAGTCTTATGATAAAGTGGTAAGGGGTATTCTAAGTCATTGTTTTCCCACAGAGACTGGCTGGTGCATTTATAACCCCACTGAAGAGGGCCCTCTCGATAGGATGTGGATAAAACCATAGCATAAGGAATGCTACAACTGTGATCTGTTTATACAGTAAAATATTTTTAAAATAAAAGTTTTTATTGGTGGTTATAATAAAATAAATGGCTAAAAGATAAACTAAAAGACAACTTTAAATGTTGAATGTTAAATGTTTGATTAAAAAGAGATTGTAAAGTGAGGCATGGTGGTGCATGCCTTTAATCTCATCACTCAGAGGACAGAGGCAGGAGGATTGTCATGAGTTCAAGGCCACCCTGAGACTACATAGTGAATTTCAGCCGGGGTGGGGGGGATGGTAGTGGCGGGTTGGGGGTAGAGCAACCCCAAGCACATTTAAGACCATGTGTCATCCACACCTTGTCCTTAAGCAAATTGGCCTATTGCCTCTGGATGAGGAAAGTGAAAATGACAAGCAGCATATAATTTTGATTTTCTCTCTTATGTAAGATCACTATGATTAGATAATTTTAGTTTGTTATATCATAAGTATAGTTCAGATTTGTCATTACTAATAAAACCATTTCTTAGTGTGTTATACTATCTCCAGGGCAGTTATCAAGTTTTACCTACATTTACAAAACCATGCTGTGTTTCATGGGATTATAAAAAGAGTCTCAAATCAACAGGTTATAAAGTCTAAAATTTGATTTACTGACATTGTTTTGCTCATGGTGACAGCCATATATATATTATATATATATATATTAGCAACTGATTTTCTTTTATAAAACTAATTCTACTAAATAGTCATTGTGTGTATAACTCAGGCTTCATAAAAGATATAATAATCTAACTTCATTCATTGTAACTTTTGTTTTAGAGTGACAAGAAAGTCTCCCCATATTCTGATAACTGTATAAGCTGTATGCTTTCTCAATTTTTGAGGAGTTCCAGTCACAACTCTTGGGCCCAAATGAGTTGTAATGCTGAAATCTGTTATTTACAAACAATGTAATTTAACCATCAATTATCAGATATCTTGTCAAAGCTTCATTTAAAAGTCATGGGTGGGCTGGAGAGATGGCTTAGCGGTTAAGCGCTTGACTGTGAAGACTAAGGACCCCGGTTCGAGGCTCGGTTCCCCAGGTCCCACGTTAGCCAGATGCACAAGGGGGCGCACGCGTCTGGAGTTCGTTTGCAGAGGCTGGAGGCCCTGGCACGCCCATTCTCTCTCTCTCCCTCTATCTGTCTTTCTCTCTGTGTCTGTCGCTCTCAAATAAATAAAAATTTTTTAAAAAAGTGATGGGTAGTAAGATTAATGAGACATATGATTGATTTACATTAATCAAGGTCAGCTTAAACAAGGTACGTCCAATTATTACAGATTTCTCTATCAGGATTAAGTTTGTGTCTAGTCCAGATTAGGTAAAAAGATTAAAAACACTAAAATGTGCACAGGCACAAAGATATATTTAAAAGCGATTCTAAGTTACTACAGACAGACTTCTAGGTTTTCAACTTTAAAAAATGAAGGGCTTGTTTATATTTGCTACAACAGTAGCTAGAGGTTTTTAAGTACAAAAAAATTCCACAAATTCAACTCTGATTTTAGATTGCTTTACAGACTCATTGAAAAGGTCAAAATTGGGCTGGAGAGATGGCTTAGCAGTTAAGCGTTTGCCTGTGAAGCCTAAGGACCCTGGTTCGAAGCTCGGTTCCCCAGGTCCCACGTTAGCCAGATGCACAAGGGGGCGCACGCATCTGGAGTTCATTTGCAAAGGCTGGAAGCCCTGGCGTGCCCATTCTCTCTCTCTCCCTCTATCTATCTTTCTCTCTGTGTCTGTCGCTCTCAAATAAATAAAGTAAAAATTAAAAAAAAAAAAAGGTCAAAATTTAGATAGGTTTAATGCTTAACTTCTGACGGGTTGCTTGATTTGAGTTTTTTTGATAACACCATGTAAAATGATTATAAAAATTATACTGATAAAAGTTTCCTGTTGTTGCAGTCAGGTTCACATTACTGGTAGATATCACCCAATGAAGAGCAGCTTGTGAGAAAAAGAGGTTTATTTTGGTTTACAGGCTCGAGGGGAAGCTCCACAATGGCAGGGGAAAATGATGGCATGAGCAGAGGGTGGACATCACCCCCTGGCCAACATAAAGTGGACAATAGCAACAGGAGAGTATGCCAAGCACTGGCAAGGGGAAACTGGCTATAACACCCATAAGCCTGCCGCCAATAATACACTGCCTCCTGGAGGTGTTAATTCCCAAATCTCCATCAGCTGGGAACATAGCATTCTGAACACCTAAGTTTATGGGGGGCACCTGAATCAAACCACCACACCTGTTAATTGGGCTGATGAGATGGCTTAGTAAAGGTGCTTGCCTTCCAAGCCAAAGGACACAGGTATAATTCCACAGGACCCACATAAGCCAGGTGAACATGGTGATGCATGTGTCTGGAGTTTGTTCACCCATTCTTTCTTTCTCTCTCTCTCTTTCTCTGCTTCGTCCTCTCTCTCTCTCTCTGTCTCAAATAAATGAATAAAAATAAATATTTTAAAAATGTTTCCTGTTAATGACAAAAGCCATTGCTTATTTGTCTCATATTCAAGTTCAGATTCTCCAATGTAAGAACAAAACTGGTGTCTCTCATCAGGACACTAAAACTAAACAGAAGTCAGAGTTAATATTTATATTTTTGTTAATAAAAATTGTCTCCATGTTTTGTCTGTACTTTCAAATGTTAAATAATATGTATGTTTTTTATCTTTCAGATATGGCTTACCATGTTATCAGACAATATAAGTTAAATGTTACAACGAAATGTTAAGGATCTTAATAACATGTTTTAACTAGATCTGATTTGTTAAAGAGAAAAGACAAAGACATACACTATATTCCCATTTTTAAACAATGTGCTTAACAACCAAATGTAGTAGCCAGAACCTATGAGGAATTTGGGGTTAAAAAGGTCCCCAATATTTTAGTCCCAGGCCCTCCAGGTCAAAAGGGCTCAAGAGATGATGGGACACTTCTTTCTCTAGAGGATTCTAAAGATCTTGGTAAGTCATCTATCTTCTTGGTCAGAGAAGACATGAAGACTCAAAAAAATTGATTCCAATCAATATACAGTCTGCAGAAGGAGAGTCAAAACAGAGGGGGAAACCCTTAATGCTTCTAAGGGAAGGAAAGCCACATGGTCAGCACAGCCCTGATTTATCCCAGCAGACGGCACAAATGCTGACAGAGCCACAGAGCTCCTCCCAGGTCCCTAGAAGTCTCCCCTAAAGACCCACCAACTGACCTTCAAAATTGCAACATAAAATTAAACTTTGGTCACCTCCTTGGTCCTAAACATTCAATAAAAAAAAGCCAAAAAGTAAGGTATATCTTAAAGAATTCAATCATCAGAGCCTAGACTGTAACATTGCTATGAGAACAGGTATAGACCACACAATCTGCTAAATTTCTAGATCATCATGATGATCATCCTGTCATTTATGGTAATAATTCTGCTTATTTTGGGATTGTGTATCTAACTACAATCTTAACCTTGTAGTCACTTGTCTGCAGTTAGATAACACTCAGATGATTCTGTGATAATCCAACTCCATCTACCTGGGTCCCCTGGATCATACTCCAAGGCCTAAGATGTTAATGGGAGCCCCAGGTTTCATTAGAGGTTATATAAACCCTAATCCCATCTAAACTTCAACTTTTTTTCCTTCTTCTTTTCAAGGTAGGGTCTTGTTCTAACCCAGGTTGACCTGGAATTGACTATGTAGTCTCAGGCTGGCCTTTAAATCAGGGCAATCCTCCTACTTCTACCTCCCAAGTGCTGGGATTAAAGGCATGTGTCACCACACTTGGCTCCAAACTTCAACTTTTTCATGTTGCCTTTCTAGACAATCCAAACATTACTTTAGTCTCCTGGCCCCTACTTAACCCAGCTACCCTTCTACCTCTACTTCAGCAATTTACACACTCCTGGCTAGAGACTTTAGAAGAATTTACCTTCCATAACCCCAGAATTTTACTGTCTCCTCTCTCTGTCCTTTACCACACATAGATGGAAGCTCTTCTAGCACCCCAAAGGAATCCCTAATAACAAGTTATACTATTGTTTCAGATGACAAGATAATAGAGACTGGTCCTTTACCTAATGGAAGTACATCCCAGAAATCTGAGCTTGTCATAGTCCATTTACCTATACTAATAAAAATAAATCTTGTCTCCTCTACAACAGCTACAGGGCTGGCTGCAGGTGGGCTGGGACACAGCCTAATCTCTTATTAACAGCTTTCCTCAGAATGGAGTAAGGACTCTGCTCTGGCCCTTCACCTGCTACAGCAGCAGCTCACCTCATTGGCATCAGTAGTCCTTCAAAACCATTGAGCCCTTAACTTTCATCACAGCTGAAAAGGGAGGAACACATCTCTTCCTAAATGAGGAATATTGCTATTATACAAACCAATCAGGTAAACTAGAATTAGAGAATAAAAAACACCAAACTCTGACTGACAGACTCTATTCTGATGTCCCACTGTCTTTGAAACTATTTGGTCTTGGCTACTACCACTATTTGGGCCACTAATGTGGATATTTCTTTTACTCTTGATAGCCCACTGTCTTTGAAAATGCACCCCAAACCACAGCTTTTCTTAATCTATCCCTCTTCCATGCAGTACCAACTTTTGGCCTCCTCAGACCCGACTCCCCATTGCCTGCTCTGAGGGGACTTGTCTGTAGCTAACACCAGCATCCCCTGAAACACCTGACCATGCCCCTCCCAGCAGGAAGCAGGAATGAGAAATGACCACACCTCATCCTTAACAAAATGCTAGAATGTTAGGTGAGACAAGAGTCCCAGGATAGAGTGTACATGAAGGAGAAGAACAACAGCAGCCTGATTGATGCACCTTCAGATTTTACTTTGCTTAACCCTTACTCCCCTGATCTAATAATACCCTTGGCCACAGTTTTCCTACCAGACAACCTGGCTCCTCTTTTGATGGCAATCCATTCTCTGATTGTTTACCTCTTCAGCTTGGTCCCTGCCCTCCCCTGAACTCCTCAGTGCTCTCTTCTGTATCCTCCTTCCCCCCCCCAAAAAAACTATAAAAACCCAGACTATCCAGATTCACACTAGTTGTTCTTTCTCTCTCCTTCCATTAGATAGCCCTGAAGCTTGGGCCCCAATAAACATCTCTTTTCCTGCCTCAGAGTGGTCATGCATGGTCTTTGGTCATTCACAAACCTTATAATTACCTTATACAACTTTTCTGCACGTGACATGACATTTACAGGTGACACAAATAAATATATCCAAGGTTAAAAATGACAATTATAGGTGAGAGAAATAAGTTCTGTCTATAAAAGAGACATTAACTTAGATAAAGAAAGTTAATTAGGCTGGAGAGATGGCTTAGCAGTTAAGTGCTTGCCTGCGATGCCTAAGGACTTGGGTTTGAGGCTTGATTCTCCAGGACCCACGTTAGCCAGATGTACAAGAGGGCGCTCGCATCTGGAGTTCGTTTGCAGTGGCTGGAGGCCACTCTCTCTCTCTCTCTGCCTGTTGCTCTCAAATAAATAGATAATTAAAAATAAACAATTTTTTTTTAAAAAAGAAAGTTAATTAAAATTAAGAGACTGATAATTAGATACAAGTACTTTACTTACTTGGTACAGACAAAAATTTTAGGGATTTGAGAGCATGTCAAAAGGCTTTGATTATTTTTGACAAGTTTTATATAACCATAAACAAAACAAAACAAAACAAATATATTTAAATGTAACTTAATAGCATTTGGTGACATTTATAATTGGTTTTAATAGAGGAATAACAGATATTGGAAAGGTGTTAAGATGATTAAAAGGTAACATCTTGATATTTTGTCCAAAAATATAACTTTTTGTTAACCAGTTATGCCATAGTATTCAGGTTATAAGTTGTGAGAGCCATGCCTCAAGATGTCAAAGTTAAGACTTCAGCTCATTGAAGTTAATCTGTGCCTGGTAATGCTTGTAACTCAACAAAGTTAACTATATTCTTCTGTCAACCTTTTAAGTACTAGAATAAAACTGAGCTTTAACATCAAGGTTTACTAATTAATATTTAATCTTCCACTAGAAGGTTATTATATGTAAAGATACTGTAATTATGAGATGGTCCATGTCTTGTTCATGCTGGTTCTGCCAAGTGAGCATTGCTGAGGTTATCTTATATGTCTAATGAAATGATTTATTGTGAACAGTCATACATTATGTTATAAAATTACCCAATGATTAGAGGTGCTTGCTTACAAAATTACTTTATGTCTTGATTGTATGTAAAAGTCAGACTAGGTTCTGCTTTATTTATTTATTTTGTTTTCTTGAGGTAGGGTCTTGCTAGAGCCCAGGCTGACCTGGAATTCAATATTCAGTCTCTGGATGGTTTCAAACTCATGGCAATCCCCCTACCTCTGCCTCCCAAGTGCTAGGACTAAAGGTGTGCACCACCACACCTGGCTAGGATCTGCTTTATTTTTAAGCTGCTTGTAATCAAAATCTCAGTCAAGGTTTTGGTTAGATAGTTGGCTCATTACTGGTATTTCAAGTTCATTGCTTATTGTTTTCAGGTCTAAAATGTTCTGCATGAACATATAAGTGACAGATACTTAAAAAAATAACCGCTTTCTATGTTCCAGATATGGCTTGCACTATCACCTGACAACTAAACTTAAATGTTAGAATGACTTTAAACATTTGTGTCATTTTCTAACAAGATCTGCTTTATTAAGTAGATATGTTCTGTACTTCTTTAAGCAGATCTGTTTTGCTAATCAGGTGTGTATAGTCTCTCTAAGTGATTAATAACCACATGTTGAAGTCAAAGTCAATTTGAAACATTAGACTTAAGAGGATAACCAATATTTTTGTTCCTACTCCCAAGTCAGAAGATCACAGGAAATGATGGGACACTTCTAGCCTCTGGTAAATTACCTGTCTTCTTGGTCAAAGTGGACATGGAAACCTGGAGACCAGGAAATGGACTCTAAATCAGTGTATCTGAAGAAGCAGAGTCACTACAGATGCTTCTAAAGGAAGCCACATGGTCAGCATGGCCTTGACAATGACACAATGCTGACAGTCATAGAGCTCTTCACAGATCCCTAAGATTCTCACCTACAAGGCCATAACTGATCTCTAAGATACAATATATTGTTAATTATGGCTGTCTGTATGGTATTAAACACCCAGTAAGAGCATATAACCACAGAATGTTACTATATAGCAGGGCATGGTGGTGCATACCTTTGATCCCAGCACTTGAAAGGCAAAGGTAGGAGAATTGCCATGAGTTCAAGGCCACTCTGAGACTATAAAGTCAATTCTAGGTCAGCCTGGGCTAGAATAAACCCCTACCTTGAAAAAAGAAAACAAAAGTTACAATATAAATGAAAATTTGGACTAGTAGGCTCATTTGTCTGATGTTGACTTACATTCCTAAGCTCTTACATTAGCTTATGCCTTCTGCCTGTCTCTGGTCCTGATTAGTTAGCTACTGTTTGCCTTCAAATAAAAGAGGAGAGAGAGAGAGAAAGAGAAAGAAAGAAGGACAGAAAATGCCTAGGGGTAAAATCCACCCAGGAAAAGTACAATGAATGAGAATACAAATTCTTTTTTTTTTATTTTTTATTTTAGAGAAAGACAGAGAGAAAGAAAGCACAGAGAGAGAGAGAGAGAGAGAGAGAGAGAGAGCCAAGGCCTCAGCCACTTCAGTGGAATTCCAGACATTTGTGCCACCTAGTGGCCATGTGTGACCTTGTGCTTGCCTCACCTTTGTGCATCTGACTAATGTGGGATCTGGAGAGTAGAACATGGGTCCTTAGGCTTTGCAGGCAAGAATTTTAACTGCTAAGCCATCTCTCCAGCCAGAGAATACAAATTCTTTAAAAGGTGATAACTTAAAAATTTTTAGAAGTAACCTGCTCTATGCTGATGGCTGAGGATAAAATGTTTGGTCAGGCTGTGATCAGTCCAATTGGAGGGATAAAATAGACAATATAAAGTTTGTCACCATTGACTATGTTTACTTAGTGGCTATCAATTTGTATTGGTCCAGTAAGTTATGCCTTACTACAATGGAAATACTTACTATGCAATCATGTATTAAAATATGTAGCTTGCTTTGATTTTATAGGACTTATAGTTATCAAACAGTCCTAAATCTCAGATGAGGCTTAAAGTTGGCTAATATAAAGGTTATAGGAACTTATAAAGGTAGTCTAAATACAGTTTACATCATGAGAAAGTCATACATCTATGAGGAAAAACTTTCTTAATAGTTTACATGTGTGGCCCCATAAAATCAGACTTAAATCTCGTCTCCAATGGTTAGAGCCCCATCAAGGAAAAAGGTGTGCCTGGAACAAATCTGGAGCCCTTCCCTAACATGTGAACTCTGACTTAAAAATACTAGTGATGCTGGTCATTTGATGGTATTCCCTTTAATTTGTAACACAACTGACTTCTGGCCAAGATGGCGACCGCCTAGCTGCACTCCAGATACCAGGGAGAAAAAGATAGATGCAGATCCTATGGAGAGAGCTGCCCCAACATACCTCAAAAGGGGCCCAACTGAAACTAAGGACAGTTGGTGAAACAAGCAAGGGTGATGCTTTCCTGTGAACCGGATACCAGCACAAAGGGGAAGGAGACCAATGCAGAGAAAAATCAACTCCTACCAAATCAGAGAGCCAGAGCCTCAGATGCCCCCAACACCTCAGCACTGAAGCAGACCAAAAATGAACCCAACGTGGCTCAGGGAAATTTTGCGGAAGAGGGGGCGGAAAGAATTTCAGAGTAACATGTTGGGTCATGATTTGCAGAGACATTTAGCATACCAATAACTGGGGACTAACTCCACAATGCACGACCCATTTACATCAACAAGGAGGGTCTAATGGGAGGGGGTAGATCATAGATGAGCCTAAACAATGGTACCAAACTGCCTGTATTTGATGAAAAGAAAACTAATAAATCAAATTAAAAAAAAAATATCTCTGTAAAAAAAAAAAAATTGTAACACAAGAAGACCCACTTAACCTAAGAAGTTGGACACATACCAGCCTGGGGATATGATCTAAACAAAAGATTTTAAGAAGGAGGCACTCCAGTCAGTTTGGACCAGCCCTATACTGTAATATGTCACTCTAACTACTATTAAAGTTATGGGTGCCACTCTGTGGATTCATCACACTCAGAAAATGAAAGCCCACACAGCAGAAGGGAACACATTTTGTAGTTAGCTGGGTATTATTAGATGTATCAATCAATCTAATGTTATATAACTTCAGGGTAGGAGCTTAAGGTGCTAGGTGTGGCTCTCAAGACTCTCAGAGTATCTACAAAAGTGACCCTAGGTGTTGGGTTTGCCTGCTATGAGAGTATTCAAGTAGGCTGAGTGGAACCAAATACAGGTAGTTTCTAAAATTTAACTGAACAATGTACACTTTCAATGAAAAACAGCACAGAGGATTTATCCAAGAGTAGGTGTTATGACAACCAGATCCTGTCTGTCCCTTAGGCTGTGTGGTGCCCCACCCACACCCTTAATCCTGAAAACAAGGAGGTTAAGATTTCTGGTCTGTTGAGGGATCTGAGTCAGTTTGTGACCAGGTGAGACCCTTCCAAATGTATAGCAGAAGAGGAAACAAAGCCACTATAAATCAAGAAGCAACAAATAACAAGCCCAAAATATAGTCTATTTAAGAATGGCAAATCTGACCATCCATCAGATTTAATATATAATTTATCCTGATATGGAAGGTGCAATTAGCATTTCTGGTTCAGGCCAATATACCAGGTTTATTTGCTGTGTACTGACCTGGTGTAATCCCAGTTACCTTTTGGGATGATTTTGGTCTCAGTTATGCTGTGCTCCTGCTTGGGTCCCTCTTTGGTGTGTGTGGGTTCAAGTAGGTGTGGCTGGGTCCCTGGACTGCAGCTCTGTTCACAGGAGCTGGATACTGGCAGTGGGGGAGTGGAGGCTGCTGATACTGCTTTAGTTCTCTCACTGGTCCATGTGTTCTTCTACCTTGTGAGCTGCTCCTCTGTTGTTCACTGCCATTCTCCCTTCATGCTTCTTGAGTTTGCAGAGAGCTTCGGTGTGAGTGGAAGCTGCTGGAGCCACATCTGCCAGCCTGTGTGGGGTCTGGATGCTCTGGATCTCTCCTACTTCTCCGCTGCCATTTCAATTTCCTATACAACTCACTTTTTAGTAAAAGTGTGTATTTTGCTGGTATTTTTTTGGCTCCCCCCCACCCAGGCTGCTTTGGCGTGGTACCTACACATCTTAACCAGAAGATGAGAACACATTTTGGATGACAAAAAATGTCCAGACCAGCCACTCTGAATCACCCTGTGGAGGCACCAAGAATGCATTTAAGATCTGCAGCTCTTCTCTGATCATACGCAGAAGCTGGTCAGTCTATGCACAGCTGAAGCTTGAGGATCTACAGGCCTGCACCAACCACACAACCAAGAGCTTATTGACCTATGTGCACAAGAAGCTTGAAGAAGTCTATGGTGGACACCTGTGGACTATGTCATGATGCCACTCTATGCAGTTGGGTCTGGAAGTGGTACCACTTCTGGTATTCTCAGTGGGGGTGGGGGCAGTGGCCCCATGGGGTTAAAACTTGGGAGAAAGAATAGCTATCGCCCTGTTCTACATAGTAACAGGAAACATGAAAGCATATCAGGAAACATGAAAGCAACTAGCCTGACAAGAGGTATATATCTGTGCAATAGTAGCACACAGCCTAGGTGGATAAACAATGGCTTTTTGATTGGCTAAGAGATCTATTCAGTGTGAAGGAACCAATAGCTGGAGCTGAAAACCAAGTCAGAATCCTAAGAAGACCAAGATTATGGACTCCAATGAGAAGCTTCCACTAGTTTGTGGCCAAAAGAGAGGGTACAGCCATTAAAATCTCTCTAACTTAGCAATGCTTATCTCTTTTAACCTATTCTGATTTCGCTCTCCATTTGAGAATCTGTTTTTCTTTTTCAAAAATTAGTGAGAATGGAGCCGGGTGTGGTGGCGCACGCCTTTAATCCCAGCACTCGGGAGGCAGAGGTAGGAGGATCACCGAGAGTTCGAGGCCACCCTGAGACTACATAGTGAATTCCAGGTCAGCCTGAGCCAGAGTGAGACCCTACCTCGAAAAACCAAAAAAAAAAAAAAAAAAAAAAAAAAATTAGTGAGAATGAAGGAGAACCAAAATCAAGAATAGATAGCTGACTCCCTGGCAGGAGGTGAACCACCTCTAGCACAGCAGCTAGGACCCAGGTGAAACCACAGAGGGACTGGTGAGATGAGCACGAGTGCTGCTTCCATGGCCAGCCTGGCCACCTGTGCCTGGGTGATGGAGACAGACAGTGAGGACACTCAAAATGCACCAAAGCAAAAATTCAGAAGCTGCTGAGAGCTCAATACTAAAATAGACTTAAAGCCACCAAGGCTCTGAAAATTTTGCAAAGGAGCCAGAAAGAATGTAAGAGCCAGAGGGTAAGAGGGAATATCCAGAGGCATTACCACCCCTTCTACTCCAATGACTGACTGCTGCTGTCACAACCCATAATCCACAACTCCATGGTGAATACCAGCAATTCCATTAAGGAGGGCCCTTGATGTAGTAGGGACAGGGAGGAGGGAAATGATGGTACTAATACATGACATGTCCATACAAATTTCTTTTTTTTTTTTTTGGTTTTTCGAGGCTGACCTGGAATTCACTATGGAGTCTCAGGGTGGCCTCGAACTCATGGTGGTCCTCCTACCTCTGCCTCCTGAGTGCTGGGATTAAAGGCGTGCGCCACCACGCCCGGCCATACAAATTTCTTAAAAAAAAAAAAAAAGAAAAAGAAAATGGGCCTCCATAACCCATATTAGTTGGGTTGTGGGTATGAGTTGTAAAGTGTGTTTTAGTATAGTACATGGTGACTAATCAGTGTGGCTTTTTTTTTTTTCTAAGACAGAGGCTCACGTATTCCAGGCTGTTCTCAAACTCACTAGCCTTGCCTCTACCTTCCAAGTGCTAGAAATATAGTTAAGTACTACCCATATTTGTCTTGGCTTTTGTTTTTGAATTAGGATACAGTTCCAAAGTTTTATTCATTAACTTATGAATTGATATTGCAAAGGTGGATTATAGAATGATAGGTCAATAACAAAACAAAACCAGGGATAGTGGCTCACACCTATAGTCCTAGCACTCCAGAGTCGGAAGCAGGCAGATTGCTATGTGTTCAAGGCCAGTATGGTACATATAGTGAGTTCAGGACAGCCTGGGTTACAGAGTGAGACCCTGTCTAAACAAACAACTGCCCCCCCCGCTGCCACAAGCATCCAAACAGGTGTACTAAAATAATTAGTTTTTTGGAAGGAGGGGTTGAATCAAAGGTTTTGATTTTTTTTTGGTGGGGGAGGGGGTAGGAAGGGTCTCATATATCATAGTTTGGACTCAAACTCACTATATGGCAAAGGATGACCTGGAATTTATAATCTTGTCTTTACCTTCTGAGTGCTAGAATTACCATGCCCAGTTTATGTGGTACTGGGGTTCAAATCCCAGTTTCATGTATGCTAGACAAAGACTCCATTAGCTGAGCTATATCCATCCCCTGATTGTTTTTTAAAAAGAGATTGACCCTTTCTATATAGCCTAGGTTGAATCCATAGGCTCAAGCAATCTTCTTTTTTTTTTTTTAATTTTTATTTATTTATTTGAGAGTGACAGACAGAGAGAGAAAGAGGCAGAGAGAAGAGGGTGGGTGTGCCAGGGCTTCCAGCCATTGCAAATGAACTCCAGACGCATGCGCCCCCTTGTGCATCTGGCTAACGTGGGTCCTGGGGAGTCGAGCCTTGAACCGGGGTCCTTAGGCTTCACAGGCAAGTGCTCAACCGCTAATCCATCTCTCCAGCCCTCAAGCAATCTTCTTACCTCGGCCTTTAGAGTGCAAGGATTACTATGCCATCTTGAGAGAATCTTGACAAGAACACTTAGCTGGGGTGGTCCTCCATCTCCTACAAGGACCTGAACACTGAGAACAAGGCTGGCATCCCACAGTCCTCTCTGGTGTTGGCAGTGGAAAACTCAAGAGAAGATTATACAGGAACAGGTCAGGCAGGATGGGCTGGGCTGGGGAAGAAAGAGTTAATGGGAGAGGGGCAGAGATCAGGTTTACTGAGCCTGAGTTCTGCTTTTGCTCTTGGTTCACATCCCTTGTTCTCTGGGGCGTCCTGAAGCAAGCTGGTCTTCTGGGAAGGCTGCAGGATCCCCTGGGAGCAGATCCAGAGGTTAGCTCAGCAGAGAAACATTTGATTCCTTACTTTGGCCCTCTTCCCCAGCCCCCCCCCCCCCAAGCCCAGGGTCACAGTGGGAGGCTGCAGATAGGCCCTTCTCTTTGGAAAGTAAATAGGGGCTGCTAATTTGCCTTGCTTCCTCCATTCAGCCCAGCATAAGCCTTTTGCCCAGTCTCCTCCAATTCCATAGTGGCTCCAAGCTTCTCTCAGCCTCCTTCTATGTACTTCCCTCTGTCTCCTTGCAGCACATGTGGCTGTGTGTGTGTTTGTGTGCACGCGTACCCCTGGGGACTTGGTCAATCCAGACTTCACTTCTGTGTTATTATTGATGACACTTTAGAAAAGATAGATACAGATCTAGAAAGATACATGGAAAATGAGGGTGATGCAGTGTTGCTTGGCCAGACCCAATCTTCTGTGTGTGGTGGCTGTGATTACTGTTGTTATTGGCAGTAAGGCAGGGATGCTGGGACAAAGTTGAGAATGCACAGGGAAAGCTCCTCCTCCTGTTCTCCTGCTCCATCTCTTCCTCCTCCTGCTTTCTCCTTCTTCCGTTTCCCTCCTTCCTCTTCTATCTTCTTCCTCCTCTGTCTGCCCCTCCTGCTTCTCCTCCACCATCTCCCTCCTCCTGCTTCCTGCTTGTTCTGCTCATCCTCCTTCCTCCTCTATATTGTCCCTCCTCTGCCTGTCCCTCCTGGTCTTCTTTATCATTATGCTCCTTCATTTTAAGCAAGGGTCTTCCTATGTATTCCTAGCATGTCTTAAACACATGATCCTCCTGTCTCAGCCTCTCTGATGCTGGGATTGCCAGTGGTGGTAAGGTGAGGGCCAGAGACCCAGCTCTACAGTGTTACATGCTGCAGCCCAAGGAGTTCTTTCCAGAGACTTGAAGATAAGATTCTTGACTTGGCTATAGAAAACAGTTTCAGGATGATTCAGTGCAAAGCAGAGTTTGGCTTTATTAGGAAGAGAGTTTAATACAGATTCCAATATGGAGGTAATAGGAAGTGAGGTGCTCAGGGAAAAGTATAAACAAAAAAGCATGGATGTGGGCTTCTCAAGAAAGTTGCACAAGTGTCTTAGCAGCAGCTAAGTATATGATTTTGTTGGCTCTCAAGTTATATCTCAAAGGGTTGCTGTGAAACTTCCCCCCTTTTCAGTAAGTTAGATTATAGGGCATCTCCAGAAGTGCATGGGTTGAAATCTGAAAAGATAACGACCCTGAGTTATGAGGGTTTCACCAGAAGGATTTTACTGTCAGTGTGGGTTCTTGAGATTACGGGAAAACTGCTTACTTACAACTGGGAAAAGAAAAAGCCACGTAAATTTGGGACTTAACTGTGGTTAATTACTATTGTAACATCATTTTTGGTAAGAAAAGGAATATTGTCTCAGGATTGGGGATGTAGCTCTGTTGGTAGAATGCTTCCCTACCATTTATGAAGCTTTAGATTATGTCCCTATCACTGCATAAACCTGGTGTGGGGATGCATGTCTGTTATTCTACTACTCAGAATGGGGAGGCAGGAGGATCAGAAGTTCAAGGTCATCCTTGGCTACAAAGTGAGTTTCATGCCAGCCTGGGATACATAATACCCTGTCTAAAAAAAAAAAAAAAAAAAAAAAAAAAAAAGAAAAGAAAAAGAAACAAATAGAATCAATTTTGTGTCCATGTATTCTATGTAGGCAACCCACAGCAAATGTTAAATGTGTTGGCACTTTTTGACTCTTAGTCTCTGAGGTGAGGGACTCCTTTCTTTTCCTGTGTGCCTTAGTTTTTTCCTGTCTTTCTATCCTGCTTCAGGATTTCAGGTGCTACTACCACACCCAGCTTTTCAGGGAGTGCAATTTCTCTGAAACTCCTTGACTTCAATTTAGCTAGATTATCTAGCTAGCAAGTCCTAGGATTCTCCTATTCATACCTCCCCAGTACTGGGATTACAGGAGTAACTGGGAGTTTTATTGAGAAGGCTAGGAAGCTGAAGTCAGGTATTCATGCTTGCTCAGCAAGTACTTTACCCACTGAGCTCTCTCTCCAGACTCCTTTATATTTATTGTTGGTTGTGGTGTTGGGGGCCTTGGACATGCTAGGGAGATAACTTACTACTGAGCTACACCCCAATCTTCTGTTTTAAATTTTCTAATTGACTCATGATTATTGTACATATATATTGAATGCAGTTTGATGATTTCATCCAATAAACACTGTGTACTGATCAAACCAGAGAGATTAGCTTCTCTTCCTCCTTCCTTCCTTCCCTCCCTTCCTCCCTCTCTTCCTCCCTCTCCCCCTCCCTTCCTCCACCACTTTTTTGGGGGGGACAGACTCTCACTCTTATCACATAAACTCGTCTGGAACTCATGATGGAGCCCAGGCTGGCTTTGAATTGATAGCCATCAGCTTGCCTCAGCCTTCCCAGTGCTGAGATCACAGGCATGAGCTACCACACTCTTTTATTAATGCCAGTGTGCATGTGCACATGAGGACTACCTCAGGTGTCATTCTTCAGCAATGCTGTCCACCTATTCTTGACACAGAGTCTCCCATTGGTCCGGAGTTCACCAGTTAGGCTGGGCTAGCTAGCCAGTCAGCTCCAGAGATCTTCCTGTCTCCATCTCCTGAGCACTGAGTTTACAGGCACTAGCCACCATGCATTAAAAACAAAACAAAAACAAACAAAAAAAAAAAAAACAACCAGGTGAGGAAGGGAAAAGTTGAATGACAAAACAAGATTCTTTCTGGGAAATCTAAGCCAGGGTGTGACACCAGAACAGTTACTAGGTGATTTACAAGGTAAGGGGGCAGGAAACCATGACTTAGGGGCATTGTTAGGCAAGGAAGGGATAATGGCTGAGTGGTTTCTTGAGGAATGTGGATAGCCCACTTCCTTATGTCTGTCATCATTCTGCTGTCCTTGGTGACTCCATTTTGGGAGCTGATCATGACCTGACATTCCAGTCTTTTGTTAATGACAAGGGTCAGTGGTTTCTCTCTTTTGTAGTATCTTCATGCTGACTATAGGAGGTGTTGAGTTCTTATAGAAGAGGCTGGATAATGTGGTTGATGCGTCTCCCTTCATGGCAGGTGATAAGGAGATGGTTCCTTGGTGGCTACAGGCTGGTAGGAGATAGAGGAGGGACAGGTCAGTAAAAGTTGGTTGAATTTTCGGTGGGTGAATTGGTCCACCTGATTTTGGATGCATCAGAAGGTAGGGGGCCAGGACAAGTAGAAAGAATAATCCAGATATAGGCCCTAAGAGTGGCAAAAGTCAGGGCCAGACCATCCCAAAGATGATCCATGACCCAGAGGGAATTTGTATTCATACCTGAAGCTGGTCGGCCAGGGTTTTTAGTTTTGACCTCTACCTTGACTGATCAGTTAACATAGTAACAGCATTCCTCATTCAGAAAAAAGCAGGTCCCTCCTTTGTTGGCTGTTAAGAGGTCTAGGGCTTGGCAGTTTTGTAGCATGACTGAGGCCAGAGAAGTAAGTTGCTCTTGTAGCAATCGCAGGGCCTTGGTGGACTTCTGGACTGCAATGCTCAGTTCTGTAGAAAGCCCTTCATAGGAGATTAGGCTAAGGCTCATGCCTCCTGCAGCCAGCCCTGTGGCAGCTATAGAGGCTGACAGGCTTACCCCTACCATCACAGGCAAGTGGACAGCTCTTTTGTAATGATGACCCCCTTAGGAAGAAGGACTGCCAGTTCTCCCTGTGTATACATACTAAGGCTAGGTACCAAAGTGACTGGGATGCAAGAGCCTGACTACATTCTCAGAGAGATAGAAGTATACAGCATGGAGTCACACCAAAAATAAATTCCCTTAGGTAAGGTGTGGTTTTTAGCAATAGAGTTATTCCTGAAAGCTCCCAACCAGCATTGAGAGATTTCTTTATGCCAGCAACCAAGGCAGTTTGGAAGAGAGAGTGGGATAGGGAGCTTGGAGAGAGGAGGCCAGAAGCAGGGAGTGTCTGAAGCAGAGGTGACACTGAACAGGGGCACTGCAGTAATGAGGGGCCGCTAAGGGAAGCACACAGGAAGGAGGCAGTGTGATTGGTAGGATTGAGTTGATTGAGGAGGGAGAGAAGAATTAAGGATGGACATCCAGGGGGCGGTGGAAAAGGTTAGATTATGCAGATCTTCCTGGAGCTTGTCATGAGCCTGTTTTATGTCCATAACTATCTAGATATGGGCATTTTGGGTGGTCTTAGGGGCATTTTGAGTGGATCAGCCCCCCACAGTGAGAGCCAATAGTTGCCACTCCTACCATCCCATCTGCCCATTTTTGGTCACAAGGGTCTGTGATGGAAAAAATTGTGAGTACCCCCTGAGATTTGAGCTGTGGTGGTTAGATGCCGTAGGATTTAGTTGGGTGAAAGTAGTGGTACAGACAGAATAGTGAGATTGATAGTGAGCACCCTCCAACAGAGCCAGTGTAGCATGCTGTTATGACTTGGTCCTGAGAAAATCAGAAACTTCTCACATACCATCCCTGTATTGAGCTGGCTTCAGGGCAGTCCTTGGCAACATCTAGTATAGAGAAGGTGAGGGAGATGGGCTTCCCACACCTCATGAAAGGACAGAAGGAAGAACTAAGGAGCTTGTTATCCTTGTCAACAGCTATGACATCAAAATACCAGTCACAAGGGGTGGATGAACACTCAGAGGCAAGGGATAGAGGATTTGGGGCAAGGGAGAGGAGGCAGAGGGGCATCAAGAGGAACATTCTGGGATTGGAGGAGGAGTGGGAACATGAGAGAATTTAAGAGGGCCCATTGGTGTGGAGGTGTACTTATCCCTGAGGTATAAGTAGGATGGAGATGACTTGACTTTCTTTAGCTGTGATAGGTGAATCCAACTGGGGATACCCTGAAGCTTTGTGGACATGGGGTGGTTAGTATCACCAGATGAGGTCCGATCCAGAGCGTCTTGAGACCCTGTGGACAAGATTGCTTAAGGTGGAGTTGATCTTCAGTGTTAAGTGAGAGAGTTGTGGCTCCCTCTGGTGGTTGGGGAGAAGGCAGTCAGCATGTTACTGGAGAAGGTTCTGGATAAAGGTGAAAGTTGCTAAGTACCCATGGAGAGGGTTTTCTGGTAGTGTGAGAAGGTTGTTTAATAAGCGTCCATACATTAGTTCAAAAGGGATAAAGAAAGAGGGAGCCTGAAGAGTGGCTCTAATTTGGACTAAGGAAAGTGGGAGGAGCTTGGACCAGGGCAAGTGAAATTCAGAAGTCAGTTTAGACAGGTGAGTTTTGAGAATGGCATTTTCTCTTTCTACTTTGCCTGAGGATTGAGGCATATATGGGATATAAAGTTTCCAATCTATCCCCAGGACTCTGGATAGTTCTTGGGTTACCTTGGAAATGAAGGCTGATCCATTGTCTGATTGAATGGTAAGGGGATGGCCAAAACAGAGCAGAATAGATTCAAGAATATGAGAGGTGACTATATTTGCAGTTTCCCCCATCATAGGAAAGCTTCAAACCACCCTGAGAAAGTATCCACCATAGTGAGAAGGTGTTTAGTGTTTTTGTGAAGAGGCATGTGAGTAAAATCTATCTGCTAGTCCACCCCGGGGAAGTGAACCCCTGTGTTGGTGGGGTTTGAAAGCCAGAGGGGGATGGACTCCCCCTTGTGGAGAGGCCTTGGGGCACAGTGAGCAAGCCTCTGTTACAGAGGAGACTAGAGAGGAGAGGCAAGGATGGAAAAGGAGCGGGTCGGGAATCTTGGTAGTGGGCAGGCTCCCACATGAACTAGATTATGTAGGTGGGTCAGGGTAGTAGCTTGGAGAGCAGGCAAGCAGTAGAGATTCCCCAGGAATAGCCAGCCTTGTGGTCCTGGGACAGCATCAAGTTTTGTTAGAGTTTGGTACTGTCCTGGGGTGTATGAAGGAGTGAAGGAGGTAGGGGCAAGGAAAAAGGCTGAAGCTGAATATGTGCTGTGGAGGCTGGATTCTCTGGCAACTCTGTCTGCAAAACAGTTTCCCTTTGCCACAAGGTGAAGTTAGAGCCTGGTGTCCCTTACAGAATGACAGCCACCTTTATAGGAAGATAGAAGGCATGTAGCAGTTTAAGGATAAGGGGCCTGTTAGTAATGGGGGTTTCTTTAGCTGAGAGGAAGCCTCTCTCCTTCCAGATAGCAGCTGCCAGCTCAGCCTTTTGGGATGCACTCCCCTTAGGCAATAGGCCAGTCTCTATTATCTGGTCATCTAAGACAAGAGCATACCCAACTATCCAAAAGCCCTGTAAGTTAGTAGAAGAGCTGCCACCTATATACCAGGCGTGATCGGGGTTGGGGAGGGAAGATAGAGAGTCTATGAAGTATAGGGATTGGGGACTACTAGATGAATGGGCATAATGGAAGCATTGACTAGGCACAAGTCTTGGACTAAGCGGTAGGTCCCATCAGGTTTGACAACAGGCAAGATCGGAGTATTGCAGGGGGAATGACTGGGGCAAAGGAGGCCAGCTTGGAGCAGGTGAGAAATAATATGTTTGAGACCTTGGTAATGTTTAAGTGAGATTGGGCATTGAGGGTGGCAGGGAAAGGACATGGGGTCTTTGAATCTGATGAGTATAGGCATGTAATGAAAGGCTAGTGCCAGCAAGGAAGTGTTCCACACCCTGGGATTAATTTTAGAGACAGGGAGGGGGAAATCTGGATCCTTTGTAAGGGAGGAGGTTGTCGTGAGGAGGAAGACAGGGTGTGGGCAGTAAGTCAGAGAGAGAATTTTTGCATAAGATCTTGACCCAGGGGAGGAACAGGACAAGAGGAAGAGGAAATGAATGGGAGAATGTAGTAGCCCAAATTAGACAGGGTAAGGGGGAGTGATGTGTGGGGAGTGGGATAGGCTGTCAATACCCAACAGAGATCTGCAAGGGAAAAGTCTTACCAGTTCAGGATAGCAGGTCTGATCAACTGGCTTCTGTATCTATTGAAAATGAGACAGGCCTTCCTGTCAGCTGGACTGTGACCCTGGGCTCCCTCATTGTGATATGGAGAGTGTTGGTGGGGGCCAAGGTCCCAGGGCACTGCCAATTTTCAGCTGTCGGACCCAGAAGATCAGCAATCGGCTCTTGTGGGGGACAAGAGGAAGAGATTGGCCTACCTTGTCAAGGCAAAGAAGGGCAGTTGACTTTCCAGTGGCTGCCAAGTCTACAGTGAGGACATAGCTGTGGTGTGGAAATGGGCTGTGGCAGGTATTTTCCCAGTGGCTGGTGTGGCTGCACTTAAAGCAGGGTGTTGGTGGTGAGGGTTGTGGTCCCATCATCTTCTTTAGAAGAGGCCTCAGGGCTGCAGCCAGGAACTGAAACTACTATCTGTCTGTTGTTACTCTCTCAGTCCATTCCTGGTCCTCTCTGCTATTAAAAAAACATTAAATTCTAGGTCAAGCACATCTTCCTGAGGAGCTTGAAGGCCCTTTTCTAAACTTTTAAGTTTTTTCCTGATGTCTGGGGCAGATTGGAACAGTGTATTGGTTGAGTGCCTCAGTTAGGCATCCCATCAACTCAGCTGTATCTTCATTAAGCCTCTGGGTAAGCATACAGAGTTTGTCAAAATTGACAAACTTATGGGATATCTTTTACCAGCCAGGAGGCAAAGAATCATTCTATCATAGGCCACCCTTCTGGGGGAGTTAGTGGGAGCATGGTATTCCCAGTCAGGGTCCTCTCTGGGGACAGCAAGCCTCCCCACTGGGAAAGTGTTATCAGTTAAGTGAGTCTCATCAGCATGGGCCTGAACAGCCACCCAGACACATTCTCATTCATCAGGAATGAGAGTGGAGGAAATAACTACAAAGAGATCATGCCAGGTTAGGTCATAGGCCTGGGCGAGGTAGCAAAATTCTTTGGTATAGCAAGCTGGATCAGTGGAAAAAGACCCTAGACATTTTCAATCTGGGATAAATCAGACATAGGAAAAGGAACATAAACGTGAATGATTCCTTCAGCACCTGTGACCTCTCGTAAAGGGTACATTCCATCCCTGTGAGAATGAGCACACTGGGCAGGAGGGGATAGAGGAGGAGAGGAGATGGGAGATGGTGATGGTGGGGGGCACAGAGATGGAACAGGAGTCAGATAAAGGGAGGGAGGAGGTGTGTGGGCATCAGGCAGGGGGTCAGGAGAGGCTGAGGAAGCTGGAGGAAACGGAGGAACTGTTGGGGCCAGATTACCTATGGTGTTCAGGTTGAAAGCAGAGGGTGAGGATGAGTATGGGGGAGAGGTTGAATTAGAGCACATTTCTGAGACCTTGGCTAGAAGGACCTGGTGAGAAGAGCAGGTAGAGCAGAGAGAAGGCTGTGTACATAGAGTGAAAAATACTTGAATATAGGGTATTTCGGACCACTTGCCTATATGTTGGCAGAAGTATTTTAGATCTAAAGTACCATGTTCAGGCCATTTGGGCCCATTGTCCAGTTTATATTATGGCCAGGCAGAGTTGCAGATAAAGATCAGCTGATGAGGTTTGATGTCACCCAAGAGTCATAGAGGCTTTAATTTCCTAAGGAGACAGGCCAGGGGAGTAATAGAAATTGGTTTGGAGGTTTTATTCCTCACAGAAGTGTGAAAGTATAGTAAAAAGGCTAGTGAGGGGAGTCAGAGAAAAAGCAAGACAAAGGCAGGAGAAAGAAACCAGGGCTTAAGTTGGGTTTACACAGGACACCAATATGACCCCCTGACCCATTAGGGTGAATGGGTCCTGCACCTCCCATGTGGGCAGAGGCCATACAGGTTGCAACTGTCAGCTTTTTAGCCTGTTAGTGGGCAAGGCAGACACCTGTGCTCCTGATGATGAAAGCAGCTGGAAGTGAAAGATGAGACCTCAGGAGATAAACAAGGGTGAGAGCAAGGAACCAGGGCTTAAGCTAGGTTTACAAAGAACACCAATATGACCCCCCTGGCCCATTAGGGTGAACGGAGTCTGCACCTCCCACGTGGGCAGAGGCCTTACAGGTCACAACAGTTGGCTTTTTATCCTGTTAGTGGGCAAGGAAGGCAACTGTGCTCCCAATGGTGAAAGTGGCTGGCAGTGGAAGATGAGATCTTGGGAGAAAGAGAGAGAGGAGGGAGGGGGTAAGTGTCCCAAGATGGTGCAACCTAACCAAAATGTGCCCCTTGGGGTATGGTATGCCAGAGAGTGAGAGACGTGAGGTGATGAGAGTGTATCTTTCTCGAGACCTAGGGTTGGGACCCAAAAGTGGCAAGGGGCATAGCCTGGCATGCTGGCATGGCTTCCACGAGGAGGGATTAAACCCGAGAGCAGGCCAACCTGAGAGGGACACTTACCAAGAAGGAGGGAGGAGACAAAGAAGGGAAGAAGTATGAGGTCAAATTGTGGTGGGTGTGAAAGCTGGTACCAGGCAGAAATGGTCTGAAGCCTTCAGAAGATATGTCAGGCAGCTCAGTAGTCTGGTCAGGAGAAAGGAGGTCTGGCTACCTAAGTGGGCAACCATTAGCCTCTTATCTAAGTCATGAGCACCAGATGTAAGGTTCAGGAGTGACCAAGACCATGCAAACCACTCTGAAGTAAATGTGAAAGCTTTTATTTGGGAAAAGCACAAGCTGCCAAGACTGACTCTCAAGAGCGGAGCACAGACAACCTGAGTTTCTAGATAGTGCACTTCATAGAGCTTTTCAGTTGGGGGAAGGTAAGGAAGGAAAAAGTTGAATTACAAAAAAAAAAGGTTTCTTTAGGGGCGATCTAAGATAGCCAGGGTGTGACACCAGAACAGTTACTAGGTGATTTACAAGATAAGGGGCAGGAAACCATGACTTGGGAGCATTGTTAGGCAAGGAAGGGGTAATGGCTAGATGGTTTCTTGAGGAATGTGGATAACCCACTTCCTTATGTCTGTCGCCATTCTGCTGTCCTTGGTGACTCTATTTTGGGAGCCCATCCTGATCTAACAAAAATGTTTGGAAAATCCCTGTATGTGGATTGAATACATACAGTGTTTTCATTGTCATCATTCCCTAAACAGTACAATATAACTATTTCATAGTCCTAACATTATAGTGAAGGACTCAGGAACCAGATGGATGCCATGACAGGCTTCTGAGTCCTCAGTAGGCCTAAGTTTCTGTTTCCCAGCAAGGTCTAAGTTTTTATTTTCTGGTAAGGGTGGATTTAACACTTACTGGAAACTAATTACGCCATACATTATTCCTATAGTCATAGATAAGTTCAATTCCCCTAGCCCCAGCCTGCCAACTTTGCCTGCCAAAATCCTAAGCCAACCAGAAGAGTACACTGTTTAAATCAATCAATCATGTACCCATCCCCTTCTTCTATGTTCAAATCCCTATAAAAACCCTACCCTCCCACTACTTGGGGCTCTTGTACAGATCCACCGCATTGGTAAAGTCAAGAGACCGAGCTTAAGCCCAAAATAAAGCTCCTTGCCCTTGCATATGCGTTTGGTTCTCCTTGGTGGTCACTGGGGGTGCCGAGAACTGGGCATAACATTAGCAGATGTGATAAGTCACTTACTGATGATCTTAGAGTATCTGGGAGGATATAAGCAAATTCCATACCATTTCTAGAAGGAGCCTTAGCATCTTTAGATTTTGTTATCTGCAGGGAGTCCAGACATGGCTCCTCTGTGGATACTGTGGAACAACTATATGTCAGATGGTAGGTAGTACCATGTGTATGTATAAGGGGAGGGATTACAGTTTTGGATTGAATGTCACCCCTGGGAAGGTGACACTTGGGAGATAAGGACAGTGAGATGTGCATCAGGGAGAACAGAGAGTTACTGGCAGAAGAAAAAGGCCCTGGGATGGAATTTACTTGGCTGTTTAAGAAACAGTGAGATAGTTCAGTCAATAAAGTGCTTGTCTCTCAAGTATGAGGACTTGAGTTCAATTCTCAGTACCCACATAAAATGTTAGGCATGACAGTGTCCACCTGTAATCTCAGTACTGGGGAGGTGGAGATAGGAGCAGAATGCCTGAGGCTCCTTGGCCAGCCAGTTTAACCTAAGTGTTGAGCTTCAGGCAAATGAGAGACCTTGTTTCCAAGGGTGCAGATGGTTTTCCTGAGGGTGATACCTGAGAATGATCTCTGGCTTTCACACATTTATACACATTAACTTGCATGCAAACATACACACACACGCACACATGCATGCATGTGCACACACACACACACACACACATACTGAGGAGACTCACATGGCTGGAACAGAGGGCAGAGGAGAGAAAAGGAGGAGAGGAGACGGGAAGAGGACCTCAGGACCTGAAGACTTGCAGGGAGATGCAAACTTTAAAAACTTTATTTTATTTTTGACCATTTTATATATGTATATAATGTAATTTTGATCATATTCATCCCATTATCCTCTTTTATACCCTTCCCACCTCCACTAAATCCCTTCTTTTTTTTCCAACTAAATCCTCTGTGTATTTTTATGTGTGTTTTTAACAACTGAGTTAAATTTGGGTTGCTTGCATAGCATGGGTGGAGGTTGTTAACAGGACAACAGGCAATTTACTAGTGGCTACACCACTGAAGAACAGGACTCTCTCTTTCCCACAAACCATTAACTCCCAATAGCTACTCTTTTTTTTTTTTTAATTGTTTATTTATTTATTTGAGAGCGACAGACACAGAGAGAAAGACAGATAGAGGGAGAGAGAGAGAATGGGCGCGCCAGGGCTTCCAGCCTCTGCAAACGAACTCCAGACGTGTGCGCCCCCTTGTGCATCTGGCTAACATGGGACCTGGGGAACCGAGCCTCGAACCGGGGTCCTTAGGCTTCACAGGCAAGGGCTTAACCGCTAAGCCATTTCTCCAGCCCGCAATAGCTACTCTTGAAGGAGTGGGACTCATGAGCAGGATCTAAGCACTTACCCTGGAAAGTTTAAGCTGCTCCCTAATGCTGTCATGTGAACTATAGCTACCTTTCTCTTGAGAAGTTCTTATAAGGATTATATAATTTAGTATGTGTGAAGTGACAGCTTAATGTCTGGCATATACTACACATGCACTAAATATTAGGTTATTATTAAGTGTGGTATACATATGCTATGTATTTGTTTTTCATTCTGTAGTCCAGGCTGTCCTTGAGATCAGGACAATCCTATCTCAGCCTGAATGCTGGGATTAAAGGTGTGAGCCATCCCCCACATCCAGTTTAGACCTGATGTATTGTGGGGTGTGTATATTTTGAGGTATGTCTGAGGTGGAAACCCAGGTCATCAGGAAAGTATCTAATATTATTTACCATTCCCCCTCCCCGCCACCGGGTGCTGGAAAGCTCTGCTGAAGTTGTAGCTTTTTGGCTGAGACCAGCTCTTTTGTGTAACAGATGTTAACCAGATGTCAGCCAGGGTCAATAGGGAGCCTTTGGAGATTTGGTGCCTGCCTCTCTCCCACGACCTATGGGAAGCTCAGTGCCCTCCTCAAGATGTCTGTGAATTCCTAGGGCTTCTGTTCTCATGGTAGTGTATTGGCTTGGGCTCTTGCCTGCTGCACCCTTGAGTACTCTCCCCATCGCCCCAGGGATACCCCTCTGGGACAGGGATCAGCCCCATTTGCTTGATTTCTCCCAGACTTGCCTTATCTATGCTTGCAAGTCTCTCACTCTCCAAGACACAGTGCCCTCCCTAAGACCCTGTCATTCTGATGGTTTCAACATTGTTTAGCTTCCTCCCTAAGTTGCTTGACAAAGAATTCCAGTGCACAGGCAGGAGAAATTTACACACTTGCATAACAAAGAGTGTTATGACTGGCTTAGAGCTAACCAGGCTGTTGTGAGAAGTCTTGCTGAGGACACTCAAGGACAATGACTGTGTGCAGCTGAAGGTGATTTTTCTTTTGCATTTATATGTTAGTGTGTGTCTGTGTGTGTAAGGCATGTTTATTCATGTTCATACATTTGTGGACACGTGTGTGTGTGTGTGTGTGTGCACATGTGTGTGCATATATATGTTTAAAGCCTGGAGGTCAACCTTTGATGTTTTTTCTATCACTTTTGTAGTTTATTTTTTTCAGAGAAAATCTCTCCTTAAACCTAAAGCTCACCAATTCTTGTCATCAAGAGTAGTGAAGGAGAATAGAAGAAAGCTAGCTTTTTTTTTTTTCTTTTTTCAAAGTAGGGTCTCACTCTGGCTCAGGCTGACCTGGAATTCACTATGTAGCCTCAAAGTGGCCTTGAACTCACAGCGATTCTCCTACTTCTGCCTCCCAAGTGCTGGGATTAAAGGCATGTGCCACCATGCCCAGCTTTTTTTTTTTTTTTTTTTTAAGGCAGTTGCAGTTAGGGATTGAGGTCCAAAGAGAGACATGAGATGCCATCTTGCTCTGGCACAATAATGGAACTCTTAGCAGAAATGGAACTCATGTCTGATGGAGACTGACACTTAGCATCCCCAGCTACCCAAAGTCTAGCATACTATCTAAATAAAATGGCTCAGATGGGCTGGTTCTGGGATCCACCCACCAAATTTACAAATTAATCAGGTCTTGCCCTAGTATACCTGAATCAGATTCTATAAAGGCTTCAGCTTTCTAGCCCCTTCCTTCTCTCTGGATGTGACCCTTAGGGTGTGTTTGATGAGCTCTCTCCAGCTCTTACCTTGTGCTGCTTAGACACATGTGAGTCTGGCATCCACCTCCACCCAGGGATGGGAGTGGGAGAGCATAGCATTGTTTTTTGATCTAAACTTTTCTATTTACCTCTGCTTCTCACTTTGATTACATACATGGTTTTCCTCATGGTTTCTGAATCTACCACATGGGTGCTCTGGACTTGCTACTTGTGTACTTACTCTAAACTTAGGGTAACGATGAGTGTGTAACCCTTTTTATCACTCATTTCTCCTCTGAATTCCTTGCTCTCTGCTTTGATATTTTCCCTCTTCAGGAAAGCACATAACAGGTGCCATGGGTGTGTTCTTTTTGAATCTCTTTGCATATACATCGAAGTTCTATCCTCCACATGCTTACAGCTTTACTACAGTTTCCCATATTTCCCCCCTCCCCCCCAAAAAAACCCCTCAACTTCTCTTCTGCTTTGGTATTTTCTCTTTGCTATTTTTCCAAGTCACCACCATTTAGCCTTTTAACTTATCCTAGTGGACCTCATGGACTACGCTATGTTTTCCCCCTTCCTACTTCTCATGTGTTTAGCCTCCCTTCTTTGACCCCAATCTCCTTAAATAAATATCACAATTTGTGATTTCCCTCTAAATAAATTTAATAATTCATAATTTATCCTTCTTGAGTCTGGCTTTATCAATTCTTTATTAAAGGTAGGGCAGAACTCAAAACAGGGTTCATAAATTCTGGAGAACTCCTCCTGAATCCCAAAGTCCTGCATAAGTAGTTAGCCAGCAAGTCCCAAGGACCCTCCTGTCTGCATTCCCAGCTATGGGATGACAGACACATCACTATGCTTGGCATTTTACATGGGTGCTGGAGATCTGAGTCCAGGTCCTCATGCTTGTACATGGTTTACCTATTGAGTCATCTCTCCAGCCCCTGGAGGTGCTTTTTCCATGGCCCAAGACTGCTACTGGGGGTCCAGGTTGTGGGGGGCAAGAGCTGTCATAATACTGACATTGAGGCTTGTTGTGACATTGAGGTAATAGTGTGAATGAGTAGGAGGGATAGCAATAAATTCCAGGCTAAAATCAAGGGAACAGTCACAGCCATGTCTAGTTCTACAAAATTAGAGCAGGGCTGCTGCTGGTAGAAAGTGATATTTATTCTTCCAGTTCCTGTCGTCACAAACTGCTTTTTCAAGTGTGGCCACTCTGGTCAGAGGGATAAGTTCTTGCAACAGAACCTTGTACGGGGATGAGAACATCCCAAGTTGGTCAGGATGTGTGGGACAAGCTCAGAACTGGTTTAGTTCTAGGATGAGGGGGTGGACAGTGTTAGAAAGATACATTGCATTCAAGCCTGGAAGAAGGCCCAGAGTCATGACGAACATGATCATAGTTTCATGATGTGTACTGAGTTGTACCTAAGCTGTTCCAGGTTTAGAACCACAGATGAGGACAAACTTGCACTTTGTCTTTCTGTGCTTGTGTGAGTTTGCTTACTATATGTATTCCAAGTCCATCCATTTCCCTACAAATTTCATTGTATCATTTTTCCTTAATGCTGAGTAGAATTCCATTTTATAAATGTTCATTTTCATTATCCATTTGTCAAACAATGGGCATCTGGGTTCATTCCAGGTGTTAAGTATTATGAATTGAGCAGCTACAAACATGGTTGAGCAAATATCTCTAGACCCCTGAAGGTAAAGGTAAAAAAAAAAAAAAAAAAGGCAAGAAAGTTTGCACTTGCTAGATGATCAAAGACATCTGACTTATCTTTTGCTTAGCTCCCTAGACCTGTTTTTCCACAAACAACAGGGACTCCTCCTGGGAGAGAGGTCTTTCATAGGATTTAAATGTTGTGGTTAATGAAGTTCAGCCCCTCCCCCCCCCCAGGAACTTGGTGTCAGCACCAACCTCTTCCTGAGATAGCCCCTAGCCCTAACCAACCAGCTGTCCCTCTGGTTCACCTGAGCAGGAAGACATTCCACCATCATAAGGTTATAAATACCTTTGCAAAGGGAGGGTAGGCTGTCTGACCACTTGTGAACTTCCTGCTGTGGGTGAGTTTTTCCCTCAGCTGGGCCTGGGTAGAGCTGTTTTGTTGGGAATGTCAACTGCTTTTGCTAGAGGATGTGTAGTATAGATGTTCCACTGTGAGTTGGCCTACATGTGAATACATGAATATTTACATGGGGTTGACTGTGTGGGAGGACAGGTCTCTCTCTCTCTCAATCTCTCTCTCTCTGTGTGTGTGTATGTATGTGCGTGTGTGTGTGTGTGTGTGTGTGTGTGTGTAAGTATGCTTACTTGGGGCCAGAATCTGTAGGTTCCCTTTTATTAAAGACTCATCTTTTTAAAATTAAAAATGGATCATGATATTTATCATTGTGTTAGTTACTTTTTTCACTGTTGTGTGACAGAGTACCTGACAAGAAACAACTTAAAGGAGAAAGAGTTTATTTTGGTTCATAGTATGAAGATATAGTCCATCATGGCAGGAAACACAGGACAAGAGGATCTTTAGGCAGCTGGTCATATGGTATCTTCAGCCAGGAATCAGAGAAAGATGAATGCTGGTGTTCAGCTTTCTTTCTTTCTTTTATTCAGTCTAGGACCCCAGCCCATGGGATAGTGATACTCACTTTTATGGTAGGTCTTCCCACTTCAGTTAATCAAATGTAAAAATGCTCTAACAGATATGTCAGGGGATTTGTTGGAGAACAAACACCTCTCCAACATCATTCCTAGTGACCAAGTCACCCACTGTACCATTTGATCTCTTGTCTCTCTACAAAAACGGTGAGGATAATTATTTTACCTCAGGAAAGAATAATCCATGGTTTGTTGCTATTGCCTGTATGGTAGTTTAAATTAGCTATTGTCCATAAACTCATTTGGTCTGAATGCTAGCTTTAGAGCTGATGGTAATTTAGGAATTGGAGCCTCCTGGAGGAGGTATGCTATTGGGGGCAAGCTTATGGTGTTATAGCCAGCTTCCCTTTGGCAGTGTTTGGCACACTCTCTGGATGCTGTTGTGTACATTATGTCCAGAAGATGATATCTATCCCCTGCTCATGCCTTGGTTTCCCCTGCCATCACTGCCCTCAAGTCTGTAAGCCAAAATGAATCCTTTCCTTTCATCAGCTGCTTTTGGCTAGGTGCTTGGTTCTAGCAATGTGAAGCTAAATGCAACATACTGTAAAAAATATGTTGGAAACTAGAGGGCATAGCTGTTGCCATTTGTGTCTTTCACATAAATAACATCAAAAGAATTAGGATGTCTCTCTCAGTTGGTGATCACAATTCTTCATATGTTAGCTCATCCACTCCCCATACACAGGTGTCAATGTCAAACTTAAAGAAGTCTGTTATCTTGCTAGTCTCTGTATCAACCTGAATGCTGTTGTATTAGTCACTTTCTTGTTGTTGTGACCAAATACCTGACAAGTAGGAACTTAAGGAAAGGAGGGCTTATTTTGTTTTACAGTTCCAGGTTATAGTCTATCATGGTGGAGATGGCATAGTGGCAGGAATTCAAAGCAGCTGGTCACATTTAGTACAGCGAGGAATCACAGAGTAATGAATATTGCTGCTCAGCCAGCTCCATCCTTTTTATATAGTTCAGGATTCCAGACTATAAAATGGTGCCACCCACAGTTGAGGTGGGTCTTCCCAACTCAATAAACTAACTCTAGAAACTATTTCACAGATATGCCTAAAGGCTAACCTAATCTCAATAATCCTTCACAGGCATGCTCAGAAGCTAATCTAATCTAATAATTCCTCACAGGCATGCCCAAAGGCTAATATAATATTGATATCCCCTCACAGGCATGCCAAGAGGCTAATCTAATCTAATCTAATAATCCCTTACTGGCATGCCCAGAGGCTAATATAGTCTTGATAGTTCCTCACAGGTAAGTTCAAAGGCTGATCTAATATAATAAACCCTCATAGGCATGCCCAGAAGCTAATCTAATGCAATCCCTGCCAGGCATGTTCAGAGGCCAATCTAATCTAGTAATCCATCCAAAGCATGCCTAGAGGCCTTGTTTCCCAGGCTTTGTCAAATTGACAATCAATCTAAACCATCACAGGTACCATTCAACTTGATGATGGAATTAGGGTAGTGAATAGGGCAAGCATCATGGGTTATTAGATGACAGGTTCCTTCTGTGCCACTGAAAAATCTTTCTCAGTTTGTACAACTTATTCTTGACCTCTTCAGATATAAAATGATGAATAGCAATGTGAATCATGGTGTTATAGATCAGATTTGGAAATTCTCTCCAGTCTTGTCAATGTTAAGATATTCATAAATCCAGCAGAGTTGGCTTTGCTCATTTTTGGCTTTGCCATCAATCTTTTTCCTGTTCCTTTCTTTTTTAAAAAAATATTTATTTATTTATTTGAGAGTGACAGACACAGAGCGAAAGGCAGATAGAGATAGAGAATGGGTGCATCAAGGCCTCCAGCCACTGTAAATGAACTCCAGATGCATGTGTTTCCTTGTGCATATGGCTAACGTGGGTCCTGGGTGAGTTGAGCCTAGAACCAGGGTTCTTACACTTCACAGGCAAGTGCTTAACTGCTAACCCATGTCTCCAGCCCCTGTTCCTTTCGTTTTTTATGAGAGAGAAAGAGAGAGAGAGAGGGAGGATTCATGTACTAGGGCCTCCAGACACTGAAATTGAACTCCAGACACATGTGCCACCTTGTTTGCATGTGCGACCTTGCATGTTTGTGTCACCTTGTGTGTCTGGCTTATGTGTGATTTGGAGAGTCAAACGTAGGTCCTTAGGCTTTGCAGGCCTAACCTTAACTGTAAGCCATCTCTCCAGCCCTTTTTCCCTTCTCTTTTTGAGAAAAGATCTCATGTAGCCCAGGCTATCAAACTTGCTATGTAACTGAACATAACCTTGAATTCCTGATTGTCCTATCTGTACCTCCTGAGTGTGAGGATGACAGGTAAACACCACTATGCCTAGTTTCAGGCAGTGTTGGGGTTTGAAACCAGGGCTTCTTGCATGCTAGGTAAGCATGAACTACCAACAAAGTTACATTTCCAGTCTTTTATCATCAACATTAATAAAACATTGCATGTAAATTTATACTTTGTCTGGTCAGAGTAGATTTAAGGGTGTTTCTTAAGAAAATGGTAAGAACCAATGGATAGACAATAGCACATAGGTCAGTTTACTCAGCATTAAATATCAAATGTTTTGGAACTGCTACCTACTTCATATTCATTTAAAAATATTATTTTATTTTACATTGAAATTTTTTTTATTAATGAAAAACATTGTGTAGCTGAGCATGGTGGTGCATAACTTTAATCTCAGCACTTGGGAGGCAGAGGTAGGAGAATTGCATTGAGCTCAAGACCACCCTGAGACTACATAGTGAATTCCAGGTCAGCCTGGTCTAGAGTGTAACCCTACCTTGAAAAAAACAAAACAAAACAGCAACAACAACAAAAAACAAGCATTGTTGTATGGACAAATCAAATGTTTGGCCCATCCCCCTCCTCCCCAATTTCATTCCACTGAGGGCCCTCCTCAGTGGAGTTATTGGTATTCACCATGGGTTATGAGTTATGAGAGCAGCAGTTAGTCACTGGTCGGGTGCAATGCCTCTGGATACTCCTTTGCATCCAGTGACTCATACAATCTTTCCACCCCCTCTTTCACAATGTTCTCTGAGTCTTGGAAGGTGGGTTGTAAGTGTACTTTGGTGTTCAGCATCCAGACACTTCTAGATTTCTGCTTTGATACATTTTTATTGCTCTCAGTGTCTATCACCATCTCCTTGCAGCAGGTTGTCAGGCTTGCCATTAGAGCAGCACTCATGTTTAACTCTCCAATTCTTCTGCAGTTTCACCTAGACCCTGGCTGATATGCAAGAGGTGGATCATCTTATGATAGGGAGTCAGCTATCTTTTCTTGTCATGTTGGTGGATTTCAGTTCTCCTCCATTTTCTCTACCTTCTATAAAACAAAACAGATTCTCCAATGGAGAGTGAGAACAGCATGGGTTAAAGGGGATAGACATAGTTAATTAAGAGAGATTTTGATGGGTGTAGCCTCTCTTTAGGCTAAAGACTAGGGGAGCTTCTCAGTGGAGTCCATGACCTTCAGTTCCATATGATTCTGACTTGGTTTCTAGTACCAGCTATGAGTTCCTTCCCACAAGAGAATCTCTTATCCCATAGAGAGCCATTGGTTACATCTGAGTGCCACTATTGCACAGATGTGTAGATCTTGTCTAGCTGGTTATTTCATCTCTAGCAGAAGAATCTTCTGCTTTTTTACATTGGTTATCATTTTCCCCATGCAGCTCATGTAGCACTTTCCAGCACTGTGTGGGCTAGCCATCAGGGTTCCTTCCAAATTCAACCATGATCTATCAATATTCTTTGTTGGAAGCTTGTGGTGCCTTTAGCAATAGGGTCTTTTTATTTTATTTTATTTTATTTTATTTTATTTTATTTTATTTTATTTTATTTTATTTTATTTTATTTAGCTTAGGTGGGTAATCAACTGCTTTGACAGAAGCCTGCCTTGTTTTGGAAACTTCATAGGTCTCTTCAACCAACAGCTCACTGTGGGGTATAATCCATTTCTGGGAGTTATAAGCCAGAGTCAATGGTTTTAGAATTGGGCTCTTCTGTCCTGACCATTCCTGTACACTCCTATTGAGAGTTATATCTTTTAGTTTGATATCCAGAGAAAGGTTTCTATTCATGTTGCCTTCTCCCTCACTCTCCCTTTACCTTCCTCCAAACAACCCCCCCCCCCCCCGCCGGTAGTTTGAATGAACGTCCCCCAATACATTAAGGAGTTTATCAATGCTTACAATTTAGATCTCCAGCTGCCTAGATAGAGGAGGTGTCACTGTGGGCAGATCCTAGGGTTCAGCCCTAAGGGTGTGTTTGGAATTCCAGTCTAAAGATATGCAACGTAAGTGAGACCCTATCTCGAACCCCCTATGGTAGTTTGAATAAATGGCCCCCAATATAGTCAGTGTTTAATTAGTTTGTAGTTTGCATCTGCAGCCACCTGGCTGGAGGCAGTGTTACTGGGTGAATCTTAAGGTGTGGTGGTGGGTTTCAATCTAAAGATATGCAAAGTGTGCCTAGCTGGAGTTCCTGAAGTGTGCTGTGCTGTGTGGCTTTTTGCCAGGCTCCCCCAGCAGGTAGTGGTGAGGAAGGACCAGGCCCGCTGGTTCCTCCCAAGGGGTTGAGGAGAAGGACTAGTGTTGATGGCTCAGAACTTCTCCTAGTCACCAGAGAAAAACCACACTGAGTCAGGAGTCTTGTTGAAGCAGGAACTTGCTTTATTGTTCAGGTGGTTGCCTATATAATGTTGAGAACGAAGGTGGGGATCTCAGGAAAGGATGAGGTGTAAGGGCCAATAGCATATTGCAACTATTGAAATGATTGGTTCTAAGTGCACTCAGGAACTCTAACTTTTTTGCAGAGGTAGCAGGCCAGAGGCAATTAGGTGCCCTGCTGAGTCCTAGCTTGCAAGAGACAGGTCGCCAAACTTGAGCTAGGCTCAGGAAGTTCCACTAGGCCTTGCATCTGGACCTCTCAAGGCCCTTTTGTTTTTGTAAGCACGGTGGAAAACATGGCCCCTGTCTTAGGTTGTCCACCTCTAGGGATCTTAACCATCACTAGGTACCATGTATCCAGCTTGTTGAGAATCCACTCCATGACCTGTCTTAGTTTGTCCCAGCCTGTCTGAGATCTTACCCATCATTGGTCAGATGGAGGGTAAAGGAGGGATGCTCATATGAGGACAGCCAGTCTTATGAGGAGCTTGACTCCTGAGTAGTGAGCCTATGATAACATATTTCGACCTGATGGAGTTTTATTGCCTCTAGCCATTGGTGAATAAATTGTGTAATCTTATTAGTTACACAAGGCCCAGCAGTGAGGAGAAGGAGAAGGAGAAGGAGGGGCCCAAGTACAGGGAGAAGGGTAAGAAGTCATGTAAGCCGTCCACAGTGGGTTGTCCTGGAGGTCCTGCCACCTCCTCTTCAAGTCTTCTTGGAGCCTCTTAATCTTGTCTGGGACCATTCCTGATTTATTGGTGTAAAAGTGGCATTTTCCTGTAAAAACAAGCATATGCCTCTCTTTTCGGCCGTTAGTAGGTCTAGTCCCCTCCTGTTTTGTAGGACTACCTCAGCCATGGAATCTAGCTTCCAGGAATGATACTTACATCTAGTATTAAGGTGGCTGGGGCACAAATGCCCATCCCATTGTTGAGTAGAAAGTCATAGGCCATCCCACCTCCACAAACATAAACCATTCCAGAAGGCGGGCAGCATTGAGCACTGGGCTCAGTTTGTTAAAAGTATATAAGGAAGGTTGAATGTACCCCACATCTATACTGGAATTATTAGAGGAAGGCAGGGCCCAAATGCAAGTTCCAGAGGAAACACTGGGAAAAGCTGGATGGGGATGGGGAAGGTGGCTGAACAATATTTTAAGGCCATATGGGCAACTGTACTGCAAGCAGCCAGGGAGGCTCAGATCAGAGGCAAAGCCGGTAATCCTCTGCAAGGGAGGGATTTGCTTGGTTTAGCAGGGTAAAGAACATTTTAGGAACAGTCCTCAGGGGTGGGACACTCCCTGGAGAAGTGATTGTCAGTGTCCCCTTGTTGGGACAAATATTTTAGGTCTCTCGCTGGTACCCAAATGGATCTTTTTTTCATCTTGAGGGAAGACACATCCAAACCCTCTCCCTGCTGTGAGGAGAGAGTCTGTTCCTCTCCAGGCCCCAGTCAGTGGGTCCCTCCATCTTACCCAGATAGAACTGTAGGTAATGGATGAGGACCAATGTTTTTGGAAAGGAGATAATTGTTTATCTTCTTTAGAAAAATTTAAAATATTTAGGGTAAATAATGCCTTTTTTAGTTGGTTGTATGGGGGTAAGGATTCCCCCTTTTGTTTTTGTAATTGAGACTTGAGAGTCTGATTATGTCTTTCAATGATAGCCGGGCCCCAGGGGTTGTATGGGATGCCTGTGGAATATGAGATTTTTCAGGTCTGGAGAAAAGTCTAGAATGGCCTTGCTTACGAAGCAGGGGCCATTATCTGTCTTAATTTGGTCAGGTAGTCCCAAGGGTGGCAAAGTGCCTGTCTCCACTGGTGGGGGCAGGTAGTGCTGAGGAAGGACCAAGCCTGCTGGTTCCTCCCAAGGGGTTAAAGAGGAAGATGAGTGTCTGATGACTCAAAAACCTCTCCTAGCCACCGGAGAAAAACCACACTGAGTTGGGAGTCTTGTCAAAGCAGGAACTCACAGGAACGTGCTTTATTGCTATGAGCAATAAAGTTGCCTATATAATGTTGGGCAGAAGTAGCAGGCCAGAAGCCATTAGGCATCTTGCCAAGTCCTAGCTGGCCAGAGACAGGTCCACCATATGTCTGGGCCTTTTAGGGCCCAACAGCAATGCACTGAAGCATATGGCTACTAGCATGTTTAGATTTCCCTCCCACATGTGCTGATGCCCAGCAGATGCAGGAAAAGGTACCGACTGAAGAAAAATATATTTAAGCATTCCAAATGGAGAATAGTATGTAACATTGATTTGCCAAAGATGATTAAGGTGGAGCCTTCGAGGATTGCTTCCTGTAGTTTGAAGAGGGGGTACTTGGAGGAAAGGCTGACATGGACTTACAAGTCTGGACAATGTTTTTAAGGTCCTTGACTGGTACCTGTGGAAACCTGTGCTTGAGACCTCTCCAGTTGACATGGGTCAATAAGTGGAAGCATGTACCTTCTGTAATAGTATTACATTGAGGCATAGAAGCCATTTTATCAGCCAAATTGTTTCCTTGAGAGAGAAATCCTGGTAAGTTTTGATGACCTCTGAGATGTTGAAGAAAAATGGGATAAATTCTTTGAGTAGGGAATGAGCTTGAATCATGAGAGGAGATACAGGGTTGGAGTCCAGTCTAATAGGGGCCTCAACCAGGTTGGGTAATAAATTAACAACATGAAGGCTATCAGAAAACAAGTTAAACGGCTCTTGAATAGTGTCCAAAGCTAGAACGACAGCAAATAGTTCTTTGAATTGTGCTGACCCCTCAACCTGCGAGACTGACTTTATGGGCATAGGCTCCTTTTCCTGTTTTAAGGGAGGGTAAACAACTAGGGAAGCCCCCAGGCACCCTCCATCAGTAAACACAGTAAGAAAATCAGGGTTTGGTTGAGACAGAAAAAGCCTGGGGGACTTCCATTCTAACCTGGAGAAAGAACTCATCCATTTGTGGGGGCCATAATGGCAATCAGTTTTACCTAGAAACACTTTGAGAGCCATAGAAACTCTGTTATTTCTCTGAAGCCAGGTGAAATCTGTTATCTTAAAGGGAGTGACAATAAGGTGAGGTTCTGTGCCAAACAACTGGACCGAGGTGTCTCTGCCCTTGATAATGCAATCAGCAACCTGGTTGGTTATAGAATAAACTCTGGGGACCCCATGGATTGAGAGGTGAACCCATTGGATGGGCTCACCTTCTTGGGCCAACAGTGCAGTACATAACGTTTCCCCAGAGAAAATGTAGAGGGAGATGGGTAAATCAGGACTTAACCTCTTTAGGGCCATAGCATTTATAGCCTGTTGTAACTTATGAAAAATTTGTTGATGACAAGGGGACAAAATTACCTGAGAGAAGTTAAGATCCTTTAGGAGGTCAAACAAAGGGGACAGCTCTTCAGTAGTTATGGGTATCCAAGGCCTGATCCAATTAATTTCTCCCAAGAGCTTCTGGAGGTGAGGCAAGGTGTAAGAATCCTGAATATAAAGTTGTGGTTTAACGGGTGAAACTGTATCTAGGGTAAGGATCGAGCCCAAGATCTTAGAGGGAGGCACAGTTTGAACCTTCTCAGGTGATACTTTAAAGCTGTGAGTATGAAGGATAGTTAGACATTGGTGGGTAAGGTCCTGGAGTGTAGAGCAATCTAGGCACCCAAGAATAATATCATCCATGTAAATATAAAACAGGGTATTAGGGAGATTGATAAGAGAAAATGGATGACAGGTAATATTGACAGATGGGTGGGCTATTAGCCATGCCCTGAAGTAAGACAGTCCACTCAAATCTCCTATCTGGGCCACAAAAAATGACAGCGGGTACAGAAAATGCAAATTTTTCCATGTCTCCTGGATGGAGAGGGATAGAGAAGAAGCAATCTTTAATGTCAATGATAGTAATATGGTATATATTGGGAATAGCTGGGATCCATGGGAGTCCCCTCTGGGGGGTTCCAAAGGGGATCATGTGTTCATTGATCTTCCTTAAATCATGTAGAAATCTCCAGGACCCACTAGGCTTTATTATGACAAAGACAGGAGAGTTCCAGGGACTAGTGGAGGGACGGATATGTCTGGCCTCCAACTGTTGATCAATAAGTATGTGGAGTTGGTATAACTTAGAAGAAGGGAGAGGCCACTGCTCAACCCATATAGGACCCCCTGGTCTCCACTGGATTTTAAATGGGGGGAGGGCTGGGCAGTGGCCCTTAGAATTGGGGGTGTTCATTGGAGTAATGGGGATGACATCCCCTCCCTTCCTCAAACTGTTGCTGATATTCTTTTTTATCTAACAAATCATTATAAAAGGCCTTATGGTCAGTAGTGATGAAAGCCTTGGCATCTCCAAGGATGTCTTGCCCCAGTAAGTTCAGTGAGCCCAGTCACCATGAGAGGGCAGACTTCTCCCCTGTTCCCACCTAGTTCAGTCCAAGGGAGCCATGTGGCAGTCTCCCAGGAAATGGACTTCCCACCAACTCCCAGTAGGGGAGGGCCAGGCACAAGCTGCGAGGACGGGGACACTTCCTCCTTTTTCAGGACCGTTTGGTCTGCTCCAGTGTCGAGAAGTTTGAATCTTTTATTGCCAATATTTAAAATAATTTTGGGTCTAAGGCTGGCGACCAGAGGGACGGTCCAATGGGCTTTGATGGTCTCTTTTCCCTTATTTAATGGGACTGGGGGGAGCCCCGGGAGGAGTTTAAAGGCTTTCCCTGTATGTCAAACTTCGACTGACACTCCCTAGCCCAATGAAACCCCTTTTTGCATTTAGGGCAGTGAATACAAGGGGCGTTGGCCATCCCCCCAAAGGGCAGGGAGGCTTTGTGTTGTTTGGGCAGTCTTTTTTAAAGAGGCCCTTGTCCCCACACCTGAAACATGTTGATTTTTAAGGATTTAACTGTAATGCTCAGATCGTAGTGGCCAAATCTCTCTGTTTGTTTTCCTGAAGGGTGGCAGCCATGGCCCTAGCCTGATGGGAGATAGTGCCAACATCCTTGGTGGCTACAATCCATCTACTCATGGAGTTGTCCTTGAGACCAGCACAGGCGAGGCAGTGATTGGCTGTCATCCCTTCCCAGTACAACATTTCAGTAAACTGATCCCATAATGCCCCTGGGGGAAATTTTCTGTGGAGACATTTTCCCACCCTATCTATAAATGTAGCCAAGTCCTCAGATGGTTTCTGAGTAATACCCATAAGGGGGGGGGGGTGGTTCAGAAGGTCCCTCATCAAGCTTTTTACATGCTGCCAAACCCAGTGCCCTGACCTGGTCCCTATATGGATCAGGTATAGCTGCCTGTTGAGTGCCTGTAGCATATTGATCAGAGGTACCAGAGAGCATCCCAAAAGTTATTGGCATAGGGGGCTGTTGAATTTGGTTTCATTCTGCTTGTGTATGGCACTCATCTTTAAAAAAGGCACACCACTTAATGTATAGGGGACCCGACGAGACAGTCCTGACTAGACTTTTCCAATCTTGGGTTGCACAAGTTTTATAGGCAAGTCCCTGTAACAGGGTCTCAGCCCAAGGAGAGTTAGGTCCATTCTCTGAGACTGCCTTTTTAAGCTCCTTAAGGTCCTGAGCTTCCCACAGATACCAGGCAGCAGGGTGATTGCCCCCAGGATTTAGATTGATGGGAAATAAAAAAGTAGTTTTATTTTCTGGTGGCTGAATATGAAGGAGGGGCTGAGGGGGTCCAGAAAGGGTTAGTCGATGGAGGAGGTGGAGGAGAATCGAGTGAGGAATATAAAGATGTACCCTTTCCTGGTGTTTTTAAAGCTGTATCTCCAGGAGGAGTAGCTGGATCAGGCTGTATACTATCTTTGTCCTCTCCCTTTTGTTTATGTTTGGTTGGCCTTGGAGGGAAGCAGTCCTTGAGGGCTGAGATCATAGGGAGGACCCCTAAGGGGGGTATTTGACCCTTCTCCACATGTTCCCGACAAACAAGGGCCTCTACCCTATCCCAAGTGTCCCAATCAAAGAGATTTCCTTCCAGCAGCCATGGCGCCAGCTTAAGAAGGCAACACCAGGTCTGTCGAGCCTGATTATCAGTCAAATCAAGCCCTCTACTCTTTAGGAGTGCTCTGAGAGATTCTAAGGCAGGATTGGATTTAGAGTAGATTGCCCCATCTTATAAAGTTGAGAGAGAAATGTCCATAAAATTAGGGCAATAGCAACCCACAGACACATGAGTACAACACAAACACAAGGATCCAAAAGATAGGTAAACATGCTGTACAAAAGCCACAGATGCAGCTTGCCAGTGAACTGAAAGTGAAAGGAAAGAGAAAGAGAACAAAGAGATGTTGTTATAGAAGCAAAGTTTAGCACATTAAATATGAAGACTGCCTCATAACTTATGAGGGTACACTCACACCTGCACACAGATTGACCTCCTCAACTAATGCCTCTCATGGGGCACTAGTCTGCTGGGTTCCTGTAGCCCCATGTTAGGTGCCAGATGCCAAGCTCCCCTGGCAGGTAGTGCTGAGCAAGGACCAGGCCAGCTGGTTCCTCCCAAGGGGTGGAGGAGGAGGACTAGTGTCGATGGCTCAGAACCTCTCCTAGTCACCAGAGAAAAACCACACTGAGTCAGGAGTCTTGTCGAAGCAGGAACTTGCTTTATTGTTACAGGTGGTTGCCTATATAATGTTGAGAACAAAGGTGGGGATCTCAGCCAAGGATGAGGTGTAAGGGCCAATAGCATATTGTGACTTTTGAAATGATTGGTTCTAAGCGCACGCAGGAACTCTAACTTTTTTGCAGAGGTAGCAGGCCAGAGGCAATTAGGTGCCTTGCTGAGTCATAGCTGGCCAGAGACAGGTCGCCAAACTTTAGCTAGGCTCAGGAAGTTCCACTAGGCCTCGTATCCGGGCCTCTCAAGGCCCAACAGCTTTTGGCTTTTAGGCTTGTGCTTCTCTCCTGTGTTTGGTCCTGTGAAAACAAGCAGCTTCTTCTGCCATTATGGAACTTCCCCAGGATCTGTAAGCTTCAATAAATCCCTTCCTCCATAACTGTGCCTCGTCTGGAAGTTTATCTCAGTGAACCTGAAGCTGTCTGCAGTTCCTGGCTGGAGGAGGTGTCACTGTGGGAGATCTAGGGTCCAACCCTAAGGGTGTGTTTAGATATGGATTTGGAATTTCAGTTGAAAGATATAAAACATGAGTGAGATGCTATCTTGAACTCCCCCCCCCAAAAAAAAATATGCAACATGCTTGAGCTTTGCCTGGTGCTCCTGGAGTGTGCTTGCATATGGTCTTGGTGGTGGCTGTGTGGATCTGGTGAAGGTGGGCCAGCTTCTTCTGCTGTTATGGAACTTCTCCTGGATCTGTAAGCTTCAAATTAATTGGCCTTCCATAACTTGTGCCTGCTTTAGAGGTTCATCCTAGCAACTTGAGGCTGATTGCCACAGACTTGGTACTAAGGAGTGGGGTAGAGTTGCTATGCGATGAATCTGAACATGTGGATTTTGGTCTGTTGGAATTTTTGTTTTGGAGGAATGGACAAGGACTGGTACTTGCAAGTGAAGGTGCCTTCCTGAGTGGCAAGCCAAGGTTTATGGACTATTGTGAGAATTTGAAAATGCTAAGTTCAGAGAGATTTGTATTTAGAGGCTTTGCTTATGAACTTTCTAAGGGGAAGGAAAGAATGTAGAGGAGCTTGTTGGAACTGGGCTATTGGCATAAGGGCTGGCTATGTTCTGCTGCCCATGCCTAGACAGTTTGATGAAGGTTAATATATATATATATTTGGTTTTCTAAGTTAGGGTCTCACTCTAGCTCAGGTTGACCTGGAATTCACTATGTATTCTCAGGGTGGCTTCGAACTCTCGGAGATCCTCCTACCTCTGCCTCCCAAATGCTGGGATTAAAGGCGTGTGCCACCATGCCCAGCTAAGGTTAAATTTTTTTTTTCTTTTTAAAAAAATTTTTTTTAAGGTTAAATTTTTAATGGACTGATGTGCTTGGGTAAAGATATAGAAATTAAAACAAGTTTAAAAGTTACTGGCACAGATACTAGTTTTAGGTTACTGAAGCTGCTATTGTCAATTACATTAACAATCTTAAGGAAGATGGCCCAACTACATATCATGGAAACAATGGTAGGAAAGCACTCAATTGAAAGGAGATCTGAAAAGAAGAAACCCACTTGTCAAAGTCACGATTTATTTTGTCTCTGAATTAAGAATATGACCATGAGCTTGGCAGGGTGGTGCACACCTTTAATCCCAGCACTTGGGAGGCATAGGTAGTAGGATCACCATGAGTTTAAGGCCATCCTGAGACTACATAGTGAATTACAGGTCAGCCTGGGCTGGAGCAAGACTCTACCTTGGAAAACAAACAACAATAACAACAACAACAAACAAAACAAAAAACAAAAAACAAAACCAACAAAACACACACACACACACACACACATATATATATATATTGCCATGACCTGCATACCTGATATTGATTTTTGATTTCATAAGCATGAAAATTGCATGGAATGGTCATGAATTGTACAAGCTTTGAGAAGCGACTGCTGAAATATAGTATGAGGTAGGGTGTGGTGTCCCTGATAGACTAGAAAAGCCATTGGAAGATGAACTGTGGTTTGCAGTGGAGACGCAAGGATGTTTGGATATACCAGGATTGTTCAAGGGCTACCATCAGCTCTGTTGGCTGGGGCAGAAGTTTTCCAGCTTGAGTGGTAGAAATGGAAAATCCAGAGACTGTCAGACTCTGGTTAGGATACTGGACTTGAACTGCAGATTTTCTGATGTGTTCATTATTTGTTTTATTTATTTATTTTAGAGAGAGTGAGAGTTGAGAGAGAGAGAGAGAGAGAGAGAGAGAGAGAGAGAGAGAGAGAGAGAAAATTCTCTCTCAGCCATTTAAATTGAACTTCAGATGCTTGTGCCACCTACTGGGCATGAGCAACTTCATGCTTCCCTCACCTTTGTGAGTCTGGCTTACATGGGATCTGAAGAGAGTTCAAACATGGGTCCTTAGGTTTCACATGCAAGCACCTTAACCACTAAGCAATCTTTCCAGCCACCATGATGGTTATTGAAGTTGCATTGTTCCATCCTCTCCTAGCTATGCCTTATAGCAGTTGAAAATGTTTACTCTGTGCCTTTATATGTTGGAAATTTATAACTTGTTTTGATTGTACAGGTAAGAGACTATCTTAAATCTCAGATGAGATTTCAGACTTTAGCACTATCTGAAGTTGGTAAATGTTAAGTAGGACAAGAGTCCCAAGATGGAGTTGGAGTTGAGCATTCAGAATATGTAAGTTTATGGGGGACACCTAAATCAAATCACCACAACCCCCCATCATTAGTTCATAGAGTTGCCTGTCAGGTATGCCTGCATTCAAGCAGGTTAGGAACTACATATGAGGGAGAACATGTGGTGTTTGTCTTTCAGCAATTGTGTGAGTTAGCTCAGTATGATTTTTTTTCCAAGTCCATCCATTTCCCTGAAAAGTTCATTATTTCATTTTTTCTTACCACTGAATAGAATTCCAATGTATATATATATACCACATCTTCATTAGCCATTCCCCTGTTCATGGGCATGTGGGCTGATTCCAGATCCTGCTTATTGTGAATAGAGAGGCTATAAACATGGCTGAGTAAGTGTCTCTGAGGTACAGTTGAATATAAATATGTATATTCTAGGACTTGCAGTTAAGATGACGGCATAGGAACCACTCCAAAGCAGACTAAGGGAGAAAAAGCCAAAAAAGAACAGAAAACAAAACAACAGCTACAATAACAAAAATCTAGCAAAATAAACTCCTCTACTAAAAAGTGAGGAGTATAAGAAAGTATAAACTGCAGCAGAGAAGTGGGGGAAAGATTCAGAGTGTCTAGGGCCCACAGGCAGAAGTGCTCCAGCAGTGGCAGAACCAGGTCCACATGGCCACAGCCATAAGGCTCAGCCAGAGATGCAGGAAAAGTCAGCTGAGATGATTCTCCACTCACACCAGCCTGTTCACAAATTCAAGAAACATGAAGGTAGGATGGCAGGGACCAACAGAGGAGCAGCTGGTAAGGAAGAGAATTGGAAGGACTAGCAGGAGAACTTCAGACACCTTCCACAGCCTCCCTCCCCCACTGCCAGCACAAGTGCCAGCAAGCACCAGAGACCTGGGGAAGGGAGCTCACCTACACAACACCCAGAACAGGTGATCAAAGCAGTGATCCAGTGACCCAAGCAGCCTACCTGAGCCCACAGGGCAACAAAGAGGGACCCAAGCAGGAGTGCAGCATAATTGAGATGAAAATCATCCCAAAAGTTAACTGGGATTATACCAGGTCAGTACCCACCAAATAAACCTGGTATATAGGCTTCAATCAGAAGTGCTAATTGAATCTTCCATGTCAGGATAAATTATATGATAAATGTGGGGGATGGTTGGATTTAACAATCTTAAAAAAATTTTTTTTTATTAGCAACTTCCATGATTAAAAAAAAAAAATCTCATGGTAATGCCCTCCCTCCCCCCCAATTTTCCCGTTGAAACTCCATTCTCCATAATATCTCCTCCCCCTCTTAATCAGTCTCTCTTTTATTTTGATGTCATGATCTTTTCCTCCTATTATGATGGTCTTGTGTAGGTAGTGTCAGACACTGTGAGGTTATGGATATTCAGGACATTTTGTGTCCGGAGGGAGCACCTTGGCTCTTACCTTCTTTCCGCCACCTCTTCTGCAATAGACCCTGAGCCTTGGAAGGTGTGATAGAGATATGGCAGTACTGAGCACTTGTGTCACTTCCTTCCAGCACCATGATGCTTTTGAGTCATCCCAAGGTCATTGCCATCTGAGAAGAGAAGATTCTTTACCAAAAGTGAGAGTAGCATTAATATAAGGGTTTGAACATTAAGAGACGTGTTTACTGGGCAGTTTGATAAGCATAGTATATAAATTTAGCCAGACAGCAGCAGATATTACACCCCTAGGGCTCATGACTACCCCTGTTTTAAGTTTTCAGTATCAGGGATGTATTCCCTCCCATGGATCAGGCCTCCATCCAAGGGGGCAGTTGGTTTCCACCATGATGGATTTGCCATTCTTTTTTTTCTCAATTTTTTTTTCTTTTCACAATTTTTATTAACATTTTCCATGATTATAAAAAATATCCCATGGTAATACCCTCCCTCCACTCCTGCACTTTCCCTGTTGAAATGACATTCTCCATCATATTACATCCCCATCTCAATCAATCATTGTAGTTACATATATACAATACCAACCTATTAAGTACCCTCCTCCCTTCCTTTCTCTTCCCTTTATATCTCCTTTGTAACTTACTGGCCTCTGTTACTAAGTATTTTACTTCTCATGCAGAAGCCCAATCATCTGTAGCTAGGATCCACATATGAGGGAAAACAGGTGGCGCTTAGATTTCTGGGCCTGGGTTACCTCACTTAGTATAATCCTTTCCAGATCCATCCATTTTTCTGCAAACTTCATAACTTCATTTTTCTTTACTGCTGAGTATAACTTCATTGTATAAATGTGCCACATCTTTATTATCCACTCATCACTTGAGGGACATCTTGGCTGGTTCCACTTCCCAGCTATTATAAATTGAGCAGCAATGAACATGGTTGAGCACATACTTCTAAGGAAATGAGATGAGTCCTTCAGATATATGCCTAGGAGTGCTATAGCTGGGTCATATGGTAGATCAATTTTTAGCTGTTTTAGGAACCTCCACACTGATTTCCACAAAGGCTGGACCAGACTGCATTCCCACCAGCAGTGTAGAAGGGTTCCTCTTTTTCCACATCCTCACCAACATTTATGATCATTTGTTTTCACGATGGTAGCCAATCTGACAGGAGTGAGATGGAATCTCAATGTAGTTTTAATCTGTATTTCCCTGATGACTAGTGAGGTGGAACTTTTTTATATGCTTATATGCCATTCATATTTCTTCCTTTAAGAATGCTCTATTTAGCTCCATAGCCCATTTTTTGATTGGCTTGTTTGATTCCTTATTATTTAACTTTTTGAGTTCTTTGTATATCCTAGATATTAATCCTCTATCAGATATATAGCTGGCGAAGATTTTTTACCATTCTGTACGTTGCCTCTTTGCTTTTTTCACTGTGTCCTTTGCAGTGAAGAATCTGTAATTTCATGAGGTCCCAGTGATTAATCTGTGGTTTTATTGCCTGAGCAATTGGGGTTGTATTCAGCAAGTCTTTTTTTTTTTTTTTAATTTATTTATTTGAGAGCGACAAAGACAGAGAGAAAGACAGATAGAGGAAGAGAGAGAGCATGGGTGTGCCAGGGCTTCCAGCCTCTGCAAACGAACTCCAGATGCGTGCGCCCCCTTGTGCATCTGGCTAACGTGGGACCTGGGGAACCCAGCCTCGAACCGGGGTCCTTAGGCTTCACAGGCAAGCACTTAACCACTAAGCGATCACTCCAGCCCTTCAGAAAGTCTTTGCCAAGACTAATATGTTGAAGGGTTTCCCCTACTTTTTCCTCTAGCAGTTTCAGAGTTTCAGGTCTGATGTTAAGGTCTTTAATCCATTTGGACTTAATTCTTGTGCATGGCGAGAGAGAAGAATCTATTTTCATCCTTCTACAGATATATATCCAGTTTTCCCAGCACCATTTGCTGAAGAGGCGGTCTTTTCTCCAATGAGTATTTTTGGCATTTTTATTGAATATCAGGTGGCTATAGCTACCTGGGCTTACATCTGGGTCCTCTATTCTGTTCCACTGATCTACATGCCTGTTTTTGTGCCAGTACCACACTGTTTTTGTTACTATGGCTCTGTAGTATAGGTTAAAATCAGGTTTGGTGATACCACCAGCTTTATTTTTGTTGCTCAGTATTATTTTAGATATTCGAGTTTTTTTGTGATTTCAAATGAATTTTTGGATTGTTTTTGTATTTCCAGGAAGAATGCCTTAGGAATTTTGATAGGGATTGCATTAAATGTGTAGATTGCTTTTGGTAAGATTGCCATTTTCACAATATCAACTCTTCCAATCCAGGAACAAGGAATGTTTCTCCACTTTCTAGTGTCTTCTGCAATTTCTCGCTTGAGTGTTTTAAAGTTCTCATTGTAGAGATTCTTTACTTCCTTGGTTAGGTTTATTCCAAGGTACTTTATTTTTTTGGAAGCAATTGTGAATGGGAGTGATTCTCTGATTTCATCCTCTGTGTGTTTGTTGTTAGCATATATGAAGGCTACTGATTTCTGTGTATTTATTTTGTATCCTGTTACATGGCGGCAGGTTTTTATCAGCTCTAACAGTTTGCTAGTAGAGTCTTTAGGGTCCTTTACATATAGAATCATGTCATCTGCAAATAATGATAACTTCATCTCTTCATTTCCAATTTGTATCCCTTTTATGTGTGTCTCTTGCCTCTTTGCTATGGCTAAGACTTCCAAAACTGTATTAAATAAAAGTGGGGACAGTGGACACCCTTGTCTTGTTCCTGATTTTAATGGAAAAGCTTCCAGATTTTCCCCATTTAGTAATATGTTGGCTATGTTGGCTGTAGGCTTGTCATAAATAGCTTTTGTTATTTTGAGATATGTTCCTTCTATTCCCAGTCTCTGTAGGATTTTTATCATGAAGGGATGCTGAATTTTGTCGAACGCTTTCTCTGCATCTAATGAGATGATCATGTGATTTTTGTCCTTCAACCCATTTATATAATGTATTACATTTATAGATTTGCATATATTCAACCATGCCTGCATCTCTGGGATAAAGCCTACTTGGTCAGGATGAATGCTCTTTTTGATATATTATTGTATTCTCTTTGCAAATATTTTGTTGAGAATTTTTGCATCTATGTTAATAAGGGTTATTGGTCTTTATTTTTCTTTTTTTTTGTTGTATCTTTGCCTGGTTTTGGTATCAGGGTGATGCTTGATTCACAGAAGGAATTTGGTAGAATTCCTTCTTTTTCTATTTCCTGAAAAAGCCTAAGAAGCAATGGTGTTAGCTCTTCCTTAAAAGTCTGGTAAAATTCAGAAGTGAATCCATCTGGGCCTGGGCTTTTTTTTTAGTTGGGAGATTATTGATAACTGTTCGGATATCCATGCTTGTTGTAGGTATATTTAACTGATTAATTTCACCTTGATTGAATTTAGTTAGGTCATATAAATCAAGGAACTGCTCCATTTCTTTCAGATTTTCATACTTTGTGGTGTATATGCTTTTATAGTATGTCCCAATGAGTTTTTGAATTTCTCTGGAATCTGTTGTGATGCTAACTTTTCCATCTCTGATTTTCTTAATTTGTGTCTCTACTCTCTTTCTTTTGGTCAGATTTGCTAAGGGTTTATTAGTCTTGTTTATCCTTTCAAAGAACCAACTCTTTGGTTCATTAATTCTTTGGATTGTTCTTTTTGTTTCTATTTCATTAATTTCTGCCCTAATCTTTATTATTTCTTCCTGTCTACTGATTTTTGGTTTGCCTTGTTCTTTTTCCAAGGCTTTAAGGTGAAGCATTAGGTCGTTTACTTGCGACCTTTCTAATTTCTTAATATAGGCACTTAAGGCTATAAATTTACCTCTTAGAACTGCCTTCATTGTGTCCCAGAGATTTTGGTATGTTGTGTTCTCATTATCATTTGACTCTATAAGTTTTTTGATTTCCTTCTTGATTTATTCTTTGACCTATTAATCATTTACTAGTGTACTGTTTAGTTTCCATGATTTTGTGTATGCTCTATAGCCTTTCTTGCTACTGATTTGTAGTTTAATTCCATTGAGGTCAGATAGAATGCAAGGAATTATTTCAATTTTCCTGAATTTGTTAAGATTTGCTTTGTGTTCTTATATATGGTCTATTTTACAGAATGGTCCATGTGATGCTGCAAAAAAAGTATATTCTTCAGAATTTAGATTAAATGTCCTGTATATATCTGTTAGATCCATTCCTTCTATGACCTCATTAAATCCAGATGCCTCTCTGTTTATTTTTTCCCGGGATGACCTGTCAATTGATGAGAGTGGGGTGATAAAGTCACCCACCACCACTGTGTTTGGTGTTATCTGTGACCTAGTTCTAATAGTGTTTGTTTGATGAATTTGGGAGCCCCCATGTTAGGTACATATATGTTTATGATTGTCATGTCTTCCTGTTGGAGTGTGCCCTTAGTCAATATAAAGTGAACTTTCTTATCTTTCTTGACTAATGTTGGACTGAAGTCTGCCTTGTCAGATATTAGGATAGCAACCCCTGCTTGTTTTCTAGGCCCATTTGCTTGGAACACCATTTTTCAACCTTTCACCCTAAGGTAATGTGTATCCTTTGTGGAAAGGTGAATTTCTTGGAGACAACAAATTGTAGGATCCTGCTTTTTAACCCAGTCTGCAAACCAATGTCTTTTGGTTGGGGCATTGAGGCCATTGATATTAAGAGATATTATTGAAAGGTGTGTATTTATGTTTGCCAATTTTCTTTTGTGGTTCCGGTTCTAACGTTGCTCTCTTGTGTTAACTGGTATTTGAGTATTGCTTGTTTTTTCCAGGTTCCTTATATGTGTGCTTTTTCTTTTCTTAAGCATTGAGGATTCTGTCAAGTATTTTCTTTAGAGCTGGTTTTGTCTTCAAATACTACTTTAACCTGTTTTTGTCATGGAATGTCCTTATTTCTCCATCTATTTGAATGGATAAAGTAACCTTGGTTGACAGTTGTTATCTTTCAGAATTCAGAATACATCACTCCAAGCCGTTCTGGCTTTTAAAGTTTGTGTTGAATAATCTGTGCTAATTGTGATGGGCTTGCCTTTGTAGGTAACTTGATTTTTCTCTCTAACTGCTTTCAATACTTTTTCTTTGGTGTGTGTGTTAAGTAGTTTGATTATAATATGGTGAGGAGAGGTTCTTTCCAGATTTTGTTTGGCTGGGTTTCTAAAGGCTTCCTGTATCTGCATTGGCATCTCTGTCCCAACTTGGGGGAAGTTTTCTTCTATGATTTTGTTGACAATGCCTACTATACCTTCGGAGTGGAATACTTCTCCTCTTACTATGCCCTGAATTCTTTTTTTTTTTTTTTTTAATTTTTATTTATTTATTTGAGAGTGACCGACACAGAGAGAAAGACAGATAGAGGGAGAGAGAGAGAATGGGCATGCCAGGGCTTCCAGCCTCTGCAAACGAACTCCAGATGCGTGCGCCCCCTTGTGCATCTGGCTAACGTGGGACCTGGGGAACCGAGCCTCAAACTGGGGTCCTTAGGCTTCACAGGCAAGCACTTAACCACTAAGCCATCTCTCCAGCCCCCCTGAATTCTTATATTGGATCTTTTCATAGTGTCCCAAATATCTTGAAATTCCCACTCATACTTTTCTATAAGTTTGTCTTTCTCTTTGAACGCCTGTATTAGATCTGCCACCTGGTTTTCTAGCTTAGATATTCTGTCCTCTCCTTCATCCATTCTACTGGTGAGATTTTCTACAGAGCTTTTTATTTCATTAACTGTGTTCTTCATTGCTAGTAATTCTGATGGATTTTTCTTTATTATTTGTATTTCCTTATTTATATCTTGTATTGCCTTCTTTATTTCATTAAATTGGTGTCCTGTGTCTTTTTTTATTTCCTCTTTGATTTGTTCTTTGACTTCTTTGAACATGTATTTTTCTGATAGGCTTAGGATACTGATGGGCAAAGCTGGTGGGCAGGGGGCTAGGGAGATTCCAAGCACATTAGTAACCTTTATTGTAATTGGCTATATGTATTTGAGGAACTTTAGACAAACTTATTTTTGCAAACTTTATCTATGACCTCAGGAATGCATGGTGCATACAGTCTATTCGCACTTATCAGGAAACTGACCTTGCTGGGAAGCAAAAACTTAGGCCTATTGATGATTCTGAGGCTTACTATGGCTTCCTGAGTTCTTCAGTAGTGGCTCAGTCCACATGGCCAGATGCCTCAGCAGTCTTGACCTGGCACTGCAGATGGTGTCAGAAAGCCTTGAGGCTTCCTGAGGAGCCACTGGATTTCGAACCACACGGGTCCTCAGTTGATGCTGGTCTTCAGTCCCCACTGGTTCTTTAATCCACGCTGGGAGGTAGTGAGCAGCTCAGGAAGGAAGGAAGGAAGGGGCTCTTTTTACAAAGAGCTTCATTATATCAAGTCCCCCTCTGAGTGGGGCTTCTCACTCTGGGGTAAGGTCTTACTGTGGGGGAAGGACTTCCTCCTTTGGTTGATCCTTCCTAGAAGCAACCTCCAAGACCAACCAAAAGGGATTTCTGTGGATTACTAAACAGATAAGGGTTGACAACACCTTAACTCTCATAGTAGGTAAATATGCTTGAAGTATAATGATATACACTGATGAAAATGTCAAATTGACATCCATCATTTTGTGCAATGAATATCTGCTAGCGATACATTAATTTTTGGTTTTCCTAAGATAGTATCTCAATATCCCAGAGTGGCCCTGAACTGGCTATGTAGCCAAGGATGACCTTGAACTTATGATCCTCATATTTTTACCTCCTGAGTGCTGGGATAACAGACATGTCAACACTTGGCTTGAAATTAAAAACAAAAGAAATTTAGATATGGCAAAAGCCAAAAGATATAATAATAAAAGGAAGGATATATTGCTTTCTGAATGTCAATCAAACCTCAATAAAGAGATTGTAAGAAAAAGGAGGTAATGAGAAAAATAATCATTGAATCATAAAAATAAAGAATTAAAAGTAGAAAATACACAAAGCCAAAGATTTGGAAATTTTAATTGTAAAAATGCTTTCATAAAATTTATAAAAATAAAACACAAACTAATTTTTGCCAGGCCCTAAAACGATCATTAAATCATACCCCCTCCCTAAGGCTCAAGGAACATTGTAGAAGAAAGGTAGAAAGAACGTAAGAGCCAGAGGATGGAGAAGAGTGCTGTAAAATGCTGTCATCCAGGTTTGGCATGTCCATTACATTTATGAATTCACAGCAGCTATAGTTACCTGCACAATATTGAGCACAACATTATATAATGGAGGAGGAGATTTTTGAGGTCTCATTCCTTCCTGAGGAGTTATAAGCAGTTTAATTGCTGCTAGGCAAAGAGGAGGCATTCTCTTTACTAGCCAATGGTAAGTTGCCTATATTTCTCTAAATACCCCCCATATATGCTCTATAAGCAACACTATTAAATTCATTGGGTCACAGAGAGGGGAGAATCAAAGTGAGAGACCAGAAAGAAATAACACGTAACTAATTAAACAATGACACTGCCATTGTAGGACAAACCATTGTGAACAAAGGAGGATCCCGGGCTCGGCTCAGATAAGGAACTAACTGATTAAAGTGCCGACCTTTGCTTCTGAAACTCATGCTCGCTTGCTCAACAGGACATTCCAGAAATACTTAGCTCTGGGGGCCTCCGGCCCCTTGCAAAAGATAGGATCTGCAAGCAGTCTGCTGACCAGAGATGAGCAACTAGAAATGTTCCCGCACGCGCCTTCTTGGAACCAATCATTTTAAAAGATGCTATGTGATATAACCCTTTTGCCCCCTTCCCACTCTTTTCCTCTATAAACCCCTACTTTTAGAAGGTCGGGGCTCTCTCCCACTCCCGCTGCGTCGGTCTGTGTGGATTGAGTCCCTGCTTAAGCTTGACATTAAAAGAAACCTGTTGCTTTTACATTCGAGTGTCTTGGCTTCTGTGGTGGTCCTCTAGGTGACTCCTGGGTGACCAGGGGTCTTGGCTCCTGGTCAGGGGTCGTGGCACAACAAAAGGAAGAAGAAAGAAGAGAAAAAGGAAAGGAGAAAAGACATGACAGTGGAAGGGGGATTAGTTGAGAAGAGGAAGGGGAAGGGTTGACATGGGAGGATAGAAGAGTGTAATGCAGACTAGAGAGACTGCTCAATAGTAAAAGGCAATTGTTTTCAAGCTTGATGACCTCAGTGTTCACATAAAGCTGGATGCAAAGTAGCTGAAAATGGTTATGCATGCATGTCATTCCAGTTCTTGGGAGGTGGAGACAGGAGAATCAGGAGTTCAAGGTCATCTTCAGCTACAAAATGAGTTCAGGACAGCCTAGGCTACATGCAACTGTCTCAAAATACCCCCTCCCCCCACCAAAAATAAAGATAGCATTAAAGATGCAGCATAGACTAAAAGTTTAATAAAATGCTGAGGAGATTGTTCAGTGGATAAAACAGTTATCACAAGTGTGAGGAAAGAGGGCGCAGGTTCCCAGGACCACCTCCCAGGGTGGGTGTTGTGGCGAGCTTGTACTTCTAGCACTCAAGAGGCAGAGAAATGGGATTCCCAGGACAAAATGGCCAATCAGGAAGATCTAGTTTCAAGTAAGAAATTATGTGACCATTAAATTCTGTTACTGACTTGTTCAGGTTAGAAATCAAATAAGAGACACACATTTTGGGTGAATTTGTGGACACATTTACAGGAAAGATTGATGGAGCTGTGAATATCTTCCCTAGGTGACCCTTCCTATGGTAGACTATATATGAAGCATCTTTTGCCTGGCTGCCCATGCTGCTTTCTGATGCATGCCTTTTTCCTAGATACTTGTCCTAGCTAGTTATGCATGTCTTTTGCCTGGCTACCTTTGCTACTCACTGGTGGAAGCATCTACTCTGTTTCTGCAACCCTTTGCAAATGTTTGAACCCAATTTCATCAGTCTTCCAGTGTGCACTGAAGGCCAATGGCTCTTCAAGTATCCTCTAGGCCTTTTGTGACAGATTGGAGCGGCTGAGGTATCCAGCCTCATGGACTGATCGGCTACCAGTGCTTCCACCTCTGCAGCCTGCAGACTGCTATAGTTGGACTGTCCAGCCCTTATTCTGTAAGATAATTCCCTTTATAATACATATTCATTCTTTTGGTTCTGTTCCTGACTACTATAACCAGCTGCAGTAAATAGTATGGAGAGTGGGCTGGAGAGATGGCTTAGTGGTTGAGCACTTGCCTGTGAAGCCTAAGGACCCTAGTTCGAGGCTCAGTTCTCCAGGACCCATGTTAGCCAGATGCGCAAGGGGGTGCATGCATCTGGAGTTTGTCTGCAGTGGCTGGAAGCCCTGGCGCACCCATTCTGTCTCTCTCTCTGTCTTTCACTCTCAAATAAATAAATAGGAATGAACAAATAAATAAGAATGAACAAAAAAAAATTTCTTTGTTAAGTGATGTGGAGAGTAACCAAGGAAGATACCTACATCAACTTCTGGCCCTCGAGTGAGTTCACACACACATGTGCACCCAGAAACACGCCAACATGCACAACGCACACACGTACGCACGCACACACACACACACACACACACACACACACACTATAATAAGAGATAAGAACCAGGTCTGATGGTGCATGTTTGTGGTCTCAGCACTCAAGAAACTAAATCAGGAAGATGTCAAGTTCCAGGTTAGCCTGGGCTTCATAGTGATACTCTGTCTCAAAAGAGTACAGTAAGATAATACTATCAACAACCATGTCAAAAATGAAAACTCGACTGGCATGGTGGTGAATGTCTTTAATCCTAGCACTTGGGATGCTGAGGTAGAAGGATTGCTGTGAGTTCAAGGCCAGCCCTTCCCCCCCTCTCTTTCTCTCTCTCTCTCTCCTCAGTCTTACTCTGTCACATAAAAAGGCCAGTCTGTTGGGGCTCCCTTGAGAAAAGCTTTTTAAGCCAAGGAATAGCAGATAAAACTGAAGCAACAATTAAGAATATTTCTAAAAAGAAAATACAAAACACAAATGTTAGGCTGATATTTACTACCAAAATATAAATTACCAGATTATTGCCATGTTAAATAAAATTGTTTATGGGCTGGAGAGATGGCTTAGCGGTTAAGCGCTTGCCTGTGAAGCCTAAGGACCCCGGTTCGAGGCTCGGTTCCCCAGGTCCCACGTTAGCCAGATGCACAAGGGGGCTCACGCGTCTGGAGTTCGTTTGCAGAGGCTGGGAGCCCTGGCGCACCCATTCTCTCTCTCCCCCTCTATCTGTCTTTCTCTTTGTGTCTGTCGCTCTCAAATAAATAAATTAATTAAAAAAAATAAAATTGTTTAGAACACAAAATAGAAACATTCCCTAACTCATTCTCTGTAGTTACTATATTATCTACAGAAAAATGAACTGTGAAAAGGAAAAGTCATATGCGATTCTCATTCATAATTTAAAGGAAATTTCCTAAAATTAAAAAGTTAACTGGGACTGGAGAGATGAATTAGCAGTAAAGTGTTGATTGCAAAACCTGACAACCAGGGTTCAATTCTCCAGAACCCATGTAAAGCCAGATGCCCAAATTGGTGCATGTGTCTAGAGTGCATTTGCAGCAGCAAGACTCTTTCTTTCTCAAATTAATTGATTCAGTAAGTAATATTTTAAATATATAATGCACTGGGGCCTGGGAGACAGCTCAGTAGATAAAGCAGTTGCCATGCAGGCATCAGTATCTGGGTTCAGATGTGCAGAACTCAAGGAAAAAGCTAGATGATAAAGTAGGCATCTGTAGTCCCATTGAACCTATCACAAGGGAAGAGGCAGAGGAAAATTTCCTGAAAACTTCTAGGCCAGCTAGTCTGGTGAATGTGGCCGTGAACATGAGAGACTCTGCCTCAAGCAAGCTGGAAGGTGGAACATGAAGAATGAGATCTAAGCTAGTCCTCTGATTTACACACACACACACACACACACACACACACACACACACACATGCACCAAAAAAAAATTAAAAATAAAAGACTTGGGGCTGAAGAGATGGCATAGCAGTTAAGGCACTTGACTGCAAAGTCTACAGACCAAGGTTCAATTTCCTAGTACCCACATAAACCAGATGTAAATGATGGCATGGAGTACATTTGCAATGGCTAGAGGCCCTGGCATGCCCATTCTCTCCCTCTCTCTCTCTCTCTCTATCTAATAAATAAATAAATAAATAAAATAAAAGAGTTAACTGAATCCAATAATGTATAAAAACAAATGCAAAGTGACCAAACTGAGTTTATCTCAATAAGTCAAGGGTGGGTGGGCTTATAAAATAAATATTTTATTATATTAATATATTAAAGGTATTAGGATTAATACGTCTGGGGTCCCAGCAATCAATAAATGAGTCACAGAAAGTATTGAGACATGTTGTCCCTGGAACAGGCTTTAACACAGAGAAAATTCTTTTGGGTTGAAAATAACTTCCCAAGCCATAGCCTGATAAATTCACCTATGGCACAGGAACCATTGCCCCAAATCATAAGAATAGGCTATCATCAAAGAACTAAGCAAGCCTCAGAGTACCACCCGGGAAAACAAATCAACAAAAGAAATACCCCTGTTAACATCCTTTTCTTTCAGGCAAGCCCAACAGACTGGCCTTGTTTTTATGAGAGAGAAAATTGGCACAACAGAGCCTCCAGCCACTGTAATCAAACTCCAGTAGTATGCTGAATTTCTGACATGCTACCTTAACTCCTTCAACTGCCACCATCTGGGAACAAATATACTTAATACAGTATTTTTAAGAGGTTGGTTTTTTTCTCTTTATTTTATGAGTTTGGGGTGTGTGTATATGTATGTGTGTTTTTATGTGTGTAGAAGTCAGAGGTGAATATTGGGTGTCTTCAATCCCTCTCCACCTTGATTTTAGAAACAGAGTCTCTCAGTGAACTCATTCATTCAGCTAGATTAGTTAACCAGCAAACATTAGGACCCTCCTGTCTTAGCCTCCCCAGCACTGGGATTACGATCATTTTTCATGAGTGCTAAACATCTAAACTCACATCTTTGTGCTTACACCGCAAGCACTTAACCCACTGAGCCATCTCTGCAGCCCTTGTGTTGTGATTTTACCTACAGGGCATGGAACTCAAGCTCAGTAGTATTTTAAGTGGGCAATCTATGTCTGAGCTGCAGCTCCTAATCCTTTTTATATGCCGGAAATGATCTCTTCTTGGTGTCTGTTCTCTGAGGAGGATTTGTGCGAGAGCTCAAAGGACATGTAGGTTTAAATAGCAGAGGGAAATGCACATATTCTGAATGGGCAACTGGAGGATAAACTACCACTGTTGGAATGAAGGGAACAAAATGCAGGAGTGGGTCACAAGGACACGTGGCAGGTTTCAGGTACACACTTCTCAGACCGTGGTACCATAGTGTCCCTGACTTTTCTCACATACCTGGGAAGTAGGAAAGATTGTTTTCTCTGCTCTCTGGAGGTGAAAACTGTAAGGTTTGGGGTTACCAAGACCACACAAACCACTCCTAGGCAAAGATGAAAGTTTTTATTCTGAAAAAGCACAAGCTGTCAGAGCTGACTCTCAAGAGTGGGGCACAGCCAGCCTGAGTTTTTCAGTAGTGGGCTTTACAGGGATTTTTCAGTTGGGGGAAGGAGATGAAGGGAAAAGAACTCATTTTCTAAGTTGAATATGAAATGTTCCTTTAGGGGCAATCTAAGATAGCCAGGGTGTGAGACAAGAACAGTGACCAGGTGACTTATGAGATGAGGGGCAGGAAACCATGACCTGGGGGCATTGTTGGGCAAGGAAGGGATAATCGCTGGGTGGTTTCTTGAGGAATATGGATAACCCACTTCCTTATGCCTCTGTCACCATTCTGCTATCCTTGGTAACTCCATTTTGGGAGTCTGTCCCAACCTAACATTCCAGCCTTTTGTTAGTGATAAGAGATGAATGTTACTTTGTCTTCTGTAATATCTTCATGCTGACCATAGGGCTGATGATTTATTATGGGAGAGGCTGGATAATGAAGACAATGGGTCTCCCTTCAAGGCAGGTGTTGAGGAGGGTGCAGAGTGGTGAAATTGATAGTGAGCACCCTCTGTCAGCACCAGTGTAGCATGCTGTTATAACTTGGTCCTGAATGAAACAGAGTCTCTCATACCACCCCTGTATTGAGCTGGCTTCAGGGCAGTCACTGGTGTCATCTGTTATAGAGAAGGCAATGGAGATGGGCTCTGCGCACCCTGTGAGAGGACAGAGGAAGAATTAAGGAGCTTGTTACCCTTGTCAACAGCTACAATATCAAAATGCCAGGCACAAGAGGAGGATGAGCAATCAGGGATGAGGGATAAAGGGCTTGAGGCAAGAAAGAGGAGGCAGAGTGGCATCAGTATATTCAAGAGGAGCATCTTGGGATCAGGGGAAGAGTAGGAACATGAAAGAGTTTAAGTTTGACGGTGTCCATTGGGGTGGCAGTATACTTATCCCTGGATGAGGTAGGGTAAGGGCTAAGGAAGGAGGGGGCCCAAGGAATAGCTCTGATTCTGGCTAAGGCAAATGGGAGGAGTTGGGGCCAGGGTAGGTGAAGTTCAGAAGTTGATTTAGACAGGTGAGTTTTGAGATAGGAATTTTTTTAAGCCTGTGGGGGGAGAGAACAGTGTGTTGTTGTCCACAGATGAATATCTGTGCCTCTTGGGCCAAAGGATCAGCTGCAGCAAGAGTACATAGGCATAGTGCCAACCCCAGACAGAGCATTTTAGTTGTTTAGGAAGATAAGCTATGGCCCAGAACTAAGAAAAGGCACTGAAGGTCTGGAAGTACAAGGGCTGCAGCTTCCAAGAGCAGGCAGGAGAGGGAAGCATCTATTAGGGGTTTATGAGGGTTTCCCTTAGTTTTGTAAAGGGACTTTGGTAGGAGGGAACTTATTTACTTTTTTAAATATTTATTTAAAGATAGCAGTGGCTGACTAATGAGGGATGGGTAGGGGGCATGAGTTAATGTTAGAGTTTAGTATTGTAAGCCAGCATCAGACAGGGGAGTCTATTAGTTAGAATCCTTGTTTATATTGTAGTTATATTTTCTTACTGGGTAATTAAGACCATGTAGTCTGCCAGAATTAACTGTATAATTTGGAGGTCAATAATGGTGCTGTAAAAGAGACTAATTGTGACCTATGACTCAGCATTGTCATCTGCTAGGATAAGTCAAGGCCATGTTGATCAAGAGGCCCTCCCTCTTTTGGGAAGCCTGGAGGACTGATTTTCCTCTGATGTGACTCTCCTGTTGCGGATACACCAACTTGGAATTCATCTCTGGGCTCCCATATCATCTCTGATCAGGAAGACAGGTAACTTACCAGAGGCTAGATGATAGCAACTGTCCCATCATCTCCTGTGGCCTTCTGAACTGGGAGCAGGAAACAAAATATTGGTTATCCTTTTAACTCCAATGTTTCTAATTTATTTTGGCTTCTACATATAGTTATTAATGCTGCATGTTTTCTGTTATATGTGGATCTTAGCTAAAAATGTTCAAACTTGAGTGTGAGTTGGAGTAAAAATCAGTAGCAGAGGCAAGGAAGGTATGAAAGAGCTATAAGGGAAAGAGGAATGGTGCCACCTTAAGGGATGGTATTTTATATATGTAAGTAGATGAACAGATTACTGCAGGTGGAATGGCATAAGTGAGGTCAGGGGAATAGATCGAGTAAAAGAAGGGTAGGAGAGGGCTAATCAAAACTCAGGATATTGTGAATAAGCCATATGATAACATACTTTTTTGAAAAATGGTGCACCCAGAAACCATAGACTGTTTCTAGAAAATTTTCAATGCCAGGAATGGAATAGCTTCGGGTAAGTTGTTGGCCAGGGAGATCCCTGATGCCCCCAAAACATCACAGGTTATTGCCAAGGCTCTTGGTTTCCCACCAGAAATAAATGGTAAGACCCTATTGCTGAAGAGTCCACGTGCCTATACTGCAGAGTCACCAATGAATCAAACTGGGGATGAGCTGAAAACCTCCTCCCTGTATACCAGCCAATAGAAAGCTGGAAAAAGCTGCACTGCATGTAACCCCATGGAAGACAGAAATCATCAGCAGTGAAAACAGTGGACACTGCAAGCCTTAGGTTTGGCCAGTCCAGCCAACTGACCAAACAGGTGCAGTAGTGGCTTGTCTTTTATGGAGGAAACCAATTGCTCTCTAATTGGGCTGGAGGCCCACTCTATGGGAAGGAATACATGCCTAGTACTGAAAACCTAATCAAAAGCCTATGGTAGGGGAGGTCATGAACCTCAGGAGGGTAACACCTACTCTTGTCTGGCTAAATACATATATTATGCCCACCAAACTGCCCTGTAAGCACTTTTCTTCATGTTCATACCTATATATTAATGCTACTCTCACTTTTGGTTAGAGAAGCTTCTCTTCTGATAGTGGTGGCCACTGGGATGACCTGAAAGGCACTATAGTGCTGAAAAGAAGCAACAGGAGAGTATTCAGCACGGAAACATCTATATCACACCTGCCAAGGCTCAGGATCCATTGTGGGAGAGGTACAGAAAGAATGTAAGAGAAAAAGGAAGGGTAGGATTGCTTACAGTACAATCATCCAGACAGAAATTGTCCATGATTTCATAGTGCCTAGCACTACCTTCACAAGACCCTCATAATAGGAGGAAAAGATGATGACATCAAAATAAAAGAGAGACTAATAACACCAGGCATGGTGCACACCTTTAATCCCAGAATTTGGAGGCAGAGGAAGGAGGATCACTGAGAGTTCGAGGCCACTCTGAGAGTCCATGTGAATTCCAGGCCAGCCTGGGCTAGAGTGAGTCCCTACCTCGCAAAAGCAAAAAAAAGGAAAAGAAAAGAAAGAAAGGAAGAAAGAGAGAGAGTGAGAGTGAGATAGAGAGAGACTAATAGAAGGAGGGGTTATGATGGAATGTGGATTTGTGAGGGGAAAGTGCGGGAGGGGAGGGAATTATAATAGTTTATTGTCTGTAGGTATGGAAACTGTCAATTAAATAAAAAGTTTAAAAAATGAAACTAAACTCACTCCTCTCACCATGGACACAAACAACTCCAAATAGATTAAAGACCTTAACATAAGACCATAAACTTTTAAACGACTAGATGAAATAATAGGGGGAATTCTCCATAATATAGGAGTGGGGAAAAACTTCCTGAACAATACTCTAGTAGCCTAGGAAGTTAAACCATCACTCAACCAGTGAGATCACATAAAGTTTAAAAGCTTTTGTACAGAGAACCATAACAAAAATAGTGCCAGCGGACAACCCACAGAACATAATTGTACAATTAATGGCAGAAAGAAACTGAATAATGAAGTTAAATTTTAAAAGGTTTTATGAGGTTGTAGTGAGTCTTACATCATTAGGGCAAAAATGAGTCCCTTGAAAGAAATCTTTGAACAAGTAAGAGTCACTTTGAAAGAACTAGTATAATGTTGCCTAAAAGCCTTTTATTAACTTTATTCACAGCAGTTAAAGTTTAAGTCATAAACATTTTATCCATGACCTTCTTTAAAGAAACATTTTTTAAATTTTATTTATTTATGAGAGAGAGAGAATGGCATTCCAGGGCCTCTAGCCACTGCAAATGAACTCCTGACACATGTGCCATCTTGTACATCTGGCTTATGTGGATTCTAGGGAATAAAACTTAGGTCCTTAGGCTTTGCAAGTAAGTGCTTTAACCATTAAGCTATCTCTCCACCTCATCCATGAACTTTTGAAGAGAATTCTTATTCTTGATCTTTTCATAGTGTCCCAAATATCTTGAAATTCCCATTCATACCTTCCCATTGCCTTGTCTTTCTCTTTGTTGGACTGTATTAGGTCTACTACCTGGTCTTCTAGTTTTGATATTTTCTTCTCTCCTTGATCCAGTCTACTGGTGAGACGTTCTACAGAGTTTTTTTGTTTGTTTGTTTGTTTTGTTTTTTTAATTTGATTTGCTCTGTTTTTCATTGCTAGTATTTCTGACTGGTTTTTCTCCAGTATTTCTCCTTCCTTACTCATGTCTTGTATTGACCTCCTTAATTCATTAAATTGGCTTTCTGTGTCTTCTTTGATTCTGTTGATTTCCTCTTTGATTTCTTTGAGCATATTTATAATCAATGAAACAAAGAGTTGGTTCTTTGAAAGGATAAACAAAATTGATAACCCCTTAACAATTCTGACCAAAAGAAAGAGAGGAGAGACAAACTAATAAAATTAGAGATGAAAAGACACGATTAGAACAGATACCAGAGAAATTTTAAAAATCATAGGGACATACTAGGACATACTATCAGAATATATACTTGACTAAGTTTGAAAATCTAAATGAAATGGATGAGTTCCTTGACTTATGTGACCTACCAAAATTAAATCAAGATGAGATTAGCCACTTAAAAAGACCTATAACAAGTATGGAGATACAAGCAGTTATAAAAATATCTCCCAACTAAAAAAGTCCAGGCCCAGATGGATTCACTGGTGAATTTTACCAGACCTTCATAAAAGAACTAACACCAATGCTTCTCTAACTTTTCCATAAAATAGAAAAGGATGGAATCTTACCAAACTCCTTCTATGGTGCAAGCATCACCCTGACACCAAAACCAAAGAGAGAACCAAAAAAGAAAACTACATCTAGTGCACTGGGCTTGGTGGAGAATATCCTCCACAATGAAATGGCACTGCTCAGAACAAAAATCATTCTTCAGTCTTAGGGCTGTGAGCCACATACACACTCATACACACATTCCACTTTTCATACAGACTCCAACCATTTCTCCTTCATACATTCATTCAGAAGCTATGAATTCTCCGTTTAAATTTCTATTCTATTTACAATTCCAGAGACCAAAATCAAACCTTGTTGCCAGGCAGGGTATCAGGGGAGGCTGATGGAGCTGGAGGAGCCAGATGAGCTGTTGGGTCATCTATGGCATCTGAGTCAAAAGCAGAATGTGAGGACGAGTATTGGGGAGGGGTTGAGTTACAGCACGTTCCTGACACCTTGACTAGAAGGACCCGGTGGAAAGAACAAGTAGAACAGAGAGAAGGCTGTGCATGCAGAGCGAAAAATGCTTAAATATAGGGTATTTTAGACCGCCTGCCTGTATGTTGGCAGAAGTTTTCTAAATTAGTGAAAATTTGAATCATTCTCAGGCCATTTGGACCCATTGCCCAGCTTATATTGTGGCCAGACATAGTTGTAGAGAAAGATCAGATGATGAGGTTTGATGTCATCCAAGAGTCATAGAAGCTTTAAGTTCTTAAGGAGGCAGGGAAACAGCAAAACAAGCGTGAGAGAAAGGAACCAGGGCTTAAGCTGGGTTTACACAGAACACCAATATGATGCCCTGGCCCATTAAAGTGAATGGGGTCTGCACCTCCCACATGGGCAGAGGCCGTGTAGGTCACAACTGTCACCTTTTTAGTCTGTTGGTAGGCAAGACCGGTACCTGTGCTCCCAATGGTATACGTGGCTGGCAGTGAGAGATGAGACCTCAGGAGGCAGAGGGAGAGGAGGAAGGGGAAGAGTGTCCCAAGATGGTGCAACCAAACCAAACAGTGCCCCTTAGGGTGCAGAAGACCAGAGAGTAAGAGACCCAAGGTGTCGAGAGTATCTTTCTTGAGACCTGGGATTGGGCCCCCAAAACAGGTAAGGAGTGTAGCCTGGCATGCCAGCATGGCTTCCATGATGAGGGAGGGATTAAACCTGAGAACAGGCCAACCTGAGAGGGACACTTACCAAGAAGGAGGGAGGAGACAAAGAAGGGGGAAAAAGAGTGAGGCCAAATTGCGGTGGGTGTGAAAGCCAGTAGCAGGCAGAGATGGTCCAAAGTCTTCAGAGGTTCAGTGGCAGCTCAGTGGTCTGGTCAGGGAAATAAAGGTCTGGCTGCTCAAGAGCGCAACCAGAAACCTCCTGTCGGAGTCAGGGCACCAGATGTAAGGTTTGGGAGTGACCAAGACCACACAAACCACTCTGAGGCAAGGATGAAAGCTTTTATTTGGGAAAAGTATGAACTGTCAGGGCTGACAAGAGTGGAGCATAGCCAACCTGAGTCTTTAGGTAGTCGTCTTCATAAGGATTTTTCAGTTGGGGAAAGGTGAGGAAGGGAAAAGAACTCATTTGTTAAATTGAATAAAAGCAGTTCCTTTAGGGGAGATCTAAGATAGCCAGGGTGTGAGACAATAACAGTGACCAGGTGACCTATGAGATAAGGGGGCAGGAGCCCATGACCTGGGAGCATTGTTAGACAAAGAAGAGATAATGGCTGGGTGGTTTCTTGAGGAATGTGGATAATCTACTTCCATGTGCCCCTGTTGCTATTCTGCTGTCCCTAGTGACTCCATTTTGGGAGCCTGTCCTGACCTAACAAAAACCTAGTCCCAGGAGTTGAAATGAAGGCACAAGAAGCAAGCTGGAACCCTCTTTTTATCTGGGGATTCTGGCTGGTCAATGTTCCATGGATTTTCTCCCCACACCCAGGCCCAAGACACAATGACAGTGGTCAGGAAGCCCAGCCCTGGGTGGAGGAGGCAGGTAGGACCCTGACCCAACCACAGGATTTTCAGAGTATGGTAGAGGGGGAGGCTGGGATTTTCATAGTAGTGGCCTTAAGGGAATGGCACTGGTCATTTCCACCTTCACCTCTTCTTGGAGGACTCAGCACCCCACCAGAGCACAGGACCCATATAGGGAGGGACTTGAAAAGTCCCCTGAACAGCTAGGTTTATTACACACATAAGTGTTCATTCCATAGCTCATGCCACAAGTGTGTGCCCACATACATTGTGACCACCAGTACTCACTCTGGTCTGTGCACAGACACATGCATGACTGGTGTGTGTGTGTGTGTGTGTGTGAAAGAGACAGAGAGAGATGTTACTACCCAGACAGGCACAAGTTCATCACAACTAATTATTCTCACACACTAGTAAGACCAAGACTAACAAGAGCACTGTACCCAAGCTGGAACCTAAGGAGAAAGCATCTTCTCTCACATACCCTTCACACTATGCATGCAGTCCTCCTTGGCTCCACAAGAATTTGCTTCCTATTTCTCTCTTTCCCCAGATTTCCACTTTCTGGCCACCAATCTGCTTTCTGTCCTGTGGATGTAGCTTTTCGGAACATTTTATTGAAATAGAGTCATACTACATGGGACCTTTAGGGACAGGCTTCCTTTATTGACTCTTGTTCCCCTAGGTCTGTGTCCAAATGTAAATTCCACAGAGCAACCTTCCCTGGCCTGTCCAACCCATGAGTGTCCAGCCTCCTACTCATTACCCTACAGCCATTGGAAGCATTTTATATAACCCTTATCATCTGTATATTCATGGGAATGTTGGCCAGCTCCTTTGCAAAAGTGTAAGTTGTGAAAGAGAAGCAATTTCATTCTGTCTGGAAAATTGTGAATGAATCAATGAATGACTCATGATATGAGGCCCTCTGCCCCATAATGTGGACCCTGCTTCATTACCCGTCTTCACTTTGACATGTTCAAGGCTGGGTATGGATTATGGAGACAGGTGGATCAGAAATTCCAGGCCTGCATTGGCTTCATAGTGAGTTTGAGGCTAGCCTAGGCAACATGAGAACCAGTCTCAAAAAAGCAAGCAAAAGTTGCTGGAGAGATGACTCAGTGGATAAAGTGCTTGCCACATAAGCATGAGTACCTGAGTTTGGATCCCCATGACTTGCATAAAGCTGTAGCAGTTATCTGTCATTCAGCATACCTATTCAAGAAAGACAGGAGACCTCCCAGAATATCACAGGCCACCTTGCCTGGTGAACAGAGCAATAAATGAGACAACCTACCTCAAATGAGGTGGAAAGCAAAGATTTACACCCAACCTTGTTCTTTGACCTTCACACATGCACTGTGGCATTTGTGTGGGTACTCTTACACACACGAACATGCACATAATCAATTTAATGAATTCAATAACTCATGTAATTTGATATCCAGATTAATAGAGTGGGAGAGAGGCCATACTAAGGGACAATTGTTGTCCCAAACATGGTACTTTGTATGGATATCATATAGGCTTCCCCAGAGCATCTTCATCCTCCAAGTTTATCCAAACTATGAAGTCTGATGGCACAAAATCTAACACAGCTGAAGTTGGTGCCAAGGGGGTTGTTTGTTCCTATTCAGTCTACTGATTCTCTCAACATTTAGTGGGAACCTCCTGTGGGTAGGATCAACATAAAGAAGTGAAGCCATTGTGAGTGGATGTTCAGGGACTGAGACCATGGTTGAGGAAGACATTTGGCATAGACTTTTGGCCTCTATACACACGCTCACAATGCACACCCCTGCATGTAGACATGCACCCACACCTGTGGCATTAGAGGGTCAATCTTCAATATGGAAAAGGAGAGTCACTCAAAGTCTAAGGGAAAAGCATTCTAGGATGAGGGAAAAGCAAGAGCGAAGATCAGAAGCAGGAAAGGACTTTAGGGAAGGGAAAGTTAGCCAATGAAGTCAGTAGAGTGAGAAGAGGCCCTGTCAACAGTCATGTGATGTGAAGCGGGGCACGTACCTGGTCAGAGCCTTGTTTCCTCAAGCGTTCATGAGTATCATAACTATCATGGTGTTTTCCAACAAAAGCCAGAAGAAAACACTCGAAGTTAGTGAACCAGATCGGAAGGGAATAAGAAGTCACACACTGATGGTGACAGGCCATCTGGAGTCACAATAATTACCAAACATGTTTAGGCGCACAATTTTTCCTCATGGGCTATTCAGGGCCATTTCCTCTCTAACGAGACTCCCACCTCAGCCATCCTTTCATCCTCCTAGAATTCCCCACTCATACCTGACACCCTTTCCTCCAACACATCTCTGGCTTGGCTTTTCTTCTTGCTTCATGGGCCTAACTTCTTGGCTCCTGTGATAAGTTTTTCTCCCAGCTTTTTTCTTTAATGTATGATTTTTATTTTTATTTTGTTTTGTTTTTCAAGGTAGGGTATCACTCTAGCTGAGGCTGACCTGGAATTCACTATGTAGTCTTAGGGTGGCCTTGAACTCTCAGTGAACTTCCTACCTCTGCCTCCTGAGAGCTGGGATTAAAGGTGTGCGCCACCGCTGCCAGCTCCAGTTGGTTCCCCATCTCCCAGTTCCCTGGTCCCAGTACCCATTGTGCTACCTTGGGGCAGCCTGGTACCTGTGTGTGGGCTTCCGAAACAGGCCTTTTGCTCTGGGTTCCTGATTGACTGGCCCCTGGGTACCCAAATTCCTATTCTCCTGAGTCAGAAGGTGGACGGGCCACCATAGGAGCTGGCCTCTTGCCCCTGGCTCCCCAGCTTCCTGGCTCTTGGTTCCCCAACCACTGATTCCCCATGTGCTGAATACATACAAGTGGAGTGAGTAAGCCAGAGATCCCAGTTCCTCACCTCCCAGTTTCCCAGGTACCTTTGATGTATTTTCAATCTCCACAACCTGCACATCTGCAGTTCTATCCCATCATACACCATAATACCCTCTGAAGATCCCACAAAAACAAATACCTACTTCCCCATTAATAGAATAAAAAATTTCCCCAAGATGGGTAGACCACAATGCAAAAACACCAACAAAAGTGAGAAAATAGAGATCTCCACCAAGGATGTTGTTGCAGTCAGGTTTGCATTGTTGGCAGACATAACCCGACCAAGATCAGCTTTTGGGAAAAATGGGTTTATTTTGGCTTACAGACTTGAGGGAAAGCTCCATGATGGCATGAGCAGAGGGTGGACATCACCCCATGGCTAACATAAAGTGAACAATAGCAACAAGAGAGTGTGCCAAACAGAAAGGGGACACTGGCTATTGCACCCATAAGCCCAGCCCCAACAATACACTGCCTCCAGGAGGTGTGAATTCTCAAATCTCCATCAGCTGGGAACCTAGCATTCAGAACACTTAAATTTATGGGGGATATGTGAATCAAAACACCACATTCTGCCCCCAGCCCCCATAAGCTGTTAACCATCCATGATGTAAAATGCAATGTATTCAGTCCAACTTTGAAAGTCCCCATAGTTTTAGCCGAGCATGGTGGCAAACGCCTTTAATCCCAGAACTTGAGAGGCAGAGATAAGAGGATCGCCATGAGTTTGAGGCAGCCCTGAGACTACATAGTGAATTCCAGGTCCGTCTGGGCTACAGCAAGACCCTACCGGGGGGGGGGGGGGGGAAAGCCGCCATAGAGGTGACTTTGAAAGTTGGACTGAATGCATTACTATATTTTCTATCATGTATGGTTATAAGTTTATGGGGGTCAGGGTCAGAATGTGGTGGTTTGATTCAGATGTCTCCCATAAACTTAGGTGTTCTGAATGCTAGGTTCCCAGCTGATGGAGATTTAGGAATTAATGCTTCCTGAAGGCAGCATATTATTGGGGGTTTATGAGTCTCATAACCAGTTTCCCCTTGCCCATGTTTGGCACACTCTCCTGTTGCTATTGTCCACCTTATATTGGTCATGGGGTGATGCCCCCCTCTGCTATGCTATCATTTTCCCCTGCCATTAAGGAGCTTCCCCCTTGAGCCCCAAAGCCAAACCAACCTTTTTTTCCCCCCACAAGCTGCCCTTGAATGGGTGATTTCTATCAGCAATGCGAACCTGACTGAAACAGTATAGATACCAAGTGACACCATGGAAGCCTACAATGAAACCATAGAGAAATCAATAGAAATTCAATCTCAAAATGAAAACACAACAACCAATGTGACCCTGATCAAAAGAATTACTGAACTGGGAGCAAACCACCAAAAAACCAACAATCATCACTCCCCCCAAAAAGCTGGGTGTGGTGGCACATGCCTTTAATCCTAGCACTTGGGAGGCAGAGGTAGGATTGTTATGAGTTTGATGCCACCCTGAGACTACATAGTGAATTCCAGGTCAGCCTGGGCTAGAGAAAAACCCTATCTTTTAAACAAAACAAAACAAAACAAAAATCATATGAATGAAAAGTTGACTGGAATCATCTCTTAAGCACTCAGCTTTTGACAATGGGCTTAACTTAGTTGAAGAAAATGTTAGAAGCCTCAAAAGAGACTTAAATAAATTGAAGTTACCTTCAGCAAATGGAAGATCTCAATAACCAATTGGTTAGGCTCAATGAGGACTTAATCAAATGCAAGAATGAATTCCAGGAAGCATCAAGAAAATTAGAATTCAGGCTGGAGAGATAGTCTAGTGGTTAAGGCACTTGCCTCAAAGCCAAAGGACCAAGGTTCAATTCTTCATGACACACATAAGCCAGATGCACAAGGTGGTGCATGTGTCTGGAATTTGTTTGCAGTGTGCCCGTTCATTCTCTCTCTCTCTCTCTCTCTCTCTCTCTCTCTCTCTCTCTCTCTCTCTCTCTCTCTCTCTCTCTCTCTCTCTCTCTCTCTCTCTCTCCCTCCCTCCCTCCCTCCCTCTCTCTCTCTGGGTGTCTCTCAAATAAATAAAAATATTTTTAAAAAAGAAAGAAAATCAGAACTCAAACTGAAATCATACCTCAAAAAATAGATGGACATGATACAAAATAACACAACAGAAAACAAAAATTAAATAGAGCTTTTAAAAACCTCTCTAGAACTCATCACTAACAGAGTTACTTATGTGGAAAGCAGAACCTCTGACCTGGGAGACAAGACTGAAGAAATTGATCAGGAGGCCAAAAGCTTTACAAAGTTCAAAAGGTCATGTGAACAGAATATGATGGAGCTGTGGGATATCCTAAAATGACCAAACATCCAGGTCATGGGTATTCCAGAACAAGAGGAAATCCAGGCCAGAGGCACAGAGAACATATTCAACAAAATTATTGAAGAAAATCTTCCCAATCTCTCAAAAGAGAGGCCCATCCAGATATAAGAAGCTTGATCAAGTAGGCTCCATCCCAGGGATGCAGGAACATATGGAAATTGGTCAAGGGTGTAGGAGACAGATCCTGAGGATATTCAACACCTACAAAAGTAGAGATCCAGAGGCTCCTAAGAGCTCATCATTAAAGTAGACTTAAAACTCACCCACCATGGCTCAGGGAATTTTGTGGAAGAGGGGGTGGAAGAAATTGTAAGAGCCACAGGTTGAAGCATCCCCCCCCCTCAAAATAACTGACTGCTGCTTCCACAATGCATAAACCACAACCCCGTAGGGAATACCTTCCATCTCACTGAGGAGCATCCCCAAAAGAATGGGACAGGGATGAGGGAAAAGAGGATGCCAACTCATAATGTAGCCATATGAAATATGTTGTTAATAATAACAAGAGGAATCTTAAAACATGTATTTGACATAAAAAACGAGAAACTGGGCATGGTGGCACATGCCTTTAATCCTAGCACTCAGGACGCCGAGGTAGGAGGATTGCTGTGAGTTTGACGCCAACCTGAGTCTACAGAGTGAACTTCAGATCAACCTGGGCTAGAGTGAAACCTCAAGAAAACCAAAAGGGAAAGAGAGAAGAGAAACATTGGTGCTTCCCCTCCATGATTCTGCCTCATAGAACTATCTTTACTTGGTCTGCCATTTGTATCTCACAAACAGGAATGGGATACGTGTTTTGACTTTAAGGGCTGGGAGCTTCTGGTCACACACAGAGAGGAGTCACAGCAAACTTGTGGCCAGTGATGACCTCACCCTGTGCCAGACAAGTCAGTTCTCTTGCACTTGTGTGGTGGGCTTACTTATTCTCTCAGCCACAATCACCCACAGGACAGGGGTTGAAAGACAGAAATGTGCTCAGAAACTTTCCCCATAATGTCCATCTACACACAGAGGAAGGCAAAGTCTTTATCTTGTCCTACAAACCCTGCATGACAGGCCTCTGTCACTTTACCTCTGCCCTTTAACTTTCTTGATCACCATGCTCCAGCTGTATACACTGTCTCAATGTTCCTGTGTGCTCCTGCTTCAGGGTCTTTGCATAGACTAATTTCACTGTCTAGGGAATGTTTTTCCTGAGATGTATCTATGACTCTCTCACTTCCCTCAACTTTGTTCATATGTTGTTATGTTAGGAAAACCCTTCCTGATAATCAAATTTCAGTTGTAACTTATCCACACTTTTCCCAGGCCATTTACTGTGTATCTCCTTCCTGTCCATGACATACATGATGATGGGTCCTTTACTTTTTCATGGTTCTTTTGCATGTGTGTGGTGTGTGTGTCAATATGCATGTGTGTGCACATGCATGTGGAGGCCAAAGGTCAACATCAAGTATATTACTCAACTGTTCCTCACCTTATTTTTTGAGTCAGAGTCTCTCACTGAACCTGGAGCTCACCAATTCATCTAAACTAGCTAGAAGACCCAAGACTCCTTCTGTCTGCATCTTCCCTGCCTCCAGTGACGGGATTACAGGCACATGACTTTTATTTGGATGCTGGGATCTGAACTTGAGTCCTCACACTTGTGCAGCAAGCATTTTACTGACGGAGTCATAGCCCCTGCCCCTTTCATGTTTTGCTTTATTTTATTGACAACTTCCATAATTATAGACAATAAACTATGATAGTTCCCTCCCTCCCTGCACTTTCCCCTTCACAACTTCACTCTCCATCATATCCCCTCCCCCTCTCAATCAGTCTCTCTTTTATTTATTTGCTTATTTTTTATTGACAGTTTCCATACTTGCAGACAATAAACCATCATAATTCCCTCCCCTCCCCCACTCTCCCCTTCACAAATCCACTCGCCATCATATCACCTCCCTCTCTCCATGAGTGCTTCTTTTATTTTGATGTCATCTTTTCCTCTTATTATTAGGCACTTGTGAAGGTAGTGCTAGGCAATGCAATCGAGGCCAAATTCTGTCTGGACAGTTGCTTTTTTTTTCTTTGGTTTTTCGAGGTAGGGTCTCATTCTAGCCCAGGCTAGAATTCACCTTGTATTCTCAGGGTGGCCTCAAACTCACTGCAATTCTCCTACCTCTGCCTCCTGAGTGCTGGGATTAAAGGCTTGTGCCACCACACCTGGCTGGGCAGTTACATTTTAAGCAGTCATACCTTTATTTGGCTCTTACGTTCTTTCCACCACCTCTCCCACGTTGGACCCTGAGCCTTGGAGGGTGTCATAGAGATGTTTCAGTACTGGACACTCTGCTGGCACTTCTTCTCAGCACTATGGTGCCTTTTGGGTCATCCCAGTGGTCACCCCCATATGAAAAAGAGAAACTTTTCTAACCAAAAGTTAGAGTAGCATTAATATATGGATATGAATGTTAAGTGAATTGCTTACAGGGCAGTTTGGTGATCATAATTTATGCATTTAGCCAGACAAAAGGAGGCATTACACTCCTAAGGCTCATGACTTCCCCCACCATAGGCTTTTGATTAGGTTTTCAGTACCAGGCATGTATTCCCTCCCATAGAGTGGGCATCCAGTCCAGTTAGAGAGCAGTTCGTGTCCCCCACCCAGAACAGACATGCCAGCATTTCACCCGTTTGGTCATTTGGCCTTTCTGGCCAAACTTGAGGCTTCCAGCATCCACTGTTTTCACTGCTGATGACTTCTGTCTCCTATAGGGCTGCATACAGTGCAGCTTTTTCCAGCTTTCAGTCAAGTGTTCTACAGAGAGGAGGTTTTCAGCTCAGCTCCAGCTTGATTTCTCGGTAAACTTGCTGCCCAGGTATGATGAGTCTTCAACAATAGGGTCTTACTGTCTATTTCTGGAGGGAAACAAAGAGCCTTGGCAATAACCTGTAATGTTGGGGCAAGAGGCATCTCCCTGGCCAACAACTCACTGGAAGGTATCCCATCTAATCCCTGGCACTGAAAATTTTCTAGTAACAATCTGTGGCTTCTGGGTGTGGCATTATCCAAAAAAGTAGGCTTTCATATTTCTTATTCACAATGTCTTAAATTTTGATTAACCCTCCCTTCTACCCTTCTTTTACTCAATCTCTTTCCCTGGCCTTGCTTAGGCCATTCCACTCCATGTAATCTGTTCTTCTACTTACATATATGCAATACCATCCCCTTACGTCCTCCCTTCTCCTCCCTCCCTTATAGCCCTTTCTTAGCTTACTGGCCTCTGCTACCAAGTTTTGGTTTGAGCTCACACACAAGTCTAAAGATTTGAAGCTAGGATCCACATATGAGAGACAACATGCAATGTTTCGCTGTCTGGGCCAGGGTTACCTCACTTAGAATAATCCTTTCCAGATCCATCCATTTCCCTGAAAATTTCATAATTTTGTTTTTCCTTACTGTTGAGTAGAACTCCATTGTGTAAGTGTACCACATCTTTACTATCCATTAATCTGTTGAGAGACTTCTAGGCTGGTTCCATTTCCTAGCTACTGTGAATAGAGTGGAAATAAACACGGTTGTGCAAATATCATTAAGGCAGTGAGAAGTGTCCTTAGGATACATGCTGTTGTAGTCAGGTTCACATTGCTGGTAGAAATCACCCAACCAAGAGCAGCCTGTGAGAAAAAAGAGGTGCATTTTGGCTTACAGGCTTGAGGGGGGAGTTCCATGATGGCAGGGAAAACAATGGCATGAGCATGAGGCTGACCTTGAACTCACAGCGATCCTCCTCTGCCTCCTGAGTGCTGGGATTAAAGGCTATAGAACCTTTTAATATGCAGAATACATTTAACAAGTGGTGTTGCAGGGAACACACTGTGAGAAAATTTCTTTTTATTTTCAGTAAGAAAATGAAGACACTTGCCAAGTTACCCAGATATTGAAATGCAGATATTTTTTTCATGTATTAGTGTATGTTCATTATACAAAATAATGGGTTTAATTTAGGTATTTTAATACATGTTTGTCATGTACTTTGCACATATCCACACCATTACTCTGTCTTGCTCCCTTTCTCCTCTTGTTGGTTTCCTGGACAGTTTCATTCTTTATGGTTAAATAATAGCTCATTGCATATATATATCTATATATCTATATCTACATATATATATGTGTGTGTATGTATGTATGTATGTATATATGTGTGTGTATGTATGATGTATTTCTCTTTTGTTCATTCTTTGCACATTTGTGTGTGGTGTGCATGTATGTGTATGCATGTATGTGTGCATGTGTCTATGCATATGTATATCTGGAGGCCAGAAGATAAACTTGGGTGTTGTTCCTCAGGTACCCATCAACTTATTTTTGAGAGAGTCTCTTATTGGTCTGTAGCTGAACCAGTTAGGCTGGATTGGCTGGCCAGTGATCCCCAGGGACCTCCTGTCTCTGCCTGGGATTAAGATGCATTGTAGGGCTGGAGGGATGGCTTAGCGGTTAAGGTGTTTGCCCGCAAAGCCAAAGAATTCCGGTTCAGTTCCCCAGGACCCACGTAAGCCAGATGCACAAGGGGGTGCACACATCTGGAGTTCGTTTGCAGTGACTGGAGGTCCTGGCACACCCATTCTCTCTCTCTCTTTATCTGTCTGCCTCTTTCGGTCTCTCACTCTCTCAAATAAATAAATAAATAAATAAATAAAAACATTTTTTTAAAATATGCATTGTCATATGGGTTATGGGGATCAAATTTAGGTTCTAAAAGATGGAGAGAGTGAAGAGAGAGAGACAGTGATTTGACTGCTGAGAGACTATAAAGGAGCTGAAGAAAGAAAGGGGACCAGAAAGCAGTCCATACAAGTAATATAGAACCTTTTAATGTCCTGGTTTATCTTGTTCACCACTGTGTATGCCAGGCTAGCTGACCACAAGCTTCAGGTTTCTCCTGTATCTGCCTGCTTTCTCATTGTAGGCATCCTGGGACTACAGACACTATGAGCCTGGCTTTATGTGGCTCTGGGGAACTGAACTTAGGTCTTCTAAGTTTGCACAGCAAGTGCTGTATCAACTGATCTATCTCTCCAGTGTGTGTGTGTGTGTGTGTGTGTGTGTGTGTGTGCGTGTGTGTGTGTTTGTCTGTATATGCAGACCAGAAGTTGATGCTAGGGGTTTTCCTTGTTCACTTTCTATCACATTTATTGAGACAGGGCCTATCTCTTGAATTCAGAGCTCACCAATTCAGCTAGTTTAGTTTAGCCAGTTTGCCCTGGAATCCCATATCTCTATCTCCTAAGCACTGGGATTGCAGGTGAGTTGTCTATGCCCACCTGACATTTACTTGGGTGCTGGGGATCTGAACTCCGGACCTCATGCTTGAGTTGTAAGTGCTTTATCCACTAAGTCACCTCCCCAAGTCCCTGATTTCCCTTGTTTTAGAGCTGTCTGCTGATTGGGGATGCCCTTCCTGAAGATATTACTCAGGCCTGTATAGGATTGGGGTTAAGGGATCTGTACTGTGTCCTGATCTCTGCTGGAACCATAGAGAAGAGGAAGACGTCTGAGACTTCCCTTTTAGGGGAAGCTGTTTCCTTCAAAAAGACTGGAGAAACCATCTTGCCAGTGAATTTCTTTTTCTTGAGGTGAATCTTTATCATGTAACATAGTCTTGCTATGGAATCAGTAGTCTGTGAGACCCAGAATCTCCCTGGCATTCTCAGAGCTTGAGAATTCTGAATACCACCATAGAAGAATGGTGCAGGCCTGTCATCCTAGGCACTCAGGAGGTCGAGTCAGGAGGAAACAAAGTCTAGGCTAGACTGGGCTATAGAGTGAGTTCAAGGCCAGCATGGACAACTTAGACCTCATCTCAAAATAAAAAGTAGAAAGAGGGTAGATGGTCCTGAGTTTGGATCCCTAGCATCCGTGTAAGATGCCAGAAGTGGTGGAACAATCTAAACTCTGGACAGGCAGAGACAGCATCCTTGGGCCTTGGTGGCCAGCTAGCCTTGCTGAATTGGTGAACTCTAGGTTCAGTGAAAGGATCATGCCTCAAAAAAATCGGGTGGAGAGCAATTGAGGAAGACACCTGACTTTGACCTCTGGCTTCTACACACATGTGAATATGCACCCGCACATAGACACATAGACACATGCAAGAAAAAAATGGACACAAGGTCCAACAAAGGTCCAACAGGTAATCCAGGCATGTGTTAGTCTGCCATCACAGTAGATGTTACTCTGCCATCAAAGTAGATATTCAGTTCATTTTTTCTTTTTTCAGTACTGAGACTTGAACCCTACGACTTGTGCATGCAAGACAAGCTCTTGCCACTGATCTTCATTCCCTCTTTCTAACTTTGTGCATATATGTATATGTAGTATGTATGTATGTATGTGCTATGTATGTTGATATCATCCTCAGGAACACAATTCATCTTTTAGATGGGAGCTATCATTGACCTGACAAGTTAGACTAGACTAGCTGGCCAGTGTGCCATCATTTAAAAAGTTTTTTGCACATGTGTGCATGTGTGTATGTGTATGCCAGGGCTTCTTGCCACTGCAAATAGATACTTGTGCTACTTTTTGTATCTGGTTTATGTGATGGCTTGGGTATTGAACTGGACATACAGGCTTTGTAAGAAAATTCCTTTAACCACTGAGCCATCTTCCCAGCCCTCCTAGCTACTATTTTTATGTGGGTTCTGAGGACTGAACTCAGGTCTTCATGGTTGTGTTTTTGTTTGGGGGTTTTTGTTGTTGTTGTTGCTGTTTGTTTGTTTGTTTGTTTGTTCAAGGTAGGGTCTCACTCTAGCCCAGGCTGACCTGGAATTCACTATGAAGTCTCAGGGTGGCCTCAAACTCATGGTGATCCTCCTACCTATGCCTCCCAAGTGCTGGGATTAAAGGTGTGTGACACCACGTCCAGTTTAAGTCTTCATGTTTTTGAGGCAAGCACTTTACCAGCTGAGCCATCTCCCTGGCTCCCAATCTTATGTCCATGTAACCATGGCAACAGAAATGCTCAGAGGAACAGATACACAGCTAAGCAAGTTATTGTCAAGGCAGGGATTGGAGTGTTGGCCTGGCAGGTTTCAAATACCCATACCCACCCCCACTTCCTACCTATCAGTCTGTTCCTGGCACCCAGATCTCCAACTGGGCTTGTGGGTTGGGCATAGGTAATCCCAGTAGCTTCTGGCCTGGGGATGAGGTCAGAAGGGAGACAAGAGGAGAGGAAGGCCACCGCAGGTCCCAGAGTTTTCCCTTGAAATCAGTTCCCACGGAGGCCTCTCAGTTTTAGAGATCGATTTTGATGGGGCTTTTGTGAGGCAGGGGCTGGCTCATTGTGGGAATGTAGGGCTCTGAAGTTCTATCCGGTTCCCTGAACCGTGTGAGAATGTGGCTTCTTGGGGCTCTGAGGCTTTTCCAAAGAATAGGCTGGGCTGCTTATGGTCGTGGGAACAGCTCTGGTGATTCTTTTGTGTTCTGTGGGCCACCTTCTGAGTCAGAGGAGAGCCACATAGACCAGTGAGTGAAGGCAAGGGGTCCTGCGTCACCCTGATCTTGTGGAGCTGGGCAGGGAGTAGGGTGAGGCTTCAGAAAGTTGGACCCAGAGCAGCATTTTCAATTCTGCTTGTATACCTTCTGTGAGAGGCAGCACCATACCTCTTGAGGTAACTTCTGAAAGAGAGGGAAGGAGGGATAGAGAATATGAATGGATGAGCTACGGCCTTTTGCTGTTGTTGCAAATTAACTCCAGATGCATACATCTTTTTGTGCATCTGTTTTTATGTGGGCATGAGGGACTTGAACCCAGACCTGGCAGGCTTTGTAAGCAAGTACCTTTAACCAATGACCATCTCCTCAGCCCTGGAATGCTTAAACTTGGGAATATTTTATTTTTGACACTTTCATACACATATGTAATGTATTTTGATCTTATATCACTCAATTATCCTCATTTATCCCCTGCCCTCCCAATAAAACCCTTCTTCTCAATTCCCATCCTACTTTCATGCTTTCTTTTTTCTCCCTGAGTTAATTAAGATCACTTGCATGATCACGGGTGAGAGGTTATTTACTGGAGAATGGACAACTAACCAGTGGCTGCACCACTGAAGAACACAACTTCCTCCCTCCTAGCCTCTACAAGTGGCCATTAGCTATTATGGGAGTTGTGGAGTATTATGTATGCTTTTCCATTTAGGATGAAATATTGACAGGTTCAACCTTGTGCAGGAACCACAGCTGCTCTAGGTTCACAAATGCAACAATCATGTCATGCCCAGAAGACACCCTTCCATCGTCCCCTCCCCCATCATCCTGCTCCCACATTCTTTCTACCATTTCTTCCCTGAGGTTTCTGAACCTTGAAGGGTGTGGTTTAGAGGTCTTATTTGGCTGAGCACTCAATAATCAATTGTTCTTGACAACTTAAAAGAAACATTTTATTGACAGCAGTCCTGAGTATAGATAATAACCATGATAATTCCAACCCCACCCTCATCCTTCCCCTCTCAAATCCACTCTCCATGGAATCCCTTCTCCTTTCCAGTTAGTCTCTCTTCTTGATGTCATAATCTTTTTCTCATGTTATGAACATGTCTTGTGTAGGTACTGTCAGGCACTGTGAGGTCATGGATATCAAAGCCATTTTGTGTCTGGAAGAGTGCACTGTAGATAGTCCTACACTTACTTTGGCTCTTACATTCTTTCCTCTACCTCTTCCGCAATGGACCCTGAGCCTTGGAGGTTGTGATAGAGATGTCTCAGTGCTGAACATTCCACTGTAACTTCCTAGCTCTATAGTGACTTTTCAGTCAGCCCAGAAGAGAAGCTTCTTGAACTGAAAGTGAGAGTAGCATTGATACACGAGTATAAACATAATGTGCTTAGAGAGCAGTTGGGCAGGCACAATATATGCATTTAGCCAGTGTGATAGTTAAGGTGTTGTCAACTTGATCTGTTTAGTAATCCACAGGCTGCTTCTAGGAAGGATCAACTAAAGGAGGAGGTCTTTCTCCCAGGGTGAGCCCTTCCCCCAGAGTGGGCGGCCCCGCTCAGAGAGGGGCTTGATATAAGGAAGCTCTGGGTAGAAGAGTTCCCTTTTCCTTCCTTCCTTCCACTTGGATGCCGGAGCTGCTCCCTACCTTCTAGCGTGGATTGAAGACCAGTGTGGACTAAAGACCAACATCAGCTGAAGACCCACGTGGATCGAAACCCAGCGGCTCCTCA